>NC_134705.1:20921770-21222770 GCF_043290135.1 Rhipicephalus microplus | reverse complement strand
GCGCGCAGCTGGGGAATGAGGCGCCACGTAGGAGGGCACTCTCGATTCCCACATGCTATACGGCTGGCAGCACACAGAGAGCCAGTGGATGAATCCAGTGAAAGAGCCCCATTTCACAGAAGAAACTGCTTTCCTGGCAGAAGGGCAACGATGCAGCCATGATTGCTTTTTGTGAAGTGCCGTGAAATATCATTTCGCACTATCATTTTTACGGCTGGCAGCAGACAGAAAGCTGCTGTGTGAATCGAGCGAGAGAGCTACATCTTATGTGTGTGCTACGGTAGGCAACCCAAAAAGAGCTAGATCTACTTGAGGTAGCATCACAAGTTTCACAGAATGACTAGATGGGAGTATTTGAAAAATTTTCCTTGTTTCTTGTCTGGGTGAGTCTTGGAAAGTAATGCTCAATCAATTCCTTTGTAAAATGCTTCTGTTTGGTAATTGTGCCTCTACTTTTAAACTGTTGACTAATGAAATAGTGTGCGATTATCATCATAAGCCGTAGGTGCATGCAGTGAGCAAGCCCTAAATATTATTCTCCTAAAACATTATGCGCGAAGCTTAACTATTTTGGAGCAAAATATTGCATAACAAGTCCACTGGAAAAAAGCCTATGCAAGACAAGTCAACCTAAAAGGCAATGAATGTGGAAATCATTTATGCACGAGTATCATTGATGCATATATAGTTGAAAGCACGGGCAGCTTGCAGTTTAATTTCAAGTTAAGATATTGTAAGGGGGGTATTTATTAAGTTAACGCCAGTTGGGCTAACACTGCATACAGTATGCAAGGATGCAGGACAACAGGGCAGTCTAGACACGGCCCCACAACAACATCGTCGTCTTCATTCCTTCTGTGTCATTTCTGCACCTGTGCCTGGGGTACCTTTCTATACCCGTGACATTAACCCGGGCGGCAATGCACCATCTTCGTACCTGCTGTTATTAGACGACCGGGTCACTATGTTAGGGCTTCAGGCGAGACACATGCACAATGTCACTTCTGCATGTAACAGTGGGATTCGTAGTAGGAGAAATTTTATAAGTGACAGGTGTAACTTGGTACATAACTCGGTAAGGCCCAACGTATTGCAATAAAAGTTTCCCGCACAGGCCGACACGACGGGATGGCAGCCACAGTAGCACGAGAGAGCCCGAAAAAAATCGGCATCCCTATGTCGGCTCTCGTAGAGCGACGTTTGTGCTCTCTGGGACGATGAGAACCTGTCGCAGGTTACTGTACGTGCTGTAAGGGCACGGGAGTTGGCATCTTGTGCGTACGAAGTTGTGGACGGAAGGTCATGTGCAAGCAGGGTATCGAACGGTAGTAAGGGATCACGGCCAAATAGAAGATAAAATGGTGAGTATCCGGCAGTTTCGTGACGGGACGAGTTGTAGGCGAAGGTTACGAGCGGAAGGGCAGTGTCTCAATCGATGTGGTCGTCATAAACATGCATAGCAAGCATGTCCGTCAGTGTGCGGTTGAGGCGTTGAGTAAGTCCGTTAGTCAGAGGATGGTAAGAAGTCGTAAAGTTGTGCAGCGTAACACAGAATCTAAGGAGGTCGTCATCCACACGAGACAGGAAGCAGTGGTCATGGTCCGCGACTGGGTGAGAATGAGTGCTATGATGAAGGATGATGTCATAGAGTAGGAAATCTGTGATGTCCGTTGCGCATCTGGTCGGTAGCGCTCGAGTAATTGCATACCGAGTGGCATCATCCGTAGCTACTGCTATCCATTTGTTTCCCGTTGCCGATGGTCGGAAGGGACCTAACAAACCCAAACCCACACGATGAAACGGCTTGGCTAGGACTTCAATAGGTTGAAGGTGACCAGCAGTGAGAGACGTAGGCTTCCTGTGACGCTGGCACAGGTCATCACACGCTGCAGCGTAGCGGCGAACGGAACGATAAAGGCCCTTCCAGAATACCCGTCGGCGGACGCGGTGATAGGTTCTGGAGACACGTAAATGTCCGGCAGTTGGGGCGCTGTGAAGTTCTTGCAAGATGTACTTGCGCAGATGACGTGGGACAATGAGCAAAAGTTTCGCGCCATTGGACTGTAAGTTGCAGCGGTACAAAACGTTGTTTTGAAGAAAAAAATAGGCTCAGTTAAGGGTCTTTATGGCCGGATTGAAGACAGTCAATCATCAATAGCCGCGATAGATCCCGGCGTTGTTCGTCGGCTATTTGCAGAAAATCGGTTATGGCTAGGATGTTGTCATCAGCTTCCAACTTAGAGGAGTCAGGTGGGTCAACAGGGTGACGAGATAAGCAGTCTGAATCGCTGTGAAGCTTGACAGACTTGTACACTACAGAGAACATGTACTCCTGCAATCGCAATGCCCATCACCCGAGTCTTCCTGTAGTATCTTTAAGGGTTGACAGGCAGCAGAGCGCATGGTGGTCTTTGATGACTACAAACGTGCGTCCATATAGGTACGGATGAACGTTCGCGATATCCCTAATGAGAGCCAGGCACCCTCGCTCAGTAATTGAATAGTTCCTTTCCGACTGAGAAAGTAGGCGGCAAGCGTACGCGACGACACGGTTTGTGCCGTTCTCCATTTGTGCGAGTATTGCCCCTATGCCATAGCCACTTGCGTCGGTGCGTAGCTCCGTTCGAGCGGCTGGGTCAAATGAGCCAACACAAGCAGTGATGTGAGCGCAGAAATCAATGACGCAAAGGAATGTTCTTGGTCTTCACGCCAGGAAAAAGCCATGTTCTTTTTGAGCAGATCCGTGAGGGGCCGAGCAATTTCCGCAAAGTTGCTGTCAAAACGGCGCCAATATGAACAGTCCCGAAAAGCTGCGTACTTCTTGCGTGGAACGTGGCACCGGAAACTCCCGCACCGTGCGGACTTTATCAGCGTCAGGTCGTACACCAGCAGTGTCAACAAGGTGACCAAGTAGCTTTATCTGACGGCACCCAAAGGTGCACTTAGACGCGTTAAGCTGGAGGCCAGCACAGCGAAAAATGTCAAGAATGGCCGACAGACGTAGAAGATGGCTTTCAAGGGTTGGTGAGAAAACGATGACATCGTCTAGATAGCACAGGCACGTCGACCATTTAAAACTACGAAGAAGGGAGTCCATCATGCGTTCGAAAGTTGATGGCGCATTGCACAACCCAAAAGGCATGGCTTTAAATTGATAAAGCCCGTCGGGTGTTATGAATGCCGTCTTCTCGCGGTCGCGGACATCGACTGAAATTTGCCAATATCCAGATCGTACGTTCAGGGAAGAGAAATACTTGGCACCATAAAGGCAGTCAAGCGCATCATCAATTCAAGGTAGAGGATAGACATCCTTCTTGGTTATTCGATTGAGATGGCGATAGTCGACGCAGAACTGCCAGGTATTGTCATTCTTCTTAACAAGCACAACAGGTGATGCCCAAGGACTGGTTGAAGGCTCTATGACGTCTTTGTCGAGCGTTTTCTCTACCTCCTTCTGAATTATTTGGCGCTCTGAATGAGACACAAGGTAAGGACGCTTATGAAGGGGACTGGTGTCGCCAGTGTCGATACGGTGGGCTACGACGCTCGTGCGGCCCAAGGAACGGTCGTCAATATCAAAAATGTCGAGGTAAGAAAATATAAGACCACGGAGCGCTTCAACATTGGACGGCGACAGGTCGTTTGACATCATTTTGTCTAAGAAAGCTCTACTCTGTGCGGCTGCGACAGGTTCGGCTACGGTCTTGATGTCAGGAGTGAGAGGTGAAATTGTACATTGCTCCAGAGTGGAGAGTTCTGCTAAGGCAATACCTTGAGGAATGACCTGGGTCGAAACGGAGAAGTTGAGGACAGGGACAAGCGTCTTGTTGTCGCCAATCCTCACTATAGTATGAGGAAGTATGATGTTCCGGGAAAGGGTCAGGTCAATGAGTGGAGCTGCCAAGTAGTCGCCATAAGTAACAGGTGGGAATGGCGACACAGAAAGGTACACAGCGGACTGATGCGGTAATTGTAGCCACTCCACGGACCGTAGCCGTGTGCGAGCTACAGGAGGGACATCAGAGTACAAAGGCAACTCTAGCTGTAAAGTGCCATTTGAACAATCGATGAGGGCTGAATTTGCGGTCAAGAAGTCAATTCCGAGAATCACTGCGTGTCGGCAAGCGTCTAAAACAGCGAAGAGGACTGAAGTGTGAAGGCCGGCAACAGTCACGCGGGCAGTGAACATACCAAGAACTGATGTTCGGCTGCCGTCGGCTACTCGCACAGTCGAAGACATGGCAGGGGTAAGAACTTTCTTCGGGCGGAATCGAAGACGTGAATTGATGATGGATATGTGGGCACCAGTGTCTATTAGAGCTGTAACGGTCAAGCCATCGATAATAGCACCAAGTAAATTTCGTGTGGAATAAGATGTCGGTAGAGGTTTTTCGGTCCGAGTTGTCAATGCAGTGCCACCTCCAGGAGCTGCATCTGTTAGTATCCCGAGAACTGCCCGGAATACGCCGCTGACGGGGAGCGATGGCGTTGACAGGAGCGCGGCTGGCGACCCTGAGGTGACGGTGAGCGGCTGGACCGGGTTCCCTGTGCGACGACATCAGCGTAGGATGGTTCTGAGCGTAGCGTAGAACGGCGAGGTGGAAGGTCCTGAAGGTGGTCATTGGCAAAACGAGGTGGCGAATACTGCCCACGACCCTGTCGGTGGTCGTCTAGAAAACATTGCCGGAAAGGCCATCTAATACGGCAGTGACGGGAAATGTGGCCAACGCGATGATAAGAAAAGCATATCGGTCGATCATCTTGTGTGCACCACTCAGATGTATTTTGGTAGCGCGATGAGAACCGCAATACCGACGTGGCAGCAGCAACAAGTGGGGCGGCGTGGTAGTGAGTGTTAGGATTTATGGGCTGCGATGTGTGGCTGGAGCCTTGGGGAACCAAGATTCCCATGTTGGCAAACTCTTGTCGCACAACAGCCTGAATAAGAGATATTGGGGCCGAGTTGTCAGGCACAGCTGGTTGAGAAGCGGAGAGAGACATGGCTTTCAGCTCCTGGCGGACGATTCTTGTGATGTTTGGAGGATTCACGAATGGACGTGGCGCCACAGGATCCTCGCAGGAAGAAGTCGCAGCGGTGTTTGGGAGTCGGGAACAACGTTGAGTGATTCTCCTGCTTTTGGCTTGTTCAAACCACCGACATTCACTGACAATCTAGTCAATGGTTGTACAGTTCTTGCATATCAGAATGTTGAAGGCATCGTCGGCTATGCCTTTCAACACATTGCTGACCTTGTCTAGTTCGGTCATGTCTTTGTCGGCCTTGCGACAGAAGGTGAGCACGTCTTGGATATAGGTGACGTACGACTCCGTGGAAGATTGAACTCGTGACGTGAGTTCCTGCCTGGCTGCCATTTGTCGAGCAACTGACCAGCCGAACAAGTCAAGGAGCTTCTGCTTGCACTCGTCCCAACTCGTCAGGTCTTCCTCGTGCGTCTCGTACCAGGCGCGTGCAGTACCTCGCAGGTAAAAGATGATGTTGGCCAGCAAAAGCGTCTCATACCACCTGTATTGCTTGCTGACGCGCTCGTATAAGGCGACCCACTAGTCAACGTCGATTGTGTCGGTGCCGCAAAATGTACATGCATCGAGAAGATGGGAAGGGATCACAGGTGACGGAGCAGGCGTAGACTGAACAGACGGCGCACTGCCTTCAGGCATCGTGGCTGGACGAAGCTGATGTTCGCTACGGAGATCCAGAGTCGGAATGTTACCAAGCACTTCCACCAAAAATATGTAACGGGGAGTATTTAATAGGTTAACGCCGGTTGGGCTACCACTGCACACAGTATGCAAGGATCCAGGACAACAGGTCAGTCCAGACACGGCCCCAAGACAACGGCGTCGTCATTATTACTTCTGCGTCATTTCTGCACCCGTGCTTTAGGTACCCTTCTATACCCGTGATAATATTGTTACGGAGATGAAGGAAAGAAAGAGGAAGGACACAATCAGCTGACAGGCACGCGAGTGTGCGAATCAGCCATTGTGACCTCTTGCCTGTGGTTTTTCCTCTGTAAATGCATTTCGTACTGAAGTCGCCGACCTCGTAACATATTGGTGTAGGTGCCGGGTAACCATAAGGCAACGGAGCTCCGCAGCGGACGTTGCATCGCTTTTCCAGCCATGGACAACGCTGAGCCCTCCATGTCAACGTCAGCGTCTGCGACGAACACGACGTCGCAACCATATGTTTTCACACCACTTAAGGATCCCGGTACATTCAGTGGGACCGATGGCGTCGACGTTGACGGTTGGTTGGCCATGTTCGAACGAGTGAGTGTGCCGAACAGGTGGGATCCCGCACTTCAGTTGGCTAATGTGCTGTTTTAACTGAGAGGCACGGCAAGGTGAGGTATGAAAGCAACGAAGAAGAACTCACAAGCTGGGACCAATGCAAAGAAAAGATGCGAGAGATGTTTGGCAAAACCGCCAGTCGTAAGATCGCCGCCCAAAAGCAATTGGCCTGTTAAGCCCGATCCCCCACGGAATCATACATCGCATACATTCAAGATGTGCTGGCCCTCTGCCGAAAGGCCGAAAGCGACCTGACAGAAGGTGACAAAGTCGGGCATGTCCTGAAAGGGATTGCTGACGACGCGTTCAATCTCCTGATGTGCAAGGGCTTTTCCACCGTGGACGCGATCATCAAAGAGTGTCGTCAGTTTTAGCAAGTGAAAAGTCGCCGCATTCTGTAAACATTCGCCCGACTTCCAAGCACCGCTGCAACATCGACTTGCGAGGACCAGTCCGCAACACAACATCCGTCACCGCAGGGAGACCTTACACGCATCGTTCGTTGCGAACTGGAAGCAATGGCGCCCTCGGCGTACTATTCGCGCAGTACCAATTCCCCTCCTGTTACTGTTCCTCTTGTTCAAGCCATCATGCCCCAGGAGCTTGAAAACATTGGATTGCATTCCGTGTACCATGTCACTGCGCTCAGGGTAAGCGAACGCCCTTTCACGATGCCCTCCTCCAACCGACGGTTTCCTCCACGTACTAGCAACCCGGCTGTGTGGCAAACTGCCGATGACCGCCCTATATGTTTCAACTGCCACTGCGTAGGACATATTGCTCGTTACTGCCGCAACACATGGTCCTCGGCACCTTGTGCAACGACCAATATGACCGGTTTCGACTGTACCACCCGCACCTTTTCACCTGCCGAAGAGTCAAATGCCGTTGACCCTTCTCGGAACACTTGGTACAGCCGCTCACCTTCACTACGTGGGCACCAGTCTCGTTCGTCGCAAATACGTCGCCCATCGTCCCGTTCGCCGCAGCCACGGCGCTTCTCGTCCCCTGTGGCTTCCGGTCGCATCGTCTCGAAAAATTGAGAAATGCTGCACCCGGAGGTAATGCTGCATGGACGACTTCCGCAGCAAATCCTATCTCCGTTCCTACCAGACGAAGTGTAATAGACGTTGAAGTAGACGGCGTATATGTACAAGCACTTGTAGACACTGGCGCAAGCTAGCATTTCAGTCATGAGTTCAAGCCTACACACACGTTTCAAGAAAGTTCTGACACCAGCGACTGCACAAATGTTCCATGTGGCCGATGGCGGCACGCCGATGGCTCTCGGTCTGTGCACTGCTCGCTTGAAAGTACCACACTAATTCTGCCGTTTTAGCCGTGACTGAGCACTGCCCATATGACGTTTTCCTAGGCCTAGGCTTCTTGTCAAATCATTCTCATCTTATTGATTGTGCTACCGGTGTCCTTCAGATAGAGCTGCCTCAGATAGTCGCTGAACCCCACACTACACTCTTAGAAAAAAGGTGGTAGTACTTGCTAACTTTGGGGTAGTAATGGTTTATCACTTATGTTACAACCCTGGTAGTAAGCGCAGTTAGTAACAGCAAGGGTGGTAACAGCTCCTATCTCTGCTGTTACTACCAGCAGTTAATAACTGTTACCACCCTAGCTGTTACCACCTATTGGTAGTAACTTTTAAAGCATTCAAGAAAAAAAGTAGTAACCAATAATACGTAGTTCATTCATGTTGGCATATTATTTCTCCACTGCTAATGTTGGCTAATCAATAGCTTACAAATACACAAATTCGGGTAAGAAGCGGGGTGAGCCATGAATGCGAAGAATGAATAGACTAAACAAGTCCACTATGTTTTACGTATACATGTAGTACGTAGTAAGCGTGGGGTATATATAGCCCTTACTTGGCTGGGGCATGTCTGGCACAAGGGAGCAGTGGCGTTTCATTATTATTTATAACAAATTTGAACCTATAGCACTACATTATACTACTTGGTGTCACAGGTCCCATTAATTCGGGAGGCGATCGCCGGGCTAACTCCAAGGGCCGAAGTATCGGCCCCCCGAACCGCACCACGAAAGCGTGGACAATTTAGAAGTGGTCCTTTTTGGCGCGCCAGCGGACACCGGCTGTGGCCCAAAGAACAAGTCAGAGCCGGAAGTTGATAAACAAACAAAATTATATTCTCAATAATGGCAGATCGAAAACAATACACAAGCATGCCCACTCCACAATAGTTAAGTACAATATGTCACATATCAAACAACGTACTACACAGTACAATCAGCCACACTCGAAACAACGGACACAGACAACAATACACACTACAATGCAGTCGCATGCATTGAGCAACCAAGACACTAAAACACTAAAGAGATAGAAAACCTATTCAGTCCAATGTTCTTGGAACAAAAGTCTGGATGACACTCTTCCGAGAATCACTCACTCAAAGTCCAGCGTTGTTGTCGTTTCACTGCCCCCGAAGTTTCTCTTCCAGGAAACCTCGCTGCCCCCGAAGTTTCTCTTCCAAAAAACCTCGCTGCCCCCGAAGTTTCTCTTCCAGGAAACCTCGCTGCCCCCGCGGTTTCTCTTCCGGGAAACCTCGCGTCTTCAATGGGCCACTCTCCAAGCTTCAAACTTTTTCACCGGAAACACGTCGGCTTCACACACGCAGCTGTTGCCACGCGGCTTTGCTCGATAGCGGTAAACACACACTCTTGCCTGTAGCTCGAGTCGTCACCCCTCAGGTGGAAATCATCTTCTCCTGCTTTGTCTATACGGACAAAACCTTCGCCGACTACACGGCGGAATCCCTACGCACTCTGTTGCTAACTTCCGTCTTCTCCTGATCTCTCGTCTCGGCTGCTCGATTAGATACCTTCCGCGCGCGATTCCAAAAAATTCTCATCATTTCGTCGGCGCAATGCGCAGCAAAGGCTGGGGGAAAGCGCGAGACGATACGAGGGCCGTCCGCGATGGATGACTCAACCCGGCATCACCACGCCCCTTTCCATCTAGAAATTTCGAGGGCTTGCTCGGCCGCCGATGTGGTGTGAGGAGGTTCGTCGGCGAACCTACGCTTCTGAGGGGAGAGGGGCGCGTGCCCGGGGAGTCTTTGAATGCTTGTTTTCTTCTTTTTTTCGTTGACCTCGCGGCGTCACTCCGGCGTTTCGTCGCGAGAGTTTTGCGGCGCGCCCTTTTTTGAGCGCTCGTTTTGTGACACTTGGTTACATTTGGTGACGTAGCACAAAACTTTCTAAACAGCCGTACTTAAAGAATTATATCTCAGGTATATTTATTATGAAATGGCCACAAAAAGGCATTATGTAGAGTGACCGGAGCAATGTGCTGAACTTCTCAGTGGTTTTGAATGCTTCACACGACTAATACATCAGCGTTTAAAAGGTAATAATCGTTTTTGTGTTCGATTCGCCAAAACAATGATAATACTTGGAGACACACTGCAGCGGATTAACTCTGACTGTCCTTGAGGCTAAATGTGACCATCTGGTTATTTTGATTTGGCGGTCTTGTTAATATGTGCAACAATTTATCAAGTTTGTTGTGATTGTCTATTACGATACGTGTAGCACTTGCTTATGGTTCGTGAACTTGTACTCCTTCGTTTCGACAATATCAGAATGGCGTTCACATATCTCGGTTGCGTAATTTAAAGAAAATGTATTTTCTTGTTCTATAGATACCTTCTGCGCCATTTTTCCGTGTAATGATAATACGTCGAGATGATTCCTCTCATAAATTATCGGAATTGCATTCACACACAATATATTGAAATATATAGTCAAAAGTCGGGTAGCAAGAGGTAGTAAAGGGGCAAGAAATGTAGTAACGGCTGCTGTACTACCTCTTTCATTTCAGTTACTAACTGTATACTAACGTAGGTAGTAAAGAGGTCGCAAAAGTTAGTAACGGTTGCAGGTAGTAACTGTTTACTAACTTAGGTAGTAAACAGGAAGCAAAAGGGTAGTAACGGCCAAAGAAAGGTAGTAACCGCTGCAGTTACTACCTATTTGCTTGCAGTTGCTACCTTTTCGTTAACTTCATTTAAGAGAGTACCCCGCCGCGCCTGTGCTCACTTCAGGATTTGCGACTGCCGCATCAGGCAGCCACCTACGTCATTTAGACCGCCAAACCACAGGTTCCCGATGGTCAATATGTCCTTCTTCCTCTCGCCGACGTCCTTTTGAGCCGCAACATCGCCATTCCCCATATGCTTGTGACTGTCACTGACAACTGTACCTCGCTCCCACCTCTCAATTTTAGTTTGTGCCCTCAAGTGCTTCCTCGTAGAATGTTCTTGGCCAGTGTAACTAATGCTGACGAATTCAAAGTAGCGGCTGTCACCACCGAGATTGATTTACTTCAGTCTCCTGTAGCTAACAGCACCTGTTCTTTGCCAAATCGTTTCTCGAAGATGATTGCACCCAACCTCAATACTGCGCAAGCAAACGACATCCATCACATTCTCGCGTCCTATACCGACTTTTTATTTTGACGACAGACCTCTAGGGCAAACATCCACCGTTTGACACCGTATAAACACTGGTGACACTATTCGCTGATGCCCCTATCGTGTCCCCTAACCTGAGCGCAAAGTTATCTAAGCGGAAGTTGAGAAAATGCTCAACAAAGATGTCATAGAATCATCAATAGTCCTTGGGCCTCCCCTGTCGTCCTTCTGAAGAAAAAGGACGGTACATGGCACTTCTGCGTTGACTATCGTCACCTCAACAAGATCATACAAAGAGACGTATACCCGCTACCACGCATCGATGACGCATTGGACTGCCTGCTAGGCGCTACATGCTTCTCGTGTATTGATCTTCGGTCCGGCTAGTGGCAGATTTCTGTCGATGAGATGGACCGTGAGAAGACGCCCTTCATTACACCGGATGGCTTATACCAGCTTTAGGTCATGCCTTTTGGACTATGTAACGCCCCTTCCACATTCGAGCGAGTGATGGACTCTCTCCTTCGTGGTTATAAGTGGTCTACTTGTCTCTGTTACCTAGACATCTACTTTCGATAGCCACCTGACCCGTCTCGCTGCAATTCTCGCAGTCTTCAGAACATCTGGGCTACAACTCAACTCCAAGAAATGTAAATTTGGCCGCCGTCAGATTACGGTTCTGGGCCATCTTGTAAACGCCGATGGCGTCCAACCAGATCCCGAAAAGATCCCCGCCGTCCATAGCTTTCCGGTGCCCCGTTCTACATCCGAAGTCCGTAGCTTCATCGGCTTATGTTCGTACTTTCGTCGTTTTGTGAAAAACTTCGCCGACTTTGCCAAGCAACTCACAGATTTGCTGAATAAGGATACCACATTCTCATGCATGGGGCTCTGAGCAGGCTCAAGCGTTCACCGCTCTCATCGGCTACTTAACAACGCCCCCTATATTTGCCCACTTTAACCCTTCTGCTGCCACAGAAGTTCGCACTGACGCCAGTGGCCACGGTATTGGTGCAGTTCTCGCTCAGCGGCACCACGGCAGACAGTGCGTAATAGCATACTCCAGTCACTTGCTTTCTCCCCCTGAAAGGAATTAGTCCATCACCGAGAGAGAGTGTTTGGCTTTTGTTTGGATCGTCGCCAAGCTCAGGCCATATTTATATGATCGCATATTCTCCGTCGTTACGGACCACCACGCCCTCTGCTGACTGACTGCTCTGGAGGACCCGACTGGAAATCTCGGTCGCTGGGCTCTGAGGCTCCAGAAATTTTCATTTAGTGTCAGTTACAAGTCTGGTCGTTTGCACAAGGACGCAGACTGTCTTTCTAGTCATCCGGTGGATCCCGATCCCGTTGCGACTGACCTGGAGAGCAGCGTAATGGCGTTTAGTGACATCGGCAATATGCGCATTGAACAATGACGGGATGAGTCAGTGCGCACTATCATCGACGACATCCAGTCTGCCAGCCATAACGCTGAATCCCGTATGTTCGTGCTGCATGACGGCATCCTCTACCACTGCAACGTCAGCACTGAAGGCCCTGATCTTCTGCTTGTCGTTCCTCGTCATCTGTGGCCTGCCCTACTTGAACAACTTCACGACGCACCAACAGCAGGACACCTCGGTGTTTCCCGCACATATGACCGCGTGCGACGTCGGTTCTCCTGGCCAGGACTGCACCACAGCGTGCGTCGGTATGTCGCCACTTGTGACCTCTGCCAGCGACGGAGAAGTCCTTCTTTGCTGCCTGCTGGATATCTTCACCCAATCGAAGTCCCCTCTGAACCATTTCATCGCGTGGGACTCGACCTTCTTAAAAATTTTCTGACGACGACACTGGGAAATAAATTAATCGCCTTCACCGCATACTATGCGACCCGTTACGCGATAACAAAGGCCATGACAACCAGTTGCGCCACTGACGTCGCGGATTTTTTTTTCTTCATGATGTTATCTTACACCACGGTGCACCCCGACAGCTGCTAACGAACCTCGGCCGCTCTTTCTTGTCCAAAGTTGTCGACGACCTCCTTCGCTCGTGTGCTACAGCGTATAAGTTATCTACCGCCTACCAGCCACAAACTAATGGCCTATCTGAACGTCTCAACCGCACGCTCACAGAGATGCTTTCGATGTACGTCTCCGAAGATCATTGTGACTGGGACACCACGTTGACCTATTGGGCTTTCGCATATAATTCATCTCGACATGCCACCACGAGATTCCCACCTTTTTACCTTTTGTATGGTCGCGACCTCATATTGCCATTTGAAATCGTCTTACCTCTCAAGCCATCTGCTTCCAATGACGCTCGCGAAGCCATTGATCGGGCTCACATGGCTCGTTGCCCAGTCTCGTCTAACCAGGTCACAGGATATGCAAAAAGCCCGCTACGACCAACGGCATCGTAATATAACGTTCGCCCCAGGTGACCACGTGCTCCTCTGGTCACCGTGTCGCCGTCTAGGTTTCTCCGAAAAACGTTTGTCCCGATACGCAGGACCCTACCTAGAGTTACGTCAAGTTAGCGACGTCAACTACGAGATAGCGCCATTGCACTCTAATACGTCACCAGGTTCGTCACTTGTTCACATTGTCCATGTTTCACGCATGAAACCCTACTTTTGCCGCACTTCTCCGGACTCGCGCCGAGATGGCGCACCAACGCCCGGGGTTCCTGGTATGGAGATGAAGTAAGGGAAGAGGAAGGACGCAATCAGTTGACAGGCACGCGAGTGTGCCAATCAGCCATTGTGACTCTGCATGTGGTGTTTTTCACTGTAAATGAATTTTGTACAGAAGTCACCGACCCCGTAACGATATAAAAACTTTCACGTGCCCACAGAGGTATATCGGAAACCCACGTAGTCGGCCGACGGGAACTATTTCCGGGTGGTGGTGACTATACGCACGCAAGTAATACAACTGTGTTGCGTCGCCCAAGCCTCTGCCAAGTCCATCGCGTGAATAAGCGGTTCGCCAGAAAGTGATATTTCCTGAAAAAAGGCTTAGGATGACGTTGCTACAACTGCAACATCAAAATATTTTTTGTTCAACTCAGTATTACCTGTGCACTTTGCCTTCAACAACGACGCCACTCTCCTGCAACTCACAATAGAGAGCGCGCGGCACCGCTGAGCTCACGCACACGCTTCAGAACACTTCATGCGAAGTTATGCAGCACTCCGGAATTTCGCGAAGAACTTGCGGTATGCCGCGACAGCAGACTTTTTCAAGGGCCGTTGGCAATGCCCTACAAAGCCCGAAGTCGCATCTGCATTCGCGAAAATCGGCCTAAGTAATCGCTATCGTGAAGGCCGAAAAAACACCGCGAAATGAAAGACAATGTTATGATGAAACCGTTTGTACGCGTGTGATTATGCAGCACAACGTACAAGTTATACGCACGACACAGCAAGTGCGGCAGCTACGCGAGGACGAACAATTATCGAACAAAGGGGGCTACTTAAATCCTTTACACTTCCCCGTGATCGTTGCCATCATCATGGAAGCCCGGCGAGTCAGGTGATGGCGGGTCACTGCTGTCGTCATCAGCACGAAGCACAGGATCGCGAAATAAGGTGTCGCTGTATGGTTCGAGACCCATTTGATCGCTCAATCGGCGCAAATGCTCTTCAAGCCCGGGGTTCACGGTGAGCGGTGGTTTAAAGCGCGTGAAACAAAACACAGGCTGTTCGCGTTGAGCGCAGAAACACAGGATCAGCCTAGCAGCGCTCCAGTGCCCGACCGCTGGTGGCTCCTGCTCTGGCTTCGACTTACCGGAAGTAGATGACAGAACGTCACCCATGCGTTCTCCCATGTCGCGTCGTGATGCAGGCCCCGTGAAGGCAGAGCTTAGCCAACACCACCTAGACTTTGTTTTCGAAAAAATGTCTAGGTGGTGTTGGCTTAGCCAGCTCCGAGTGCTCGAAGGAAGAGCTCAGGGCAGTTGAGGGTGGAAGGCGAATTGGAGGAGGATGGTACCTATTTAGAGCTCGTAGATTCGTTAATAGTGGGTGTTTCGATTGAATTATGGTGCCAACGATTTGCTCCAGTAGTGGTCCGATCAAAAACAGAATTTGAAAAACCCATTTCAGGGACCATTTAAGATCAACAAGCCTTTTTCTCTGTGTGTCCGGTACGTAAAGCTTTCCATACCTTCATACATCAGCTTCTCGGTGCCTTCCCATAATTCTGGGGCGTAGCCAAAATTTTTTTTCGGGAAGGGGGGGAGGGCTCACTGACCCGACAGGGGGGGATGCAGGCATCAGCTTTCCTCTGTGGCGTGACTATCGGTGGTATAGTTTGAGCGGATTCTGTACACGTGATCAAAGTCACGAGACTCCCCTCCCCCCTCTTCCTATGCGAATGCTTGTGGTCAGAATAGGTAACAGTAGAGTCATCATCATCATCAGCCTGACTACGCCCACTCCAGGACAAAGGCCTCTCGCATCGATGATTTGCCAATCAACCCAATAGTGTGCTTTCTGCTGCCACATTGTACCTGTGAATTTCTTATTCCCATCGGCCCACCTAACTTTCTGTCTCCCCTTCATGCGTTTGCCTTCTATGGGAATCCAGTCAGTGACCCTTAATGACCAGTGGCTGTCCTGCCTACGTACCCGGCCCATTTCCATTTGTATTCTTGATTTCAACTATTCCTTAAGCCTGGTTTATTTCCTGACCCACACTGCTTTTTCTTGCCTCTTAAAGTTACACCTATCATTTTCGTTTCCATAGGTCGCTGCGTCGTCCTTAATTTAAGCTGAACCCTCTTTGTAAGCCCCCAGGTTTCTGCTCCGTATAGGTAAGTAGCGGCAAGATGCAGCTGTTATACACCTTGTTTTTGAGGGTTAGTGGTAGATTACCATTCATGATTTGAGAATGCTTGCCGAATGTGATCCACCCCATCCTTATTCTTCGAGTTATTTCACACTCATGGTACGGCTCTGCGGTTACTACGTGTTCTAATAGGCATATTTCTTTGCAACTCCAAGGATCTCTCCACCTGTCGCAAAGTGGTGTTTTCTGCCGAGACTGTAGTCCATTACTTTAGTTTGGTGCATATCATTTTCAGACCTACTCTTCCGCTTTCCGTGCCCAGTTCGGTAATCTCTAATTCGTCTCCTGAGTTACTCATCAAGACAATGTCACTCATCAGCGAATCGCAGGTTACTAAGATACTGCACATAAACTCTTATCTCTAACTTTTTCCAATCTAGGGTCCTGCAAAGCTCCTGTAAAAATACGATGAGAAGCAGTAAAGAGGTCGTGTCTTTCTGCCTTACGCTTCTGTCGCTTTCTTCGTGGAGAACTATGGTGCCTGTGTATCGACTGTATATGTCTTTTAGTACGGTTATGTAGGGTGCATCGATGCCCTGATTCTGTAGTGCCTGCATTGCTGCTGATTTCTCAACTGAGCCAAAAGCCTTCTCGTATTCAATAGAAGTTGGTTGTATTCTGCGCAATCTCGATCACATCTCTGAAGGATCTGCGCAGCTTCCTTGGCCTCTGCTCATATTTCCACCGCTTTATTCGTAATTTTGCGATGATCACCGCCCCCTTGACTGAACTTTTACGGAATGACTCGAAAAGTTACACTTGGTCACCCGCCTGTGAAGATGCCTTCAAAAAGTTGCGCCACCTGTTAACCTCACCGCCAATCTTGCGTCACTTCAACCCGACTGCTCCGATTGAGGTGCACACTGATGCAAGCGGTGTTGGTCTCGGCGCCGTTCTCGCGCATCGCAAATTGGGATTCCAGGAGTACGTAGTCGCTTACGCAAGCCGTACCCTCACCAAAGTACCCTCACATTATTACACCGAGACACTAGGCCGCTTTGCGGCAGAGAGTCCACGAAAATTTTACCAGTTCTTGCAAAACAAAGACAACCGTATCCCTGATGAAATAATGAACGAAGAAACCGCTGTCACAAATAAAAACGAAATAGCAAACGCATTCAATTCCTACTTTCAGAGCGTTTTCTCAAGAACACAAAACTTGAGTATTATGACGGTGCCAGGTCCTTCAAGCCTAATAAATATATCCTTGGAAGGGGTGACAGAACTATTATTGCGGCTAGACGTAAAAAAATCGACCGGCCCTGACGGTATCCCAGCTGTTTTTCTAAAGAGGTATGCTGAAATTATAGATAGATTCCTAGTAATAATATTTGATGTTTCGATTAAAACTAGTTCAGTGCCCGACGATTGGCTGCTAGCACGTGTAATTCCGGTATTTAAGAAAGGTAACAGATTATTAGTCAGCAATTATCGACCAATCTCCCTTACCTGTATTTGTTGCAAATTACTTGAACATATTATAGCGAAATATTGAAATACTTTTCTTGAACAAAATAAAGTAATTCACAGCACGCAACATGGCTTCCGACGGGGATTATCTACCACCACACAATTATTAGCAACTGTTAACGAGTTCTCAAAAGTTCTGGACAAGTCTGGACAGGTTGATGTCATCTTTATGGACTTTTCCAAGGCCTTTGACAAGGTCCCGCATATCAAGCTAATAGATAAGATGAAGGTTATTGGCATTCCTCCGGAAATAATTAACTGGGTCATAGCATACTTAACGAACAGAAAACAGTACGTAGATATAAACGGTTTCACCTCTGGTTATTTGGGGGTGTTATCTGGAGTCCCGCAAGGGTCAGTTCTCGGGCCTATACTATTTAATATTTATATTAACGATTTAGTTCAAGCCATCCGACCTGGCGTGTCTGTTAAGTTATTTGCAGACGATTGCATAATTTTTAATACCATAAATTCTATCTCTGACCAGCATGACTTGTGTGAGAACTTAATCTACATAAAAGAATGGTGCAAAAAGTGGGAAATGGTAATTAATTTTGAGAAAACTGCATATTTATGTCTGAGTAACAAAATTCGAAAACTGGAGTTTACTTATAATGTAGGTGGATACGCTATCAGGCAAGTAGAAGAATTCAAGTACTTGGGCGTAACGATTACATCGAAGCTTAGCTGGACAGCACATATTGATGATATATGTTCTGCTGCCAGGAGAAAATTAGGCTTTCTAAAATATAAATTTGGTCGTTCTTCTAGTTCACTAAAACTTAGAGCCTATAAAGTCATAGTTCGTCCTTCTCTTGAATATGCCAGCATTGTGTGGGACCCCCACACAGCTGGTAATATACAGAAAATAGAAAAAATACAACGATTAGCTGCTCGATTTATATACAACCGGTATAGATGTCGCGATTCGCCGTCAGCCCTGTTGCAGGATGCGAACCTCCAACTTTTGGCCGATCGAAGGAAAACTGCACGGCTTAACTTTTTCCGCCTTTTATACTTTTCCAGATCAGGATTGCATGCACCAGATTACATAACACTGGACACAACCAGGTCTTCACGTCATAAACATAGTCGTAGCATTACACCTATATTTGCACGCACTAACATTTACAAGTATTCATTTTTCCCGAGAACTGTCTCTGATTGGAATGCTCTGCCCCATGATTCCCCTATGCTCAACACGCCGAGATGAAACTATACCCTTTTCTTGTTGCTTAAGTCTGCTTCTTTGCCTGTATTTGTTCCTTGTTTTTCACGAATTTTTAATGTACATGAATTTTGTTCTGCAGTGAATGTATACTGCAGCGGAAGTGTATGTATGTAGAAGAATTTTGAACTGTATTGCCCTCTCCTGCATGGACCATACTTGGTCCGCAGTATGTGATAAATAAATAAAATAAATAAATAAATAAAATAAATAAAAGCGGAGAAGAATTATTCTGTAACAGAGAAGGAGTGTCTGGCAATTATTTGTGCTCTAGGTAAATTTAGACCGTACTTATATGGTAACCCTTTCGACGTAGTCACCGATCACCATGCAGTTTGTTGGTTATCCACGTTGAAAGACCCCTCCGGCCGTTTAGCTCGCTGGGCTTTGCGGTTGCAAGAGTTCGACATGCGCGTTGTCTACAGGTCTGGCCGACGTCACACTGATGTCGACGCCCTATCGCCTTCACCTGTATCATCGGAAAGCTCTGCTTGTCTATCTGCCGTGGACGAAGCGGTTGCGTTTCCAGCAAACTGCGACATGGCGTCTGAGCAACGTAAGGATGACTGGATCAACGCTCTTCGGCGATACCTATCAGACCCATCGACTTCTCGATCTTCTCGAACATTGCACCGTCAAGCGGTTCACTTTGAGATCCGCGATGAGAGATCCTTTACCGCAGGAATTACAAGTCTGACGGCCGAAAGTGGTTACTGGTCATACCTCGCCATCTTCGTGCTGCAATATGTTCAGCTTTTCACGCTGACCCTCAGTGCGCACATGCGGGCATCTTCAAAACATACGCTCGGCTTTCCTCCCGGTTTTATTGGCGAGGCATGTACACCTCTCTGCGCAAGTACATTCAGTCATGCCCGCAGTGCCAACGACGGAAAGCTCTGCCTCATCATACCTCTGGTCCGATCCAGCCAATGCCTTGCCCAGCCAGGTCTTCCGACCGTGTTGGAATCGATCTGTACGGACCTCTTCCATTCACGGCTTCCGGAAACCGTTGGATCGATGTCGCTTTGGTAGTGCGCATTCCTCTTCACTACAATACATATATATATATATATATATATATATATATATATATATATATATATATATAGTGTGAGCGCTGACTATGTACTTCATCTTCATCTGTATGACCAAACCATTGTAGTGATCATCATCGTATGTCACGCGGGCTGGCTCTCTGGCTCGTGCGTCTGGATTAAAAAGGATAACCTGGTTGCTGCCGTACCGGACGTGGTCTCATAAGTGGTGGAGCGTGCTTTGGTTCCCACGTCCTCCTGCTCTACCCGTCACCCCTGGAGCTCCGGTCTGGTCGACGGTTGTGCCCTCAAGCAACAGCAATGGCAGAACCCAACCCGCCCACTGCTGCAACCGCTTCTTCTCAGCCACTTAGGCTTCACTACACCGTGAGTACCTCTCATCGAGACCCTCCGGTATTTTCCGGCCTTCGCAACGAAGACGTCGAAGAATGGCTCGACAGTTATGATCGAACCAGCGTTTGTAATTATTGGGACGAGGCGCACAAACTGCGCTACGTTCCTTTTTACCTCGATGGCGTTGCTAAAACATGGTATTACAACCACGAGAGCGACTTCTCCAATTGGTCGGCCTTCACGGGGCATCTCCGTCAGGTATTTGGCACGTCTGCAGGATGTTCTGTAGTAGCAAAACAGAAGCTCGCAACCCGCATTCAAGGGGACGACGAATCGTATACGTCCTACATTGAAGATATCCTGGCTCTCTGTCGCCGAGCACAAAATGACATGACGGAGGCCGATCGCGTCCGACATCTACTGAAAGGCATCAACTCTGTGGCCTTCAATGCTCTCGTGATTCAGAATCCGACTACCGTCCGGGACGTCATTACTACATGCCAACGCCTGGACGCGCTTCATTCCATGCGCCTTCCACACGCCTCCTGCGACGCTCGCTTTACCAAAGAGCATGAATTGCGGGCCCTTATCCGCACAATTGTCAGAGAAGAACTTCACGGCCTTATTCCAGGCAACCCTACCGTTGCGTCTGTCCACACACCTCCTCCCAACCTGCGAGAGATAATCAAGGACGAACTGGCATCAATGACAAGCGCTGCACATGCCCCATCTCCTGTGCGCTTCCCAGTGCCTTCGTACGCAGAAGTTGCATCGCGGGCCCCTGCACCAATTCCAACCGTGCCTGCGGACGTCGGATGCGACCATGTGGCTGCGATGACAACGCAAGCGCCAAGGCCACGCCACTATTCTACATGGCGTCCTCCCCGCCCCATCTGCTTCTACTGTGGCATAAGGGGTCATATATCCCGTTTCTGCTGCCGCCGTCAGCAGGGTGAACGACGTGGTTACTCAGCTTACGAGAGAGACTTTTCCCCGCGACCCGATGAATACGATCCCGCCCCGTATCCATCCACCTTCCGTCAGTCGCCCTCCCCTCCACGGTCTCATGCTGGGCCTCATCCGTCTCGTTCATCTCGCCGCCGTTCTCCGTCACCGTTTCGGCGTACGTCATCACCCTTGCGTCCCGCTCCGATCTCTCGGGACTCGGAAAACTAGAAGGTGCAGTTTTTGGAGGGGAAACTGCTTGTCGTCGGAACGCTACAACTCCTCCGTCTCGTCCAGCTAATTTACTGCCTGTTTCTGTGGAAGGTGTTTTTGTTGACGCCCTTATAGACACTGGAGCCGCAATTTCGGTAATTGATCGTGAATTGTGTTTTCGCCTGCGTAAAGTGCAAACTCCTTATGCCGGTCCCATGTTATGCGGTGCTAATGACAGTCCAATTCGTCCGACCGGGTTGTGCACTGCTCGTATTCTCATCGATGGAATCCGTCATCACATACAATTGGCTGTGCTGTCTTCGTGCGCTCATCAGATAATCTTAGGCTGGGACTTCTTGTCAGCGGCGTCTGCTGTAATTTCGTGTGGTCGGCCCCTCATTCGTATTACGGACACTGAGCTTTCTTCTGCTGCCGACCTTTCGTCGCCCAACCTTGTGACAGCTGCGGATTTCCTCCTGCCTCCCGGACGAGAACGTGTCCTTACGATCAAGTCACGTGACATTCTAGATGGTGACGCTGTGGTTGCTCCTTGCCAGCGCTGCATTTTTCGAGGGATCACCATCGCATCTTGTTTAGTGCGGTTCTCTCGTGGTTATGCAAGCATCACGGTCTGCAACACGACGCCAGAACCACTTCTTTTGCCTGAGGGGACCACTGTTGCCAGCATTACCGAAGAAGCACCGCTTTGTGTCGTCACTGGTTCATCTGCTTCGTCATCCTCAAAGTGTATGCCAGCGGAAGATGCATTTCCTGCTCTCAAGGCCACTTTGTGTGAACATCTCAACCCAACGCAAACGGATGCCTTGCTAGCGTTATTAATGAAGCACAAAACTTGCTTTGACGTTTGTTCCGAAGGTCTGGGTCAAACAACAGTGACCGCCCATCGTATCGACACCGACGGATCCCGTGTGATTCGCCGCCGCCCTTACCGTGTGTCGGCTTCTGAGCGCAAGCTTATAGAAGAACAAGTCAACGACATGCTCGCGCGCAACGTCATCAGGCCTTCGACAAGCGCATGGTCTTCTCCTGTCGTACTAGTGAAAAAAAAGGATGGCTCGGTACGGTTTTGCATTGATTACAGATCACTCAACAAAATCACTCGTAAGGACGTCTACCCAATGCCTCGCATTGACGACGCTCTTGATACTTTACAAGGTGCCGAGTACTTTTCAAGTCTTGACTTGCGCTCCGGTTATTGGCAGATTCCAATGCACGAGTCTGATAAAGAGAAGACTGCGTTTGCAACCCCAGATGGGCTCTTTGAATTCAATGTAATGCCTTTCGGCCTGTGCAATGCCCCAGCCACATTCGAACGGATGATAGACACGGTACTGCGGGGATTAAAATGGAAGACCTGCCTTTGCTACCTGGACGACATTGTCATTTTTTCGTCGAGCTTCTCACAGCACCTGGAACGGCTAGACGAAGTCCTCACGTGTTTAGCTAAGGCCGGTCTCCAGCTCAACACTAAGAAGTGTCGGTTTGCCAGTCACAGCATCAAGGTATTAGGTCACGTCGTCAGTAAACATGGCGTTGAGCCCGATCCCGACAAGGTTGCCGCGGTGCTGCACTTTCCTACACCAACCACACAAAAAGACCTCCGCAGCTTCCTTGGCTTAGCGTCGTATTTCCGCCGCTTTGTACGTGATTTCGCTACTATTGCGGCTCCTCTACACAAACTTCTGACCACGAGCGCACCCTTTGTCTGGTCGGATGACTGCGAAGCTGCTTTTCACACCCTCAAGCGATGCCTCACATCACGGCCAGTGCTTCGCCATTTCGACCCTGCAGCACCTACTGTGCTACACACTGACGCAAGTGGACTTGGCATCGGTGCTGTCCTTCTTCAGCGGAACCACGCTTCCGAAGAACAAGTCGTGGCCTACGCGAGCCGTACTCTATCACATGCTGAGCGAAACTACAGCATCACTGAGCAAGAATGTCTCGCCATCGTGTGGTCCATACAAAAGTTTCGTCCTTACATATACGGCCGGCATTTCACAATAGTGACTGACCATCATGCTCTGTGTTGGTTATCGTCTCTCAAAAATTTGTCGGGACGCCTTGGCCGTTGGGTACTACGATTGCAAGAGTATGACTACAGCGTCACATATAGGTCGGGCCGAGAACACCAAGATGCCGACGCTTTGTCCCGTTGCCCGCTCTTGCAGAGCGCCGAAGTGTCACCTTCCATCTGTTCGTCACCGCCCGCCAAAGTGACCAAACAGACGGCTGCTCCTTCGAAACAGTTAGTTGCCTCGGCGGACCTTCTTTCGTCCACAGATCTCGCCTCGCTCCAACATGCCGATACCTACTGCCGCACAATCATCGATCGGCTCACTGGCTTATCGCGTGCTCCAAACAGCCGCCTAAGACGGCAACTTGCCCGTTTCAAGCTTCAAGAGGGAACATTATGTCGGCAAATTTACCATCCTCTCGGTAACCAATGGGTTCCCGTCATTCCTCGCTCACTTCGTCTGGAAGTTCTACAAGCGTTTCATGACGATGCGACAGCTGGCCACTTAGGGTTCCACAAGACCTACGACCGCCTCAGGACTTCGCTGCTTTTGGCCTGGCCTCTCCACTTCTGTCGCCAAGTACGTCGCTTCCTGCGCGTCATGCCAGCACCGAAAACGTACCACGTCTCTTCCCGCAGGGCCACTGCAACCACTGCCGTGCCCGTCCACTCCCTTTGAATTTGTGGGCATAGACTTATACGGACCTCTTCCGCTTACGTCAGCCGGTCACCGCTGGATTGTTACTGCCGTAGACCACCTTACTCGCTACGCGGAGACGGCAGCTCTTTCATCTGGTGCTACCTCTGAAGTAGCCGATTTTTTCCTTCGCGCCATTATTTTACGACATGGCGCACCGCGTGTGCTCCTTAGTGACCGTGGCAAGACATTTCTTTCACATGTCCTTGCTGAAGTCTTAAAGGCCTCTAACACTATTCACAAGACCACATCAGCGTATCACCCAGAAACTAATGGTCTGACTGAGCGTTTTCACCGAACTTTGTCCGACATGATCTCTATGTACGTGCAACCAGATCACAAAAACTGGGACACAATACTTCCTTTTGTCACGTTCGCATATAACACTGCCATACAGCGTACAACGAATTTCAGCCCTTTTTTTCTCGTGTATGGCCGTGCACCGACTTTTGTTCTGGACACCACCTTTTTGTCCACATCTTCCAATCCATCTTCATCTCTCCCGGAAGAGTTCGCCGCTCGCGTCGCCCGCTGCCGTAAAATCGCCCGTGCCAACACTGCTACCATTCAGGACAAGAGAAAAATCGACATTGATGCGAAGCGTCGAGTTGTTGTGTTCCGCCCAGGCGACGAAGTCCTTTTGTGGACACCTGTTCGTGTACCTGGGCTCTGCGAAAAATTCCTTCACCGGTATCTCGGTCCATACACCGTCCTGGAACGAACATCTGAAGTCAACTATCGCGTTGCTCCTGTCAACGCGGCTTCTGATCGTCGTCGCCGCCACACCGAGATCGCCCACGTCTCCCGACTGAAACGATATATTCGGCGTCCCAACTCTTTCTAACTTGCTGCCCTCTTTCGCGAAGGGGGGAAAATAGTGTGAGCGCTGACTATGTACTTCATCTTCATCTGTATGACCAAACCATTGTAGTGATCATCATCGTATGTCACGCGGGCTGGCTCTCTGGCTCGTGCGTCTGGATTAAAAAGGATAACCTGGTTGCTGCCGTACCGGACGTGGTCTCATATATATATATATATATATATATATATATATATATATATATATATATATATATATATATATATATATATGACATCTAACAGACGATATTGCCAAGGAATGTATAGGGGAAGTTATTCCCCGATACGGCGCGCCAAAAAGGACCACTTCTAAATTGTCCACGCTTTCGTGGTGCGGTTCGGGGGGCCGATACTTCGGTTCTTGGAATTAGCCCGGCGATCGCCTCCCGAATTAACGGGACCTGTGACAACATATGACAACAAAAACTAATATCCGCGGAGTTTCACATACCAAAAAACGCAATATGATTATGACAGTGGGAGGTTCCAGAAATTTAGACCATCTGGTGTTTTTTAACATGCAAGGACATCGCGCGGTACACCAGCCTCTACCATTTTGGCACTACAAGCTAACAAAAATGTATGCAAATATGCCTATAAAAATGCCTCTTTTAGTAGCGATTGCCTTGGCATTGATGCACTCTTTTCAGGACATTATACGACTTAGCGACAACCACAATCTGCATGCTGCTCGTTGACAAGGTAATTAAACAGCCAACAATAGACAAGAAGCATTTTAATAACACGTATGTGAACTTCTTATTAATGCTTGAGGAGTGGTTCCAATGTTGTTATGTTTTTTATTGAAAAAAAGGATATAAACTTAAGCAACGATACAAGTGAGACCTACGTATTGATGTCAGACTGCTCAAGACTAGACACTTTATTCTGACATCATTTTCTCTGCAGTGGTCTGTTGAATTATCATATACTTGATAATAGCCCGATGCCACCCAAACCCACCATATGCAGAAGAAAACACTCAAAAATAAAAGTTGGCAAAGCGCTTCCGTTTCAGCGGAGAAAAGATGAGTACACCTAATTGAAAAGGCACACAAAATGCACACAGAGATAATGTAGACAAGTGTTACTCTTGATATTATTTTGCCCTCTATATACAAGAAATAGTACGTTGAAAAGATGCACACAACTTCAAGCCAACTATTAAAATACTAACAATAGAAATAGCTTACGGCGGTCCTGTTTTATGCATCAAAACAACATTGTTTCATCTTGTGGAGTGACATAGGGCTCAAGAGCACCATCTCAAGCAGTGATGGCAAGCAAATGTGTTGGTTCATTCAGTGAACATGAACTCAGCACCAAAGCTATAGAAGCCACATGTCAATCCAGTTGGAAGTGCAAAAACATTTGTGTACCTATACTTAGATGAATGTTAAAAAATACAGGTGAGCAACAACATGGTATAACCCACGATGGCCTGATAATTTATGTGTTTCTGCAATTTCTATATATAGGTGCATTTTAACTGAAGCACATAACCACCCGCAGTTTTAGAAACTCGGCTCCATGGCTGTGCCAGCTTCCTGCATGGCTATATAGGCAACATATAAAGCACCTTTTTATTTACCTGGAGACCGCGAGGTGGTGCCGTTTTGTATGGCTGGCCGCATACAGTGCTCCGCTTTCACGTGTTCTTGGCCCGTTACCGGGCCCCGCCCGTGTCTGGACGAGCTCACTATTCCTTCTAGAAGACTTCCGGGAGACGCCAACACCATCCGGGCCCCGGTCCGACCCCAGGCTGGCCCTCCAGGCCCCTTCAAAAGTACGAAGCGGCGCGGCGCCGCGCTAACCCTAACGCGCCACACCTGCACCTCCACGATGCAGCGTCCCGCCCAGCACTCGACACCAACGACAACTGACGCCCTGTCGGTAAGCCCAGCCTCCTCCGGTCGTACCGCTGATACAGCCGTGCCTCCGCTGTCAACATCTGGCAATGTCACCAGCCCCGCGCCGACAACAATACAGCAACAGGCAGCATTCCTTAACAGCGCGCACGGTCCAGCAACGTGCAACGCTGGTGGCGTCTCTGCTACTCTCAGCTTGATAGCCACGCAAACGCCGGAGCCCGAGAGCCGTAATGCAGCGTTGGCGTTGCAATCAACCACGCCTGCTGCTCTCCCTAACTTATCTGCATCTGGCCTACCCATTGGAAATTCCGAGTCTGTCGACAAGCGCGTTTCGACGAGCGTCGTTCCTTCCATCGCCGAAGTTTTGCCTTCCATCACTTCAGCTGACGACTTATCGACGGAAATGGACTTCACGGCATCGCAGGTCAACAAATACAATACGCCATCCCCTGAAGGCAGCTGGAACATCGTTAGTGCCAATCGAAAACCTGCCTCGACCGCCCGTACCCGCTCCGAGCTCATCACCGTCGGAATCCAACTTCCACCTGCAACACTCACGCCGAAACTGCCTCTCTATGACCTGCTTTCTACCGTCATAGCCGCCGCAAATCTCTCTCCCAAGACCAGTGCGGAGGTAACCCTTCAAGCCAAACCTGCTCAGAGCCTTGTGTTTCTGAAAACGCACTCACCTCTCACTGCCCACCTCCTACTCTCCCTCACAAGTCTGGAACTTAATGGTAGGCCGATCACCATTAAGCCCTGTGCCCCCAGTGCTTCAATATCATGTCTCGGCGTCATATAAAACGTCGGTGGTCACTTCACAACATCTCAGCTCTTGCATGACCTCGAATCCTTTACTTCAGATATACTCGCTGCGCGTATGATGGGCTCCACTGAATCCGTCCTCATAACATTTGCTGGAACCATCATCCCTCGCTTTGTGTACTTCAAACGCGTCTCTTTCCGATGCCGTCCACATAAACCTAAGCCCCCTACTTGCATTCGGTGCCTTGCTATAGGGCACCGTGCTCATCAATGCCCCCAACACAGCGTACCGGCCAAGTGCCGTCGCTGTGCGTCTCCTCTACCAGCAGATCCCGCTGCTCACGTTTGCGCCCAACCTTGGTGCATCCATTGCCAAATCAACACCCACTCATCTCTCGACTCCACCTACCCCTACCTTATTTCGTGTCCTTCTTGTCTCTGTGTCGTCGTTTTGTTCTCGCGCTATAACCATCGTCATGCCATACCAACTAGCCTAAGCTGCCACACTCCTACCTTCTAGCTAAGCAACGCGACTGCGCCAAAGCAACTTTTCTCCGTCGCACAGCCATGCGCCGAGCCACTCATCCTTCGCCGCCCTACTCTTCAGCGCATGAGTTCCTATCACCTCCCACAACATCCCCCCGGACTCATACGCCGCTAAGGTTAAGGGAACACCTCCCATGTGCACTTCTTCATCAAACACACCTTCGCCATCTTTAAGTAACGAGAGCCGCTCCTTCGATCTGTGACTGGCTATGTTGGATCGCAGCCAGCGCGAGCAACAACGCGTCTCAGATGAGCTACAACAGAAAATACTGGCACTGACGCAGACACTCGCAACTACCACATCCTCTCTTACCTCTCAACTCACGGAGGAAAATAAGCAACTCACCACACTCACCGCCCCGACCTCCAGCTCCCATGTAACCAAATTGGCCGACATGGTCGAAACCACCACCACTGCGCATCACACTCGTTTGGTCCAGCTGGAAAATTCAATTGTCCGAATTCTTACGACCCTCAAAACCCAATCTAAGCAACTGGAATCTTTCACCTATATGCTTAACGCCCTGCAAGAGTCGCTTCCCCCGGCAAAAAAGAAGGAACGCGCATGCGTAGGCACTTCCTCTACTTCAAAGACCTAGATGGCGCGTGAAAAGGACCTCGATATTTTGCAGTGGAACTGCCGCAACTTTCGTCATAATAGGACCCCTCTCCACCAATATCTTCTCACCCGCCAAACATTACCCCATTTTCTCCTTATACAAGAGACTCGGGTGGCCCTTGCCGTCCCGGGCTACCGTGCATATCACGCTACGACGGGAAAGCCACTTGCGTCCAATTATGTACGCAATGAACCACTAGGCGTACCCTCCCCCCTCCTGAAAAATTTAGTTGGTGTGGTCTATTACCAACCATCTACCCGTATTTATCTCGCTCTGATGTCCTTTTACAACTCCCCTGTCACGTCCTCTTTGTTTAGTGCTCTTGGCAAATTCCTGCACTCTCTTCCATCGACCACCCATATCCTCCTTGGGGGTCACTTTAATGCTTCTCACAGGCTTTGGGGTTACCCCCAAACGCTCAAACCAGGTCGTCTTCTACACTGCCTCACCCAGGAACGCCATCTCACTCTTCTTAATAATCCTGACACCCCTACTCGAGTGGGCACTGTTTCACAGCATTCCACTACACCCGATCTCACGTTCTCTCGGAGTTCCCTTCCTTTTCACTGGCAGGTGTCCGCCAAAAATCTTTTCAGTGATCACTTTTTCATACACATCACCACCCCTCTTTCCCTCAATAGGCGGAAACAACGAGTCGCTCACACTGCCCGGGAAGCATTCCGTAATAACCTTTTGTCTGACTAATTTAAAACTTACGACGACTGGACGTCGCGGATCTCCTCAGCAATGACATCCTGTAGTCGCCACGCTCGTTTTCAAATCCCCATTCCTGACCCTGATCCTCACTTCCTCCGTTTATGGCGACGTCACTAACGTTTGAAACGCGCTCTCCGCTCCCAGCCACACAACGTCCAACTTTCCTTCCGAGTTGATGCTCAGCGGGCTGAAATTATCACTTACGGCACTTCTCTCGAGCACTCTCGTTGGAACACGCTGTGTGACGGCCTTGACTCCGCACTGCACTCACGCTCTACATGGTCTCTGTTTAGGTCTCTCTTAGGTACCAAGCCTGCCGTTGCTACCACCCTAGCTAAAGCTCTCGCTCAAAGGACTCCATCTGATGTGTTTGAAAATTAAAATCTCTGTATCTCCCACCCACCCCCCCTCACACCTTCCTACCCAGATTACTGTGGCGAAGCTAACCCAGACCTGGACCGCCCATTCACGCTCAGGCAGCTGGAAGCTGCCTTAGCCACTCGATCTACCCACTCGGCACCCGGTGAGTATGAGAGAACATATACTACATTACGTAATCTCCCCGACAACGCGAAGGAATTTCTCTTACATACATTCAACGAAGCATGGAACAGCGGCTGTCTTCCAAGCTCTTGGACATCATCTCTCGGGCGGCCCTTTCAAGCAATCCTTTTTCCCCCTGTCAATCAGCGAATGGAATAGGTTAGATCCCTCCATTACTAACGAACCATCACTGGCAGAATTCACTTCAAAAATTGAGACTATACTTTGAGACAAAGGCTTTCTTCAACCATGACCTCCATTATTGTTTTCCAGTAGTATTTATTTGGATGTATAAGTGTACACAATGCCTTCTCTGTATAAAACTGTATTGATTCTTTTTTGCAGCAAAGATTCAGTTCGCTGCTTCCGAAGTGTGAATATTTGGAGTGCATAAATACCTATGTCTAATGTTTCTATGTAACTAGGATTATTATTACCAATTTTAAAATAACTACAGTTCTGTATGCCGCCTGTAAGAAAGTACTTAGCATTCATTGTATTCTGTAACTCATGCCCTCTTGCTTTGGTCTCGTAAGAGACTGGCAGTATTGTAAATAAATAAATAAATAAAATCTCTAATTTGCATGATTCCGAAGCCGGGCAAACCTCCATCTCTCTCTAACCTTCGCCTTATCTTTTTGACGTCATGCGTTGGCTAGACTCTTGAGCGATGGGCCTTGACTCGACTGTCTGATTTTATTGAGGCGAAAGAGTTTTTCCCTCCTTTTCTTGTTGGCTTCCGACGCCACGTTTGTGCGCAGGACATGTTCCTTGTTCTTCAGCATACTTTTCTTTCACCTTCTCGTAATCAGATCCATGCGCTTGTAACCGTTGATGCACGGAAGGCATTCGATGGCGTGAGCCATGACCACATACTCGCTCAGCTCTCCTCCCTGTCATGTGGCTCCCGCATGTATTCTTACATATGATCATTTCTTCCCAATCGAGTTTCTCGCTTTAGAGCCGATACTCATTTGTCTAACCCACACTCCCTCACCCGCGGCACTCCTCAAGGTGCCGTACTATCTCCTACTTTATTTATAATGGCTATGGCTCTCTTGCCTCCCAACTGTCACAAAAACCTGACCTCCACCATATTTTTTATGCAGACGACATTACTCTGTGGTGTACGTCGAGATGTCACGGCCACGTGCAGGAAACTTTGCAACGTGGCCTAGACCTTATCGCTTCCTTTTTCGCTACTGCTGGGCTGTCTCATAAACCGCAGAAATGTGAACTACTTTTGCTCAATCGGGGTGCGTACCAGCGCTCGCACAACATCCTCATCTCCCTACATCTTTCTAGCTCTCTCATCCCCACTGTTCAGCAATGAAAAGTTCTTGGCTTCCCTTTGCATGCGACAAAGAACGCGCAGGCCCTACATCACGCTGTGAGGACTTGCCACTCGGTGACCCACCTTCTGCGACGCGTTGTCTCTCGGCAGTCGGGGCTCCACGAGGCTCATGCGTGCCGGGTTGCACATGCACTTGCCCTTAACAAGTTCTTGTACTTTGTACCATATGTTCATTTCACTCAAACGCAACTCAACACACTCGAAAGAGCTCTATTAGGCCTCTACAAGGCAGCTTTAAACCCCCCTGTCACTACCTCTACCACTAAGCTCTTTGCCACAGGCCTCTTCCATCCATTACGTTCTCTTATTTCTCTGCACCACGACTCTCAGATTGCCCGTCTTTCTCTCACTCGTCAAGGCCAATGACTATTAGCCCAAGCTGGTATCCCTCACATTCCCGTTTCCGCTCCCACCTTGCCTTCTGCCGCTAGCACCGCTGCTTCTAACCTTCGCATCCTTCCCCTCCTATCCAAGATGTCTCCCGTTCTTCACGCCGGCCGGCGTCATGAGGCAGCACAGCATCATTCTCCTCCTCTTTCTATACAGGGAGTTGCCTACATGGATGCCTCATACATGGCTCCTCGAGGCTCGTGTGGCTACGTTATCTACCATCCACACCTTTCGGCACCTGACACGCACACCAGCGGGCCATACTTACACCCGCCAAATGTACTTTCGCTCGAGGTCCTTTCCATGATCCACGCCATGTAGTCATTTTCCTCCCTCCCTTCTCTCCCCGAGTACACGATTTACTCCAACTCTCACGCCGCCATTCGTCATATACAGAACAACACGTTGTCCCCTGCTCTTCAACAGGAGGTCGAGCGAGCGGCCTCTGCTCTTCAACCTTCCACTGTCTTCCTCCGCTGGGTTCCTGGGCATTCGGGTATTAACGGCAATGAGCTAGCTCATCAGCTTGCCTGCAATATAGTGCACCGGGCACCATTCATTCCCTGGCCCACACCTTCGGAAGACAGTGAGAGCTCCGCGAATAAGGATGGGCAGATCTCTTTGCGTCACACTATTAAGGAGGTATATCTCCAGCTCCGACTCTACAAGCGTCTTTACCCTCCCCCTCATCCATAACTCACTGCACTCGAGGCTCGAACTCTGCGGCACATCCAAATGAACTGCCTGATAACCCTCTCTCGCCTTTTCCTTTATAAATATAGGTCTAACCCCTGCTCTCCTAATTGTCCCTCCCCATACGCTGACCTGTCACACTGCCTGTTTTACTGCCCAACTGCTCAGAAATCCAGCTATTATCCTCCCCCATCCCTTTCCATCACGTCCTGGCTCGACTGGATCGACGCTGAAGGGGAAGAAGAACAGCGTCGACTGATCACACAGGCGGTCGAAATGCTCGGCCTGTAAATTTGGCTGAATAAAAGTCTATTACTACTACTACTACTAGCAGTACACGCCGCATTCCGCGCTTTCTGTTCTTATGCCTAGTTCACACTGAAACATCCGCTTTCTACAGCGACCGAAATTCTCCTGCCGCCGAAACACAGCGTCGTTTGCACTGGACGCGCCCCGCGCCGCCGAATATGCCATCTACTACGGGGTGAACGCGGGATGGATGCGCTGTCACCCGGTTGTTGTCACGGCTCGCAAACGCTACTACGCTATACAGTGGTGCACACTTCGACGATTCTCGTACGCAAGAAGCAAGAAAAGACAGTACTGCTTACTTTGCTGGCAAATGGCTGTCTTGTAATGCACGAAGAGCAGAAAAACCACCGACGCCAGCGGCGTTGGTGGGTTCGTTTTGCTTTGCAAGACCGCAACAAGCTCGGTCACGCCAACAGCAAGCTCGGTCACCTCTTTCACAAAATACGGAGGTGAAGTATGCACAGAGCAGGTTAAACTCCCGTTGGTTTCAACATTAAGTTACGTGCACTGCAGCATAACAAGTGAGTAGGGCTTGGCCGCCGTTTTTTCAAAATTCCTTGACTAGCGCTCCTATTGGTCCGCGGTGACTGATTCGGCGGCAGACGCCGCAAAAATCGGTCCGAGAGCGATCGGCGCGGAAAGGGCCCTTTCGGCGGATCTCGCCACCGCCGAACCGGATTCGGAGCACTTTCGGCGGCCGGAATGCTCAGTGTGAACGCGGCCTTAAAGGGCCAGTCAACAGGCTCCGGAACGCGCAGGAAAAGCTCGCGCCTCTTTCGTACGCCTGGCCAGCCTTCATCCACACGCAGTGGCGCCAACTCGGCGATCAGCGATGTTGACTAATTGATACCTGGTTTAGACCAATCGACGAGCTGCGTGCTACGTCACGTCGCCGATCGCCGAGTAGACGTCATTGCGCGTTGAAGGAGGTTCGTCCCGCGCAGGAAAAATGCGCGAGCTTATCCTGCGCATTTCGGAGCCTGTTGACTGGCCCTTTAAAGGGCCACTCACCAGGTTTGGCAGTTTTGAGCTCACAAGCGCAATGCGTAGACGAGGCGTTCATGATTACGTCTGCCCAAACTTGCTACGCTACGCGCCGCGGAAATGGGTCAAATTTCAAGAATAATGCTGCTCCCCTCCCTTCTTCCGGCGCACGCCCAGAGAATGAGGGCATGACGTGCGCGTATGAATGGCCCTACGTGCACGGCAATGCAGTGACGTTGGTCCTCTAGGTAGACGACTCTGCTCTGACGTTGCAAACAGTGTCACGTGACATGTCGAAAATTATTTAACATGGCATGCGTAGTTTATGTAATTTGTTGCTTGAAGAGATTAACAAAGCTCTAGATAAATAATGCGATGCAATAAAGGAATGTTAGCGTCTTTTTTCCATTTTTCTCCCGTGAATTGCATCGAGATGCGGTGATAATGTGTCGGCGTTTCGCATGTGTTCACGTACCCGCGGTGAGCGCATCGAGCCGACGACCACCGTGGAACGCTCCTACGCGTTCGCGCACTCATTGTGCTCATCTATTCTACCGCGTATAAGCCAGCGTTTCCAAACCTACCGCAGAAACAGGCAGAAGACCACAAAATAACACTGGTCAACAATGCAATGCCGCTTGCGTGCTCAGGGGTTTGACTTGTTTGGGCACGTCATGCGCACGTGACCTCGTAGTCGGATGCCTGAGAGGGTGAGGAAGAGATTTGGCTAGCGAAGGCTACGCGGAGGAGCGGCAAGGGTTTTGAGCTCACCTCCTCTCATTCTCGTTTCGTGCCGCTTCAAAAAAAAACCGTTTTTTCCGCTCGTTATAAACCGATTCAAAAAAAATGTGAAAAATGTTCCTCATCGTACACCCAACCACTTCCACTGCCTGACTAAAATTTGGTATGGGGCCTGGGGAGTGGACCTTTTTGACGTATGCATGTGGGAGGTCGTCGTCGTCGAACCTTCGCGGAGCGACACTAGTGGCGCAATTATGTAAAAGTTCCAAATCCGGACAAAGGCGGTCTCTTCCATTGAGTCGCACGCGATTGGCCCATACAAGCTGTGACGAATGCTGTGACGTTATGAGTGACGTGAACTGGGGTGTCACGTGACTCTTTTTTTTTGGTTTTCGGAGAAAGGCGAAGGAACGGTCGCAGAGACCGTCCGAAAGCAACCGGATGGATTGAAATGGCTGCAAGGTGGCCTGGATTGGATTGAAAGGGAAAAAATGCGCGACTTTTCGGCACCGGGGCACTTAGACAACATGGCGTTTCCCACTGACATGGTACTTCGTCTTGCCTGTGCGGTTGCTTCAACCGAGCAGAGGCGACGACGCGAGGTAAAAGATGCATTTGAAAGAGTTCCGGCAATGTTTTCGTCTGTCCAAACGAACAGTGCGTAGCTTGTGCGACGAACTTGACCCTATCACCGGATGCCAGTGAGCCAGTGGCCTTTCCACAGAGAGAAAGGTGTTGTGCGCGCTGCGATTTTTCGCCACCGGTAGCTTCCAGCTGAGCATTGGTCGCGAGGAACACATCGGCATGTCTCAGCCGGCGGTGAGCAACACCACCCACGAGGTGACGGAGGCGATCATTACCGTGGCCGCTAGAAAAAAGGTGGTGGACTTCCCACTGACCACAGTTGCCAAGGATGAGGCGAAGGCGGAGTTTGCACGACGTGGTTGCATCCCAGGCGTGCTGGCGTGTGTCGACGGCACGTTGGTCGCCATTCGCAAGCCAGAGGGATACAGCTTGGCCGACACGGCGAGTTTCATGTCCAGAAAGGGCTATTATGCCCTGAACGTCATGATCGTAAGTACCGTTCGGATCCTTTCTTACTCGCCCATCGGAGTAGCTGTTCAGTTTTGACGTCGGAGCTGGGAAAAGTACCAATTCAAAGAATAAGGGAGAACATGCGGAGAAATGAGTGCGTGCTAGTTGGTGGCTCGCATGGCCTCGGTTATCATAAGTGGCAAGTGTTTGTGTAAGTGAGCCAGTTGTCGTATTTTGTGTCTTCGTTCTGGCGTGCATGCGCAATGGAGTTGAGCATTTTGAAGGTAATCAGAATATGGGCTGTAGTCGTAGCAGAATTATATACACAATAGGGAAGTATTTCAAGCACGAAAGTACTTATAACCACAATTGCATGGGCTAGCTGTGGTATGTACGAGTGATCTTTCCCAATAGCATGGCGTAGGTTTTCATTTATCGATCATTCAGTGGAAGTCGTAGTCATGTGTACAGGGGAATGGTCATTGCCCCCTTCCCTCCTCAGTTGCTACACCCTGTCCCTGTGTTCCCCTCTAGGTGAAACTGCATGTATCAATGACTGTACTAGTATGCATTGTTTCCGGCTTATGTGTAGAAATAAGGGGTTTGTTTGGAGCATAGATGCAGTACTATTTTGTATCACTCATTGCAGGTGTGCAACGCGCGGCTGCGCATCCTTGTCGTGGACTCACGATTCCCAGGTTCGTGCCACGACTCCTGGGTTTGGGAACACAACCCTTTGCGTTCACGCCTAGCTGCACAGCTGCAGCCTGGCGAATATCTGCTTGGTAAGTATTAATGTGAACTAACTGGGGTAGAGCACTCAGACGCCATTTTTCTATTGCAGGAGACGCAGGGTATCCCCTCGAGCCATGGCTCCTCGTTCCAGTCCCTGGCAGTCACCCCGGCAACACCTCCGAAGGCCGATTCAACAAGGAGCACGCATCCATGCGCAATGTTGTGGAAAGATGTATCGGAGTGTTGAAGAGCAAGTTCCGCTGCTTGCAGCACTTTCGAACGATGCTCTACAACCCCGATCGAGCAGGGCGAATTATTTATGCCTGCGCTGCTCTCCACAACATTGCATTGGACGCGGGGGACTGGACCTTGGATGAGTATGTTGGGGACATGCCACCAGCTGAGGATGACGATGGGGAGGCAGGAGAGAGCCATGTGCTCACACCGCGCAACGTGCTGCTCAGAGGACAGCAGCAGCGCAGCGCTGTCGTGGGCCTTTTTTGAAGTGCACAGGAACGCGGTAAGCTGTCATATCACACACATAATTTATTCATACTAATTCCAGTGCACTCAGGCAAGACAGGGCCGTGTTTGCCACAACATAAAGTACTTCCTCGTGCTTCAACATGATTCGTGGAGGCAATGGGAAAATGTTGCATTTTTTTTTAAATGTCACATGGAATAGGCAACGGAAACACCCTTTTCTATATCAGTGATCACAGTCACAACAGACTAGATTGGAGCAAGCACATATGAGGGGCACCCTGTGCTGACTGTTGCCATCAAAAGATTGTGGGGACAATGCAGCAACGTCACACAACTTCTTTCACGAAAACGCATAAAAATTGCAGTTACATTAAAAACATGTTGCAAGAACGCATGATACATATGTCCGTCACTTCTCATAGCAATTGACTGCAAGCATTCAATTGTACACGCTAGGCTTGCCGAGCACAATGCCGTGCCGGCTTTTTGTTCATTGTCCTCAACATTGTATAAATATTTAAATAATATTTCATTTGATTTGAATTCCCTACTACAGTTATACTAAAATGCTACAAAATAGATAAATCAAAGCAGCAAATAACATGTGGGTTGTTTTGATGACATACGGCATGAATATTTGGCTCAGCAATCTCGCTGCTATCATAGCATACCACGTTCAAAATTAATTCCTGCAATAAGTAATTTACAATGAAAACAGTCGCTGGCGTGTTGCTGTGATGTTGACCCTTTTCATTAGTGAAACTGTGCGACATACCCACTTGCTAGTTTAGTGATCTCAAAGAAGACTTGGTTGTAGTTGTACCTTAGCCTCATTGCGCTGAAATGACAATATCACAGTGTAAGCAATTTTCGGCAGGTAAACATGCTTCATAAAGAATGCAGCGAGCTGCGAAACAGTGTGAGGCTAAAAGATATCACAGTCCAACACTATGTGGTAATGCTGCATAAAAAGCGCAGTGAGCTGGAAAACAGTAAGGCAACACAAATATCACAGTGCTAAAACATTCACAAAAAAATGTCAACTATACGCTCTTGGTCTTTGTGTGCATGACTAGACACCTTTAAGATGGGGGGGGGGAGACGCTGCCTCACGAGTAGGTCGAACATAAATTGAGAAACGCATATATCGAACGTCAAAATAGATGAAAGACATGTGAAGAAAAAAATGCTGTACTGCTTGTACAAAGTAAATGCTAACTTAAAGCTAGTAATATGAATTAAATGTTAAAAAACAACGTATGAAATAGTACGTTGACTGCAACACGTAAACATATAAAAAGTAACAAATCAATAATGCATGATAAACACGAGGCCAGGATTCTGGCCCACGAGGGGCTAGTTCGTTAAACGTCCACCACGTGCCGCATGAATTTGAACCCTCCCCCTTGTTTCCTCTTTTCTCCTCCCACCACGGCGCTGACGAGTTCCCTACAGAAGTGGCCTCGCTCTTCAACCTGTTCTCGCCCGCCCCTCATTGCGGGAACCAAAGAATAGCGACCCGCTGTCAGTGCATTCTTACCATACTAACGCCGTTTAAGAGCCGGCCTGTGTAGAGTACGCGAACAGGTTCCGGACCAGCCATGAACAATTTTTCAGACTGAGGACTTCTTTTTTTTTTTCTTGCCTTGGTTGAATTCGAGTCCTCACAGTTTTGATATAGTCATAGATAATTTATATACGAAGAAGCTAGGACCAACTGCATTACATTCTTTAGTTTTTTTCTCGTTGTAGATAATCTATTGTAATCATAATATCAGGTTCAATACTTAATTTGTGGCTAAGCCATATTACTTTCCGACCCAAACTTTCTGTAGGGCAGAACAAAGTTTTTAAGCTTGTTTTTTTAGCTACTAGGCTATTGAAAAGCACGCAAAAAATTAAGAAAGATGTTAGTAGAACGATTTTCACAGGAGAAGCATGTCCAGTATATTGGACACTGGGAATAATTTGTTGAACAAATAGGTACACATATTCTGCTATTCTCTTAGAGCGCTGCTTTTGGCCCTGTTAGGTTATTAGTCTTATATAACACAAGCGGGGTTTGTTTTGTCCCGAGAAAAAGTTGATCCTCTTCGCTGATCCTCTTCATGCTTCATGCTGTTGATATATTCCCAGCATGCCCCAGTTTTATTTTTATGACTGGGCTTGAAGAGTGTCACGTCAAGCCACCTCTTGTTTTTTTTTTGTCCTTCTAAATTGAGCACGATGTGCACCAATTGCACCTTGGTGTGAGTGTATTGGACATAGGTAATTTTCGCATTGCCAGCAAAGTTTTTATTAGAAAAACTACTGTTATATCGTGCATAATGAATAGCACAGCATAAACGGAGGCATCTTGTTTATTTCATCTTCTTCCTTCTCCCCCGTGGCGGCCACCGAGCGCGTGCCACCGCACAGCGCTGTAGTCGGTAGCGACGCCTTATACCACATATCCCCTCTTGCAAAAAAAAAATAAAATAAAAATAAATGGTAGAAACACACAAAACTGTTTTTGTCTACTTCCTAACGAAGTCCTTCAATTTCTTTGGGGTCTTCTTTTTACGCTTGCTTTTCCTTGCAGGCGCATTAAATCCTGGACTGGTCAAAGCTTGCGTGCCGTCTGGTGGAGATGATACGGGGTCTGCCCTTTCATGACCATCCGCTCTTGATGTGTCCCATTGGGGCGCACTAGATGACCGATCAGATGCAGGGGACCAGTTCATAAGGGCAGAGGTTTCAGGCTGTAATGCATGAGAAGACCGATTAAATGCAGGTGTCCAGTTCATAACAGCAGGGGTGCCCGATTTCATTTTGTTGACCGCTCCGGAGTGAACTGCGATTAACTTAGATGCGTTCCACACACGCCCATCGTCCAAAAGGTACGAGGCCGGTCCCCGTTTTCCAATGATCTTCTTGGGCGCGGAAAATTGTGAAGACAGCTTACCGTGAGCTGCAGTTGTCTTAACGCGCACGTAATCACCAACGACGAAACTGGGTTCCTTGGCTCCACGTTTTTCATCGGTGTAGCTCTTCGAGATCATTTGCTTCTTTTTGACATGCTCTCGTAGCTGTTCAATCGCCCTTGACGGGTCCGTGCTGAAGCATCTGTCGGGCAATCCCAATATGTCAAGTCTGGTGCGAGGTTGGCGTCGATGAAGAAGAACAGCGGGTGTCGCACCAGTAGTCGCGTGAGGCGTACAGCGATATACTTGCAGGTAATCAAGCATGGCTGTTCGTACGTCACGACGTTCAAGCAGGGCTAGTTGAATGTACGACTTCAGCACCCTATTGAATCTCTCCACCAAGCCGTTAGCTTGTGGGTAATACACGGAAGAGTTGTAGTGCGTTATTCCACGCTCCGTGAGAAACTCGTCAAAGCTTGTTGAAGAGAACTGTGGTCCATGATCGGATACAATACTACGTGGGTAGCCTTCTCGCGCAAAAAGTTCAAGTAAAAACTTCTTCACTGTAGACGTGGTCGCATCTCGCACGAACGCCACTTCAGGCCACTTGCTATAATAGTCAATAACAGTAATCGCAAAACGGCAGTCGGCCGAAGCTTGCGTGAAAGGTCCCACAATGTCGATGGCAATTTTTTCCCACGCCGCGTCAGGAAGAGGAACAGGTTGCAGTGGCGCTGGAAAGGTACGTGCGGACTTGTCACAAGACTGGCAAATCACGCATGTGCGCACCAGTTCTTCAATGTGACTATCCATGCATGGCCACCAATAGGACTCTCTCAGGCGAGCTTTGGTACGACTAATGCCTGGATGTGACTCGTGGGCCAGATCCATAAGGCGGCATGTCAAAGTTGCAGGCACGACAATCCTGTCACCCCGGCATAGGATATCACTTACAACAGAGAGTTCAGCCTTCACGTAAAAGTAAGGTAGCAATTCTTTTGACAGTGATTTCTTGTCAGGCCAAGAAGTAGTCGTGAAGTGCTTAACTTCACAGATAATCTGATCATTGGCACTTGCTTCTTGAAGTTCTGGCATGGTAACTACGGGAGACAACAAACAGATAAATTCCTCTTCTGGTGCATCGCGGATTAAACTCTGGACGGGTAGCCTGGAGAGAGCGTCAGCCACGACGTTTTCGCTACCTTTCCTGTATTCGACGGTATAGTTGTAGCAGAGCAACCGTGAGGACCAGCGCGCAATCCTTAATGGTCGGTGACCGGTGCCTTTCGTCGAAAGAAGCGTAACCAGCGCTGCGTGATCCGTTCGTAAGATGAAAGGTCGTCCCCATAGATAAACGTGCCAGTGTTCGCAAGCCCAAACACAGGCAAGGGCCTCACGTTCGCCGACTGAGTATTTCCGCTCATGCGGTTGAAGTGTGCGGGAGGCGAATGCGACAGTTTGCAGTGAGGTCCCGTTGTCTTGCTGAAGTACTGCACCTAATCCATATCCTGAAGCATCAGTTGTAACGAACACAGGCAAGTGAGGATCGAAAAGATGAAGCACTTCGCAAGATGTGAGCAGAGATTTCAGGCGCTCCAAACTGCTCTGTGCTGCCGCACTCCAAACGAAAGAGGCTTGTCCTCGTAGCAAGGCGCGCATTGGCTCGACAACATCCGAAAAATGAGGAATGAACTTGGAATAGAAGCCTGCAAGCCCCAGTAGCGAGCGGAGTTCGTTAATATTTGTAGGTGATGGTGCCTTTGTTATCGCCTCAATGGATGACATCAACGGAAATAATCCTTTGGCGCTCACAACGTGACCTAGAAAAGTCAACTCTGCCACGTCAAAGACACACTTGTTGTTGAGCCGGAGGCCAGCATCAGAAAGACGTTGCAATACAGCGCGCAAGTTTCCCAAATGGTCCTCTCGAGATCGCCCATACACGATGATGTCATCAATGTAAAATAGGACACATTTGCACCCTTTCAAGATCATGTGCATCATTTTCTGGAACGCTGATGGCGCCGACGCCAGTCCGAAGCAAACCCTCTTGAAGCGAAATAGTCCATCGTGAGTGATGAACGTGGTAAGGTCACGGCTCTCTAAACTGAGCGGTAACTGGTGATATGCAGAAGCTAAGTCTAGCTTCGAGAAACGCTGTGCCCCAGCCAGGCTGTTCAGGAGCTCCTCAGTTTGTGGCAAAGGAAAACTGTCTACTACCACAGCTTTGTTTGGCTCCCGTAAGTCAACACACATGCGAATCGAGCCGTCTTTTTTTCTGGCTACGACAATAGGGGAGACCCACTCAGAAGAGTCGACACGCTCAATGATGCCCTGAGCTTCTAATTTCTGAACTTCTGCCGAGACTTGCTCGCGAATGACAAGTGGCAGTCGTCTCAGTTTGCTGGCCACCGGTTGTACAGACGCGCGAACTCTGACCTTGTGAGTGAAACCTCTCACAGTTCCCAGCTCTTTTGCAAATAGGTGCTCAAACTCAGAACGTAATTCTGGAGGTAGCACCGGAGTTTCTTGCGTCATTAGAAGACACCTGAGCGGTGACCCTTGGATCTTCATATCCAGAGCAGCGATGCCGTCTAATCCCAGAATGGTCGTTCCCCCAGGCACAACGTATAGTAGAACAGAAGTGCATCGGCCGTGAAATGAGGCAGTAGCAATGAAGCATCCTTGTATAGGAATTGCTGCCTTTGAATAATCGAGAAGCTGGACGGATGTAGACTTCAGTGGATACGCTTTAGAAAAATAGCGTTGGTAAAGTTCTTCGGCCAGGATCGAAACCGATGATCCTGTATCGATCAAAAATGGTACAGAAATTCCTTCTATTTCCAACGCTGCGTAAATTCCCTTCTTACGGCTCCAGCTCTGACAAACACTTAAATGGTCGTCTGGATCAGCTGTATCGTTACCTTCCGCTACATGCTGAACATTCTTCTCAAACTTCCGCAATGACTTGCACACCTTTTCAAGATGGCCAATTTTCTCACATTGTCGACACCTATGTGCTTTGGCCTTGCACAGAGAGCTATTTGCAAGGTGTGCCGTAGAACCACAACGATAACATACTTGCTCTTTCGGAGATATGCGACTTTGACCGTGCATGTTATAGCAAGTACATGTGCTACAATGCCGTTCTCTGTGATTTGAAGTATCTTTTACACGATGAACTTGCAAGTCATTTTGTGCAAGTTCTCTTGCTTCATTAGTCGCTTGATCATGCTGTTTGGCAATGGTAAGAGCCTTAGAAAGCGTGAGAGACTCTTCCAGCAGAAGGCGTTCACGTAAGTATCCACTTGTGGTTTTCTCTATGAGCTGGTCGCGTATCATGTCGTCCGTTAGATCACCGAAATTGCATGCTCCTACAAGACTTCTCAGCGCGGTGACGTAATCAGCCGCAGTCTCACCTGGGGCCTGCGTACGTTGACGGAAACGGTGACGCGCTGCAGTGACGTTCAACGTGGTTTTGAAGTGACCTTCCAGCGTCGCGATGGCGCGGTCGAACACATCAGGACTAGGGGACGTCAGTGTACCTGCCGCAGCGCTCGCAGGCACGAGGCACGGGTCGTCAGTAGTCGTCAGAGTCTGGAAGATACGTTGTCCTTCCAAGCCCAAGCAGTTGAGCAGGATCGCCTTCCGACGAATGGCAGGTAGGTCGAAGGCGCCCGAAGCAACCATGTAATTCTTGAAAGCCTGGATCCATTGCTCCCATGGAATGTCCGGGTGTCCAGGTGACGACAGGAACGGAGGTGGCGGCTGTAGCCCCGAAATACTCATCGTAGAAGATGGTAGGCAATAAACGAGGGCACAGATGAGGTTCAGGCCGGTAGCACATGGGCTGGTGAATCCTCGTCGCCAAAATATGTTATATCGTGCATAATGAATAGCACAGCATAAACGGAGGCATCTTGTTTATTTCATCTTCTTCCTTCTCCCCCGTGGCGGCCACCGAGCGCGTGCCACCGCACAGCGCTGTAGTCGGTAGCGACGCCTTATACCACAACTACATTTTTGCAACAACGTATCAAAAAAACATAACAGAACTCATACAATTTAAATGATTTCAATGGTGCAAAGATATGTCCTGAAATACTTTTGTATACTTGAACGCATCATGCGCACGCAGTTTCGCGTAGATTACGCAATTACTTCTAGTGCCCGATAAATAGGTGGAGCTGAAGGGTGAACTACACCTAGAAACATCTTACTTGACTCTTACCCCCGAATGCAGAGATGTTACTTGGCTCGCGACTTCAACTTAACTTGAGCAAGTCGGCGCGAAGCAAGCAGCGGACTTCAAAACGCCCAAGTCAGCCTTCGCGTTTCATAGATGCTCAGGCTGCCTTGCTTAGTCAAGTCAAGAACGAGCTTCAAAGCAGAAACACGCTGCTCGCCTGCTAACGAGGGTAATAATGAAGTTGTTCGCGTAAGATATGCATTACACCAAAAAAAGACCCTACGTTTTAAAATAACTATAAAAACGAAGGGCCACAAGCATATTCTTGCCATTTTACGGCTAACGAGCGGCACGTGGTGCCTGCTGCCACAGCGATGTGCAGTGTTGCTTCTGTAAAGCGTTCGTTGCTTGCTGGTTTTAGTGGCCACCCATATGTGGCGCGTTTCTCCACGGTTGCTTGTTTGGAGGCGAAACAAGCATCGCGTTGGGTTCTTTCGTCGTTTTTTTTTGTTTTTTTTTTCAATCGAACGCCACGGCATGTATTTGTGCAGACCTGGCTCACGAGGTGACGCGATTTTCACGGTATTTGCCTTTCTTTTCACCTGTGTGCATGCCTGTAGTGGGCTATGTCGCAGTTATTATGTAAAAAAAGAAACAAGTTCTGGAAACAAATGTGATTCGTATCCTTTTGTTGAGCTTGGTAAACAAGATAAAAAGCGTGGGTCAGGACATTGCCCTCAGCAGAATTTTGTCTCGCGGGGTGCAGCAATGTATCGCTGCATGATGGTGACGCGGATAAAAAAACCCGTAATAGGGGCACCTCTTTTTTTGTGTGTGTAATTTTACGTAGCGTTGTGCTACAAGCGATGCCTTTCTGAGCGAGAAACAGCGCCCTAGACGGGACGAAAGGATAGACGAGGCACACGGACACAGCACCGAGTCAATTTTTTTTTTTTTTACCGAAAAAGACGGAAAGTGTCGTCGTGTTATAGAAAAACAGAAATAGCCTTTGCGGTTACGGAACACTTCGGCGTTGTCGACACCGGGGCTATTAATACGCACGTGTGTGTAGTCGACACAACCTGTAACGCAAGGGAACTCAGCCACTTCATAACAGTCCGCCGGCTATGGAAAGCGCACCAGCATCGCGTACAGGTGCTTTGCGATGAGTATAGCGTAACTTTTCCGACTGCACGGCACACTGTCGACTACGGAATGCGGACGAAATTTCCGGTGACTGGTTGGAATGTGCCAGCGCTGTAAAACCTGAGAGCCATCAGTAGCTGTAACACTGGATGCACGGGCTGTCTTCGGTTGTCCCCACTTTCACGGAGCGGCAACACAACGAGCAGCTGCCCCACGGCGTTCTTCAACAATCTGTACCTAGCGTGGAATTATTGCTCGTCGTACAACTCCATCGGATTTCCTTGGTCACGTAAAGCGGTTCCAAGAATCTTCGGCAGGCAGTGCGCCTCAAAAAATGCTACGCTTATGGCGAGGCAAGCAAACTCAAAAGCGGCCACCTTTCACGCGACGTCCATTCGAGAGGTGGCCATGTTGGAATGACGCGTCAAGTCGCTTTCAAGCAAGCCCCGCAGCTGACTTGAAACTTGTCCTGACTTCGACCGAGCCAAGTCGCCTTCAAGTCATCCGCAAGTACGAGAACGATTTATGGCAACCGGCAAGACTGTCTTGAGTCAAGAACGAGTCAAGTACGAGTCAAGTAACATCTCTGCATTCGGGGGTTACAGAAGCTACCAAAGTGGTTTTAGTTCTGACTGTAGCTCTGCTTACTTTTATTCATCACTTTTACCGTCATGTTTTTGTCAGCTACTAAGTATATCTACCACCCTGCTGAAATCCCCAAATGGTGATTGCAGTAACTGCAAATAAATAGTATTAATAAATAATGTGTTCAATACATTAGTCAAGGGGCAGGAAAGGAATGTGCTTGTTAACTACATAGTAAACGCTCCGAGATTGTACTGTTCGGTTATCCTTTGCGGAAGCTCTTTCGCTTTCTTATTTCTTCGTAGAGCATATTCTTTGCGTCGATGTGCGTAAGGAGCTAAGTATAGTTCCATTGAGAAAATATCACCAGATGCTCGGGACCGACAGCACAGTGTAAGCTGAAGGAGCGGCTTTTGTAGAACTTTTTGTAATTTAGTGTTAACCTCTCATTGGCTGGCATCTCATTGCATGTGTCTGATTTTATAAGGTACTCAGTATAGTTCCGTAAACTGTACTTCAAACAATGCCTGCTTCAAGGGACAGCGTGTGCCTGATTGTTTTTCCACTACTACCTGACAACATTTAATTTAACGAGATTCGCAACTTCAGATTATGCAGCATCGTGTGCTTAACAAAAGATTTGCTACACCTAGAACTATTGTGTCTTTATGTTTTTGGCTCATTTCAATCGCCTTGATATATTACAAATAGTAATAGATAAATTATTTATGTAACACTTCATCTGGCGAGATTTCATTGCGACATGTGAAAGGAAATTTCATAGCGTTATTGCGCACATTACAACTGCTTTATGCAACAGATAGTCGAATGTGCAACGATCTCCGCATTATTGATATTTGTGTTGAAGGCCTGTGCACCAATAAAAGAGCTATCGAATGTGGTCCTTGGCGTACGATGTAAGGGCTAGCATGCTAAACTTATAAGCAATTTTAAACCCACACTGTTTATTTAGGTGTACATCTCAAGTATGTAGTGCTTCCTCTCGCCCCCGGATGTTGTCGGAATTCAGAGCTTGATTTTGCGATAGAAGAGTGAATGCACCATAATTATTGCCTATATTACATTGGGAAATATTGATGATAATCCACCTTTTCACTCAATGGTCTCGCTGATGTATTTGTAAACATGGCAACGGCAGGAACACTAATCATGCTGCAGCCAAGAAAAAAAAGTGATGCAGAACATTTTTCATTAGTCTATAAAACAGGTATTTATTGATAATATTCCATTAGTTGTTAACGTGGGGTCGTTACTGGCAGAAATATGCTTTGATTTTCCTTCCAGGAAGAAAGAAAACTGATGTTCACGTTTGGTGCCATCGTATACAGTGTTACAGCTTCGATCCTCCCACAGTTTAGACAAGAGCGTAGAATGAAAATTTAGGTGAATTACATGCTTGATACATGTAGCATTTTATTTTCAACGGCAGAGTGTTTAAACTTACATTCCAGCCTGGCCCGACGGCCTCTCCGAACTTGAAACACATGTGTCAGCTAAGCGTAAACAAAGCATTGATATATATATATATATATATATATATATATATATATATATATATATATATATATATATATATATATATATATATATATATATATATATAACGAGCCGATAGACTGATGTAGCAAGAAGGGAGAAAGAAAACTGAGGAAGAGGTAAAGTAAATGAAAGGAATTGGGGTAGGCCACCAGCATCGTTGCTTCCACAGTCTTCTCGTGTGCGCCAGTAAAATCTGCTTTTTTTTCTTAAGCTCAGCAATAACGATCGTTTATATATTAATGCTATACAATTCGCATTTCTTCGCACAGTGCTAAAGCGCCCGAAGTGGTCTAGTTTGTAAATGTTACAAAGGGAAGCGACAATAAAATGCATCATGAAACTAGAATTGCATTCTGTTGATAAGCCTGCCTTTTTTTTAAACTGTTCACTGTACAGGTAGGTGAACACACTAAATGCTCATATTAAATTATTGATCACAGATGGTAGGGTTACATTCTTGGTGCGGAGGTGTACGTGACGAACTACTGGAGGAACAGCTGAGTTTTAGTGCCGGAAAGCAACACAGTAACACAATATTTACCTACGGCATTTGTTTTTCAATTATGGTATACAACAACATAAATCACTCCAAACATTTTTTTTTCAGTTAGCTTGCCTTTATTAATACATCTCAGCAACCTGGTTTTACATTTATCAACGAAAAAGTTCACTCTTTACACTTTTGTGACGCCCCCTCGAGAGGTACAAACTGACAAAAATATTACCCAGCGTTGTTCATTTAGATAGCTCTTGTTTTCTTTCCGTTTTTTTGCCTGCGTTTTTGTTATTTAAGCAGGCGTCACCATGGGTAGAAAACGATCACTGTACCGTGTAGAGGGACCCGTGAAAGACACACTACGCGACAACCTTCCCTCGCTGGTCACCCCACTGGCAGAAAAATAGTTGAAGCCAGCCAAGCGCATTGCCATCCCATATGTGCCGGGCGCCAGTGAAGAGCTCTCCGCGATTCTCGGAAAATCAGTGGTCGAGGTGGTTCGCAAGCCTGCTTCGACGCTCACCCGCTTGCTACCACGGCCGAAGGAAGAAGCAACACCAGCGAGTAGCCTGCAAGTTGCCGTGTTCAGAGTGTTCAGCCAGCTACGTGGGCAAAAGTGAATGTTTGCATTCAGAAAGCCCGTGGAGCGGCCGAAAGGCTTGGACTGGCGTTCCCGACATGGGAGTCAGCCGCTGAGCGCTAACGTGCGCCTTGCCGGGCAGCAATAAACTTCCGCTCCCACTCGTTAAGATTACGCCAACTTAAGAACGACGTCAGGAAGGCAGAAGTGCAACGCGGCGCTTTTGCAGAGAGCTTGAGCAGCCCGACCATATGATTGATTTCTACAGCTTTTCTGTTATAGAAACAGAGAGGAATTTCGGAAGGAGGTCCTTGCGCGAGTCCTGACACATTTACAACACGCCAACAAACTTGAACCGTTATCTAGGAACAATCTCCTCTGTATACGTTCACGGCTTCGGAAACGTGTTGGAAATGGAGAAACACAGTTTTGGCAAAACAAGACACGGATATGTTTTGTGACAAACACAGACAGATCCTGAGGAAGTACCAAGTCGTTCCTCACACCCCCGGCCCTCTACGAACTTCCCAACTTCTTAAATCTTCCACCGAGCCCGACAGATTTCTGCCAAAATGCTTACATTTAAGCTTATAGAATTCACACTCCACAAATTAACGACCTCCAAAAAAAGCAAAAATAAACAAAAAATGTAGTGTGTAGTGCTGGCTGCTAAAATGTTGCTGTTGATTTAGAAATATTTACTTGAACGTCGTGTATATATATATATATATATATATATATATATATATATATATATATATATATATATATATATATATATATATATATATATATATATATATATATATATATATATATATATATATGTGTGTGTGTGTGTGTGTGTGTGTGTGTGACGTATGAAGCGATGATTGGTAGAAGCCGAGAAGGAAGAAGTGAGAATGGAATAAATATGGGTATGAGCCAGGCCACGTCGCCCAGTCATCATAGCGTCACACGAGTCGTTTTAATGACTATGACCAATACTTACTCATTGCCAACCATACAGAGACAACTGCACACTATCGTCAATTTCCCAAGCAGTCCTCAAGCATTCGAAAGTACAGCGCGAATCGACAAGTGCCTCAAGACGAAGTGGCACATGCGTTTACTTACAGAAGGCCATGCATACATTGGGGAAAACCCAACCGTCAAGCGCGTCTCCCTTGTACTCGGCAGAAACACAGGCAGCGCCCAATCAACCTCGATCAACGCGCACGCAAGCTGCCTGCACGACCTGTGCCACGACGAAGAATTCGATGCCTATACGATATCTGAACTGTCCATTCTGCAAGGTGTTCGAACCTCGTTTGTTCTTCACAAGAATGCCGGCTGCGATTTCCGCTATCTCCACGTCCAAAGCATTCTTGTGTTATCCAGGACGCAACCATCAGCCTCGCCCACCAGAACTCCTGCGTTAACGGGACTGCTGCACTCTTTCCTGAAGTTTTGCGAGTTTACGGAACACCACGGGGCCATGAAACCGATTGTGCATTTTGACATTTGTGACTTCTCAACCTCTCCTTGTGTACTTTTTCTTGTTCGTAATCCATGCCTTCTTTCGGGGGGGAGGGGGAATCGTGTGACGTATGAAGCGATGATTGGTAGAAGCCGAGAAGGAAGAAGTGAGAATGGAATAAACATGGGTATGAGCCAGGCCACGTCGCCCAGTCATCATAGCGTCACACACACACACACATATATATATATATATATATATATATATATATATATATATATATATATATATATATATATATATATATATATATATATATATATATATATATATATATATATATATATGTGTGTGTGTGTATGTGTGTGTGTGTGTGTGTGTGTGTGTGTGTGTGTGTGTGTGTGTTTTGCTTTGCTAATAAGCACCTGAAGTAGCAGATTTATACTTTGTGTAATTGAGTTGCTGCTTTGGTCTGCGTTCGTGCCATCGTCATTCATGGAGCGTGCTTGTCTTGGAAGTTGATACCACGAAGAAATAAGTGAACGAATTCAAGCATACCCGCCTGGGTTTTTGTAAATTGGCTAACTTTGGCAACGTTGGTCGATCTGAAAGCGCGGAGATACTTTTGTAGCACCCGAAAAGCTAAAGCATTACAAAAAAATCTGGTGGAGGTCAGAACCCCCTCATTCACATATAGTTACTATTCTGAACGTCACCGAAGTGCACGTTCAAGGCCTTGAGGCATCTACTAGAGCACTGTGTGCTTAGTAAAACTCTTGGCACACACAGAATATCCTAAATGTGAAGGTGTTATCGCTCAGCGTGGGAACTATGTAAACTTCTTTTACCGACATTGTCCAAGTCCCGTCCCTCTGAGGCTGTGCTTCTGAATCATGGTGCAGTGTATAATACTGAGCAAACACTTGTACTCGAGCAAATATAGGAATAGACGGCAGTGATGTCGTCAATCGTATGTTTTCATGAGTCTTTCTGTCGTCGGAGTTTTATAGCTGCCACCACAAACCGAATCACAGTAACCAAACTTGTAGTCAATTTGTAATAATCCAATTGGTACTCAATTCGTAGTCAATTTGTAGAATTGAGTCATGTAAAATACTCCAAAAATATTGAGCCTGTAATAAATTCCGAGAAAAGTGAAATATTCCTGTCATTGATAGAGTGGTGGCCTATAGCAAGAAACATACCTGCAAAATACGACGCAGTTCATTTGTAATCAAACATGCGCTGCAAATCAATCTTATGATATATTTTGTAATGTGTCTACAAATATAAACATCTTTGGATACTTATTGTGTGCTCTTCATGAATCAATAAGAAATAAGTTTTCTGTAATAACACAAACACCTCAATATAATGTGTGAAACGCATGTGCATGCCCGATTAAAATGTAAAAAATTATGCTGTGCAAATCTGCAAACTTTACCTACAAACGAATGCAGATGTCAAGATCATAACAATACAAGGTACGTATATGCATGCACAATATAATGTTATATTCACTGTGGAGATAATCAAAACAAAGAACGAAAAATGAAATAATTACATTGAAAGTACTGTTGTTTTTTGTCCTTATCAAGCCTCAACACTTTTCTTGGTGTGAAAAAGATCCTATCACCGTTTCGGGACGATAAATTAATAAAGCTACATCTCTCAGTTCTCTCAAGCATAGAACCATGGTAGTGCTATGAACACATCATTACTATCAAAACTAACTACAGCTGCGAAAATTGTACGGACGCCTGGCCTAGGCAGGAGTGCGTGGATGCATGTGTTTATGTACGCGCACACATACAAACTACACGTATGAACATAATGAAGTATGGTTAAACACCTGCTCCCCCTTCCCTCTAGTAAAAAAGTTTCGTACATTGTGCTGCCCCAGACAAATTGAAAAAATCAACATATAAAGAAACACGAATATTTACATATAAGCAGACGCTTACAGCCATGACGTAAGTACGAATAGAATAACAGAAAGTGTCATCAGCAATACTCATATTCGTAGTAGCCTATGCTACGTAAAAGTGTATTACGTGCTTTTAAACGACCCCATAACCACAGTATTCCTCAAGAAAAGCAAGAAAATCATGATCGGTAATGCGCTCAGTAAGAGTTAGAATCTCTTGTATAGGATTTGTGGCACTTTCATAATATTAAAGAAGTAGAACTAAAACAAAATATTAAGGCTTAACGTATAATATCTTTGTTATTTGAGTTCTGCGGACAATATCGCGCTTTTTAGTAATGCCGGCGATGATTCACGAAAAAAAAATAATTTGGAGATGTAAAAGAAATACACGTTAAAGTATGAGGGGCCCGAAAGAAAACAAACTAAAGAGGGGCCCGAAGAAAACAAAGATAATGTTAGGCGGTCCGGTGAAAACGCGGAATTAGGGGACTAACAATAAAGCCACCCCTCCCACTATGCTTCTCTCATTGACCAAAAAATAAGGTTAGGTTGATTCGCAATTATCGTTAGTCATTTGTGACACATGCACGGCAATCACAATGCCGAAAAGCTTCAAGCAGAAATTCAAAATATTTCAGTAATAACTTGCGGGCCTAAAACACGAATAAACTACTGCACGCGACCTGAAATGCATCACGAGACTTGAGTGGTACCACAAGATCCAATAAACTTTAGATATAGAGAGGGTGGACACGCCCACACGCACGCATTGCTCATCTCACAATATTAAATGCGAAGCATTGCAGTAGTTGTCCCAGCAAGATGTGTTACCATCAGCTTTAGGACTGACCACTCCACGACATCTACAGCAGCGGAACTAGCTGCTTTGCGTGCTGCACTTTGTGTGGTCAATCAGGAACCACCGCAACAATGGTCGATTTTCAGCTACTCAAGGGCTGCCCTACAATCTGTGCTCTCAGCAATACGTTGCGGTCCGTACAAACAGCTTGTTTTCAAAATTCGATGCCTCCTCCACACTTCACAAGAGAAAGGGGATCATGTGACGTTTCAGCTGCCAAGTCACTGCGACATCATAGGGAACGAACATGCCGATACTGCCGCGCGGGCAGCCCTTAAAGGAACACGAGAAGAAGCCATACCCCTTTCGCGGACCGATGCTGCCAGTAATCTTCGACGACTTGTGCGTGAAATCACGTTTTCACTATGGTGCCCACCAAGCATCGATGCGAATCGTCAACACCACCTGTCCTCTTTGATGACTCTCCGCATGCCCACTGGACTCGACCGAAGAGAAGCCACCCTTCTTCATCGCTTATGGCTAGGAGTGGCATTTACAACATCTTACTCCTTTGTCATAGGAATGGCCGACAACGCTCTCTGCGATGCCTGTCATTGCGAAGAGACGCTACACCACATCCTGTGTGACTGTCCGCTGTATGCCATCCAGAGACAGTCACTGGCATCCATTTTTGCGCGCATCGACAACAGCCAAATGTCTGTGGACACTATTCTGTCAAGTGCCTGAGAGAAGACATTGCAACAGAAGGCGACAAAAGCTCTGTTAAAATTCCTACGCGACACGGACTTGAACAAGCGGCTGTAACAGCAATGTCCCACACCGCGAAAGACAAGACTGGACTATGACTGAGTGTGAGCGCGTGTGCTGCCGAAAGTTTTGAGTTTGAGTTTGAGTTTAGTTAACCACGTGACAAGTACACGAAAATACACTGTATACGTGGTTTGGTGCGAAGGGAAAAAAGCTGCATTTCACAGCTTGACTGGCCCCTCCACCCAGAAAAAAAAATCTAAACTACAAGTTTATAAAAATACAAAAATTACAGGCAGCGGAAAGCGACAATACAAAAAGAAACACGCATGTGGCCCATGACAGCAAATAATAGAATGACAACTCTGAAATACATACAAAAATATGCATTACAAAGCAATGTATGAAAGAATAAAAACGGAATAACCATTACAGAAATCACCCAACATTCATTTACAACACAATCAGTACATCCAACTTAACATTTCAGTTTTAGACAATACGCAGATTATCAGTTGTTAGTTTCCATTTGTCCATCACACTTGGAAGGCGGTAACGTAATGTTTATCCCTCTTCCCTCTCTGCTCTCTATCTTTCATCTCCCCCACCCCCCTCCCATGCGCAGGGTTGCAAACCGGCTGCCTATAGGCTGGTTAACCTCCCTGGCATTCTTTTCCTCCCATTTTCCTTCCTTCATTTTTTAGCGACCTTCGGCGACTTTCAGCGTATCTATCTATCTAGCCGCCTACGACTTTTAGCTCTCCTGGCCATTTCGATAATGGTATCAATACCAAAGTTGGTATGGCATAACATGACTGTATGAAAAACATATTTGACTGGTCATAACATGAAAATCATGACATGTATGTCATGAACGTCATGACTTACATTTCATGGTCTTGTAGCACTTGCGGTGGTTTCGTTCACATGACATGTTGAAAAACTGGTATCGTATAGTATGATTGCATGGCGAACACAAGCGACATACTTAACATGAAAATCATGACACGCGTGTCATGTAACAACATGACTACATGCCACGCTCATGGTGTGCTCGCGGCCGTTTCGGAAGCGTCACATATACTAAATTTGGCATTACGAGACGTGAATGGATGAAGAAGATATAATACTGGTGAAAGAATGATAAACATGACATGTATGTCATGTAACAACATGACCACATGCTACACTCATGATGCGCTCGCGGCTGTTTCGCTAGCTTCACATGTACCAAACTCGGTATTACGCGACGCGAACGGACAACATAGGTAAATGACACATCCAAACATGATAATCACGACATGCGTGTCATGTAACAGCATGACTACATGCCACACTGATGATGCGCTCGCGGCCGTTTCGCTAACTTCACATATGCCAAGTTTGGTATTACGTGAAGCCAATGGATGACGAAGATATGTGACTGGTGCAAACATGATAATCATGACATGCGTGTCATGTGAGAGCATGACTACATGCCTAAGTCAAGGCGACAATACATTTTGACGTGACGCGGTGTGCGTGCTCTCCGGCATTTATTTCGTCGCGTCACGCTGGCGTTGCCACGCCAGCCGCCGGTCCTGCCATATACTCGCAGGCGCGCCTCGTTGCTTTGACGCATGCGCGTTTCAGCGCGTCCGGCGGCCCTCCATAATGAAAATAGGGAGACGCAGTGTTGTCTTGGTAACGCATCGGCACTAAATGCAGCATGTCGCATTTCACGCCAGTTGCCGTCGGGCGGCGCCGACGCACGATAGCCGCGCCTGGCATCAGACTATACAGTGCTCGCGTTTTTCTAACGAAGCGTCGCTGTGCCCAGTGTGCTCGAGCATGGACGCTACATGGGAGTATACTGAGCCCTTCATGATGCGCTCGCGACCATTTTGCTAGCTTCACATATAACAAATTTGGTGTTACGTGACGTCAATGAATGACGAAAGTATAATGACAGGTGCAAGCATGATAATTCTGACACACGTGTCGTGTAAGAACATGATAACATGCCACGCTCACAGCGTGTTCGCGGTCGTTTCGCTAGCTTCACATATACTAAATTTGGTATCACGCGACGTGAACAGATAACGAAGGTAAACGACACATCCAAACAAGATAATCATGACACGGAAGTCATGTACGGCATCATTTACACCCACCTCGTAACGTTGTGCTGATTTTAAAGAGACATATCAACATTTCTCATTCGTGCATGCTTCGCATATCATCGATTCCCACTGTACGTGGGATATGCCAATTTTTATTGTAATGAAATGAATCATGTAGCAAAACCTCTCCCGTGTGCCCATTTCATCGGTAAGAACATGAGTGCATAAACATCCAGGCACACCATAGAAAGAGAATACAAAAAAAAAAGAATGTTCAGTAGCAAATGCGCAGTAAAACCAGAACCGAAATATGATGAGACGGAGAGCAGCCAGCATAAGGCCTTATATGTAGTGAGCGAGTCCAAAATGGAAGCACTGGGTCACTGCTGCATGCTGTGGTTATCTCTGCCGAAAGGAGTGTCAGAATCCTGCCACGTATCCGACTCGGACACGATTTTGACTCCTCCGCACTTGTCCACACACCGCCACTTTGGCAAGAAAAACCTGCTCCCGCCGTAATGATTATCCCTCCGTCAAGCCGACTACTGAGAAAAAAAAGGGGGGGGGGGGGGGGTAGACTTTGCAAACAGAAAAAATGTTCATTCTCTTTCGTTGGGAGCTCGGTTAAACTTCTGACCATGGTTGGCGTCCATCCTACCCCCCTTCCCCCAGCGTGTCGTTTGTGTTTGTGGGAATGTGGTTTGAGGAAGGCGTTCGCCGAATCTTCATTGTGCGGACGACGACGCCAGAGGACCATGCTGCCTCCGCTGTCCGCCTACCTTGAGACGAACCCTTGCTCGCGTTCAACGAGATAACAAAAAACGTCTGTCTGTCAAATGGGTATTTTCCTCCTACACCCTGGCTTGAGTATATAGGGTGCCGGGTAATCACCATTGCACTATTACAAGCCCATGCGTATAGTAAGATTGGATTTGATATGAATTCCTAAGTATTGTATGAGGTTACTTGATCTCAAGGTAAATTATTTAAGTAGTATACCCGAGAAGAGTTAGGTGACCTAAATATATGCTTAACTTTACTTAAGTTAATATTTAGTTCCATTAGCCACAAGCTGCACCAGTTAGATATTTATTTAAATCGGAGTGTAGGCGATTACAATAGTCGTTTAAAGTAACTGCTGTAAAAGTATCGCAATCATCAGCAAAAAGGTGGATATTAGAAGCTACTTGAGAAGGCAGGTCAATAATATATATTAGAAACAACAAAACACCACTTACCAACTTTTGGGGCACTCCTGAGATAACATGGCACATTTATGAACTGTAGCCGTAAGCAGTAACGTACTGTTAGTGATTAGCAAGACAGCATCCGACCTATTTTAATAGGTTAATGTCAAGATTTAAGTTCCGTAACTTGTGGATGAGAAGTTTATAACACACTTTATGAAATGCTTTTGCAAAATCTAAAACAAATGCAGCCAGCGGATGATGAACGATCAAGAATTAGATCAGTGAAAGATGTAGGTTGAGTCTCACATGATTATGATTTCTTAAAACCATGTTGTGAAGATGAAAGGTGTTATTTTCAGAGAAATTGAGGGTGCTTTTGATTACGAAGTATTATATAATAGTTAGAAGCACGTGCTGGTAAAAGAAATGGGCCGATATTTGGTCGTTAAGGTTTTGTTACCTAATTTGAGAAGTGGAACTACCTCCCTTATACCTTCCACTGATTAGGTAAAGTACCTGTGTGGAGTGATAGTCTCAATAGAGCTTGCTGTCTTCTGTAGCAAAAAATGCACATGCAAAATACAACGCAGCTCGTTTTATAAAAAATTATTTTGTAAAACTGTATTATGATCTATTTCCACAATGTGCCTAACAAATAAAAAGATTGTTAGACATTCATTGGGCACACATTTGAAATAAATGCGCGAAAAATCAAACACGAAAGCCGCCAAAAAAAATGTGCGCAACCTATATACATATCCCGATACAAATATAAAAGAAATATGACGGGCACAAATTTACAAATTATGCCTATAAACAGATGCAAATGCCAAGATCATAACAGAAGTAAGGAACATATGCTCAAGCACAGTAATCGGTAATAAATGCACTTTGTATACATTCAAAGGATAAAAAATAAAGTATTCACAAGTACTTTCATTTCTTGTCCTTATCAAGCCTCAGCAACAATTTTCTCTTTATGAGATAGAGCCCATCACCGACCAAACATTACCACTGCAGTAACTTCTTCCAGTTTTTTGCAGCATAAAACCATAGTAATGCTCAATTTGGGCATCTTATTGGTGTCAGAACTCACTTCAGCTGCAAAAATCGCACAGAGCCTGGCGAAGGCTGTGCTGTGGTGAGGGGGGGGGTGTTGCTTGTGTACACATACACATGCAAAGAGATGTACCAGCATGCATAACGGACTGCAAAGCCTCCACTCCAAAGAAGTTTCTGGCTACACTGCTGGCACAGCGAACAAATAATAAAGAAACCAATAAATAAATATGAATCATTTTGAACTAAATGCTTAAGGCAGCTACAATATGATGAAAGCTTCATGAACATTACTTGTGTTTACAGAACCCTAGGCTTTGTTACAGAAATTTATTATAAAAGCTTTCAAGAACTTGAGAAAACAATTGGACACCAGGTACATGCGTCAGGAAAGTGGATTTTTTTTTTTAAGGGGACGCTCAGCTATGATCGCCTACGTGTAGTCACAGGTCAAGTGATTATGCCAGGAGATAGCAGCATTCCTAGGTACTGGTTCGTTCGCAAGTTTTGCGCTGCTGTCCTATTCTTGTGCCTACAGTAAATGAGTTGAAAGTCGCCATGTGAACAGAACAACATCGACAGCTGCCATCGATTTCCTGCGCTTGTTGTTCGAAACTTTTGGATTACACCACAAAGTGGTTTCAGACAACGGAATCGCATTCCTGTCAGCCAAAATACAGAAATCCTACGAGTGACAACTGCATCACCGTGGTGAAATTTGCACCGAACCACCCAGCCACAAACGGACAGGCCAAACGCTACGTGGTAGAGCTAAAACGTGCTCTTGCAATACTCTGCGGGGTCATTACAGCGGCTCATTGCACGTTTATTTTTTTTGTCAAGCAACTCACAATGGGCCAGACGGGCCAGGTATCGGCGAATCTCATGTTTTCTTGCGAGCTGCGAACACACATCTCAGCCATTCTGCCAGAACCGCCTTGAAAGGTTACACCAGATTAGGAAGACGCCTCGCGTTGCCGGTAGCTCCACAACCGACAACCAGTGGTCGCCCGCCAGTTTCAAAGAATGCCCGAATGAACGGCAGCCATCGTAAAAAAAAAAAGTTTCACTCGGAGTTTTGGTTTGTTGAAGTTAAAGCCCCTTCATCGCGTCTTCTACCGGAAAGCGCATGGAGAGGCTTTAGACCGGGCATTGCCGCTTCCAGGGATGCAAGGATGCACTCTGCCCTCCACCTTGACCGCCCCCTCTCCCCCTCGATGCTGGGCGCGGCGCGCCCGGGGAGTGACGGACTATCGGGGCAATCAGTGTGCCCGCGCACTGGTTGCCTGTCCATTGTGCTCCTCGTCCCTTTTATGGCCCACAGTGGACTCGAAAGCCAGCGCTTGGACCATTTGGACCATGCTGCGCGCAAATGCCTTTCTTGAAAGTAATAAAGTCAGTTCCCTGTTAAGTAGGCTTGGTATTATGGCTACCATGGACATAACACAGGGCAAATAGGGTTATTAGTTCCTAACAAATTCAACCTCCCCACCTTTCAGCATTATATCTCTCTCTTTTAACTTACTTCCGTTAATATTTTTAATTTCTATCAATAAATTGGAGAGGTGCGCATTGAGAAAAAAAAGGAAGTGAATTTATTTATTTAAATATTTCTTATTTATTTCAGAGAAAAAGTGCCATTCTAGTGCCGGACATTGGGCAGGGGTGTGGCGCAGTGGACGCAACATTGTGTAGGAGGTACAGCAGTATAGATAGTGTTGAATGAAAGCGCGATGATTCAAAACGCAAAAAAAAGAAGCAACATAAAACATGGTCCACAATCCCAAGAATGGCCATAATACACTAAACAAAACAAAAACTATAAAAACAGTGTCCACTAGGTTATTTTGTTTGGGTAAAAAGTAAAAAGAACTTAAATATTAACTGTATCAAAAATAAAGTAGGCAATGTTAAGAAGCGAGACATTGCAGAATCGAAGAATTTAAGAATCGTGCAGAAGCGAGGCATTGAACCTCAAGCAATCAGTCTGATCAAGATGGGTATTAGAATAAAGTGCACTGTAATATATATGATGGTGTAGTTATAAGCCATGTGAACAGCTAACGCACGAAGAAACTAGTTGAGATCGACACTTACAAGAATCTCTGGCGGCGTATTGTTCCGCTCTCTGCTTGTTCGAAAAAAAAAAGGTACCTGTATATAGGGGCTCAGTCACTCTTTCGAGATTGGAGGCACGCGTTTCGTGGCGCAAAATTGGTTCGATATAATTAGACTTTTTTTTTTATTGCCAGCTTATTATTATATATGCGATAGAACAGCTTCGTTATTTCGCGATAACGTCTCCATTCCAAGGTTTCTAGTTTAGCGCCTTCCAGAAGAACTGACGGAGATGTGTTACGTTTACGTATTGAATATGAATTTTACAGCTTTTCGCTGTATTGATTCAAGTTTATCTGTGTTAGCTTGCGTGTGCGGGTCCCAGACAGCCGATGAATATTCTAATATTGGTATTACGTTCGTTTCACATTTCGGTTTGCCGAATGCCATAGCGAGTGCCCGTAAGTAGCCTTGTGTATTCAAAGCCATTTTCTCAGTTTAACAAACATGTTGGTTTCATCTTGATGTGGATGTGATAACAAGACTAAGGTGCATATACTGTGAGACAAAGGACAAGAATTGATTGCCTAGGTTGTATTGGAATGTTAGTAGATCTTTTTTGCAGGTCATGGTTATCGCCAGAGTTTTTCTCGCGTTAAAGGTCATCTGTCATTTTGTGCACAAATCTTGAATCTTAAAAGAGTTATTTAAAAGAACCTGGTCACTGGATGCGTTAACTACTTTAAAGCGCGCAGGCATTCGCAAAAACTTTTAGATTTGCTGCAATATCACGGGTGGCATTATTGATATAAACCGAAAAGAGGTCCGAGGACGGATCCCAGAGGTCTGCCAGATTTAAGCGGCGCAGACGGCGAGTTGATACCACCATCCGTAATACCGCGCCCGGTGAATATTACTCGCGCTTTCAAAGCCTAACCTAAGATGCATTCGTTATTTACACTAAGTAAGTAATTAGTAGATACCTAAAACTACTATGGAACCTGTAAAACTCGAGAATGTGCTGTAAATTCAGGGGTCTATGTGGTACATACACTGACTGTTCGGAAACGCGCACTTCATCTTTTTTTTTTTTTAAGTACCCTATTGATGTTCTATACTATTGATCTTTACCTCAACGAACACTAAATATTGTTTTACGAGGTCATGAATGTGCCTTCCATAAGAATCCTCTCTTTTTACGCGTACCCTATTTTAATATTTGCGTGGCACCGTTGAGTACACCATCTCAACGCTAGATGGAGCTACGAGGGCTTGACGGCTGTCCCACCCTCAACAAAACTGGCCAGGGAACTTTTTTTTACCACGCGATTCAAACACGCTCTACACCATCATGAACTAGACATATGCCAGTACCTAAATCCCAGAAAGCAATTGGATAGCTTCAAGCACGGCTCTACGGTAGCGATTCAAATGCGGTAAAACAGCCGATATTTCTGAGAGCGCCCATAGGCGCTGTGCATTATTTTTTAATAAGCTAGGGAACTCGCACTATTTCAACTACAATACTGTAACTCCGGCAGAAGAAAGGTTCATGCAGTTGCTACTTGAAACCGTGAAAGCAATGAGAAAATCAGAAAGGGAGAGGAGTTATTATTTTTTTTCTCTCCCGTCCTATAGAGTGACGCGGGGCCCCGCCCCCACCGTGCGGGAAAGCGCGCCTCCTGCGCGTGGGCCGGAATCCTGGGGACGATTTAAAACATTAAAAACATGAAGTAAAACTTAAAATAACTATGTGGCTTTTTCCCGCAGAGGGCCCTCAGCCATGGCCCGGTCCAAGGATTGGACCGCCTGCAGGATGCTCTCCTGCAACGCTTCCGCCCGCTCCTGCGCTGCTGCCGCCCGATCCTGCGCTGCGGCCGCCCGCTCCTGTGCTGCGGCCACCCGCTCCTGTGCTGCGGCCGCCCGCTCCTGTGCTGCGGCCGCCCGCTCCTGTGCTGCGGCCGCCCGCTCCTGTGCTGCTGCCATACGCCGCGCTAGAGAAGTTGTGTGAAAGGCTGACCTTTTGATCCCCCGCACCGCCTGCAATAAATCATCATGGTGGAAATGTTTGCATGAGCTGCTGAAGAACTCTCGACCATCTCGTAGCTCGAAGCTGCTGCTGCGGAGAATTGCAACGTGAACAACAATTTCCCCTCAGTTGAAAATTCATTGGCCTGGTGGCATCCTTTGAAAGTGTGAAGCTTCGTGTACAAGCTATGCCCTCTTCGTTTGGATCAACAAACAATTGCTGGAACTACTCTTCATTCATCTCCTCAAATGCATCTCTTACCATCAAACAGCCCTTTTCAGGGCTACCCAACCTTTTGCCCGGCAGTTTATCATTGCGGATGTCAGATACCGTGCCCTCAATACAATACATGTTTTTTATTTACAGCCCAAGTTGGTTTCAGTCATCATAACAGAGCATCAAAAATGTTCACACCCTTTACGTAAAATTTAAACAAACGGTCTACTCACATCAAGCAACTTCTCAGTCAGCTCGAGGCTCTGGTCGCACTGAGAAGACACCCGCAACAAGGTGTCGGTGCGCCGTGGCCTCTGTCGACGGCGAGGCCGCACAGGAGGCTGAGACACTGAAAACATGCAGCATTTTCGTCACCGCATGCTGTGGTAGGCTTTAAGTCTATGGCCATGTTGTGGATAATTGGGCTATTCGAATAACATACGAGAGGTTATTTTCTCAAAACACTTTGATGATCAATAACTTACCTGGTGCAGCGGGGCCGCTTTCAAGGCAACTTGGGCGGCCAGCCGTGGAGTAAAGAATAAAAGTTCACGAACTGGAGCACATACGTCCTATAATCAATAAAACACTAAGTTCTCAGATGCTTACGTGTCACTGTGTTACTGTCACCTGCAGCCGCTTCAGAGGCTTCCACCTCGACCTCCACTGCAGGAGCGGGAACATCCGCCTGCTGGAAAGTGTCGTGGGCATAATCTTTCAGAAAAAGGGGTATTCGTTACTCTGGCTATTTTACAACCTTACGTACTAAACATCTGCGGAAATGTTCTGCAGCTATTCAGTGGTCATTGATATCACGTATTACCATTTTAGTGCATGCACTTGCCCGCAGGCATTTCGTGTCTGTTTGATAAATAAATACGCCTTTTACTGCAAGGGCTGCAAAGTGAGATTTCAGTTGACAAACCTACCTGCTTTTGAATTCTTTTTCCTGCACTATCTTACTGTTCAACAAGGTTCCCCTAAAATCACTCCTTACAAAATGGGAAAACTCTCTCATGGCACCGCTCAGGAACCTGTGATACTGCGGCGGCAGAGTGCTTACCTGTTGATATTCGAGGGAAGCGAAGACGCCACCGAAGCGTGCCAACCCGGTTAATTTCAGCAAGCGGCCACGGAAGCCTGGCAGACGACCCTCTCCAGTGCCCCTGAAAATATACACCAATGTCAAAGAACTAATCGCCCGCACATTCGACGGTTACTCACGTTTGTGCCTCCTTGATGGCGGCGGCGTCACGGCGGGCCTCGTGCACCTGCCTGCGCCACCAAGCCTGCCACTCATCCACGTTTTTCTGCGCAGGGCCTTCAAGGTTCAGCGCGTCGCTGAGCTCTTGCCACAGCCGCCGCCGGTCGGCGACCGTGACGCCATGCTGCAGCTCAATGGCTTTCGCCGCGAGCTGCGGATGTTCGCTCATAAAGGCGAGCACCAGCGCGCGCTGACCCTCGGAAACGCGGATGAGCCGCTGCTGCTGGTGGTTAGCGGTGCCGTTGCCCTCCGCCATGACTGCGCTCGACCGAGCCAACGACTTCGAAAGTTGCGCCGTTTAGTAGTGGAGTTTTGAAAACAGTAACTGCTTGAAACAAAGTTGTACCTAGCGTCACCACTGACCGTCCCGCTAAATTTAGCGTTGTTTAAAAAATAACAGAAAAAAATACGTTTGGATTGTATCGTAATCTTCATTAAACAATATAAAACTAGTGCCAACACATTTTAATAGTGCGCAATAATAGTTAAACACTTGTGAACATGTTACAAACACTTTTTACTTTGCTATACGGTCCCCAAGTCGACGTCAAAATGATGACGCAAGCCTTCATTTCCCTCATTGGCTGTTCACTTCCTCTCGTCCTCGCGACCTTTGCGGACCGCCTACTTTTTGACGTCACCGACAGACCGCCTCCGTCCGGATTTGGAATTTGTATATAATTGCGCCATAGAGTGTACTAGAAGCTTTTAGTACACTCTAGCGACACGTTCGCGCGCTGAAAAGGCGTCTTCCGTGGTGCGCCCGGCGCTGCTACGTCCGCCGTTCATCCACACATGCGTTGCTGTGTGTGTTTGTCCGAAGCGCTCAACGTCAAAAGCTCGAAATCGACCAAGCACCCACCACTCGCTTTTACTTGCTTCATGCGAACCCGATTTGCGAAAAAAACTGACAAGAAGCGTGTTTCGCATCAATAGCACGTGCGTCGTATGACAAAAGAAAATATTGCGCTGCTTTGAAAATTACAGGGGGAATCTACAAGACTTGCGCACTGCTCCACTATTCATTAAACATTCCAAACTCAGAATTGATCAATTATATCATTTTAAATTACTTCAGTTAATACAAAAGACTAAGCTATATGAAGAAAGTTGCACCGAAAGACCACACTACAGTATGCGAGAACAAAAGAAACGAGCTCCTAGAACAAGAACCAAGTATGGAAAACAAAGTATTGCTTACCAGGTACCCCAGGTTTTAAATACCCTTGCAGATCAATTGAACTTTAGGGCTAGTAGTGCGACTTTCAAGAAACAAATAAAGAACTTATTCATAACCACCGGTCTACACTATCGAAACTACGTAATGGAGTCTCATGCCTCTGCAAATGCTTAAATTGTTCATAAACTTCTATGTCAATTATACGAGTGTATACAGCGGAATTCATTGTATCCGCATGCATTTTGTGTCTGTTTTCGATGTTGTTTCATTGATATTGTTTAGTTGTGAATTATAACGAGAGTGACCTCTAATTCTTAAGATGTGTTATGTAAACTTCTTATGCTGTTTATATTTGAATTTTGTGTTTACAATTTCAGGTTGCTTGAAACCAATGTATTGAATATATATATTGTTTAAGCTTTGCACTGTCACGGACTGCGGAGGGACAAGGGCCTTTGTCAAGCTGTTCGCCTTTAGCCCTTTGCCCCTGCAGTGAGCTCTGTATCCGGCTTACTGTAAATAAAAATCCTACTACTACTACTACTACTACTACTACTACTACTACTACTACTACCGGTCTGCCACCGAATACAGTGGTTATGGTGCTCGACAGCGGGATCCCGGCATTTAGAACGGAGGTGCAAATGCTTGAGTCCCGTGTGTGTAGATTTTGAGGGCACGTTAAGAAACCCTTGGTAGTCGTAATTAGAGGCAATCACTTCTTATTACGACTGTCAAATATGAAACAGCGCTTGCGCCAAGCAGCCGTCAGGATCACGAAGTGTATAATGCACTGATATAGAAGAAGGTATACCTGAGCCTGTCTAGTTCGGTAGGACAGCTGCCTATGCTATACAGGCACAAAGGTCGCCAACTCGTTCACGTGGGGACAAATATTCGTATAATGCCTGTGCTAAGCTGCACACAGAATGGACGCGAAAAGTAACAAAACACAAGCAAACAAAACGCTAGCGACCGCTGCTTGTTAGGTCGTGTTTTTTTTCTGTATTACCATGTTTTTTGCACCAGTCGCTACACACACACACACACACACACATACAATAATGATTTCTGGCGTGTGCAATTTCATGTTTTTAAAGTGTGTATCCTCCCTATGATACCAACAAGAATTTCTGGAAATGATGCTGCTGACTGTAAACGTGATCAGAGCCAGTCGGGAAGTGCCTGTAGCACACTGCCCCTGGTTTTCAAAATTATGCACTCTAAGCCAAAACGGAGCAACAGGGGTATAGGGGTTGCTCCTTTCAGGGAGCAATTGCATTGCCACTCCCATTACTCTCCTAAAAGGAGTAACTGCAGAGGGAGGAACCGTTGCTCTCCTTTCAGTTCCTCCTTCGGGGGATGAACAGTTACTCCCTCCAGTTCCTCCCTGCAAACCAACAGTTACTCCCACCAGTTGCTCCCTGCCGACCAACCATTACTCCCACCAGTTGCTCTTCTAAGAGCAACAGTTACTCTTTACCGTTCCTCTCACGTGTTCGCAGTTACTCTCTGAAAACCAACTGCACATGCTTCCAGTTACTCCTTGGGGAAATGAGTATTTATCTCGAGTATGCTTGTCACACGCTTAACACATGGCGAGAGCTCCTTGGAAGAGCCCTGCTTGGGTGCTTCTAACACAAAAAGTGGACAATATTGAAAGGAAAATAAATGCTTTATTGTTCTTTTTATGAGGCGACGTGTGACCACACGTAAAAGTAGACTTCGCCACACCAGAGCCAGCACTAAACAAACACCATAATACATCAAAGGTTTTCTGCGTCATCCGTGGAAAAACAATCTTGAATTTCTAGCATAGGGCAGTCTGTGTCATCATTGGTGAGAGAAGGGCAACTTCTCCAATTCTGAAGAACTCAAGTTTCGCAGCTGGTGTTTCCATCAGGCTAGCGCAGCAGAACGTCACCGCAGGCATATGTGAAGCATCTCATTGCTGCAAGAAAAAAATAGAGGTTTGAGGTTAAACATGCCAGAATCAATTCATAACAATGAGTCACACACACTGCAGCAGCGCTTACATTCTAGGATGTCTACTGCAAAACGAAATGTGAAAAAAAGGAAGGTTCGACCAAACGTTACTTGGCAAGCCATATAAATGCTGATGTGGTAGACGCTCTTCACATGATGTCTCAGACAGCAATATTCTGGAAGGAAATGTGCAGCACCTCAACAAGGCATATTTGTAGCAGTTAAAGATACCCTTAGGTTCAGTTAACTTGTTTCCTATACACAGCTGAGTGACATTTCTATGAGCCCATTCACCAATGGGCATTCTAAATGAGGTCATGTGTGTGGCAAATAACACGTACTGTCCGCTCATGTAAAAATGCTTATTTAGCTCGTGCACATAGTTGCTCTCGATTCTACTGTTCTATCATACGCTGCTGCGTCTTGAATTGTGCAATACCTGTAGGCACAAGCCAAGCATGCAAAGCCTGCTTGAAAGCAACCATTTGCAGAGGCTTCATGATAATCTTCAGTATATTTCTTTGTACCTGACGCAAACGGCTGGACAAAACTATCAAATAAATGTAGACCGTGCTACCTTCAAAAAATGCTTTAAATTTAGAAAACTAGGGTGCATTTGTTCACTCGGTTGACGAGTCACAGCCACGAGATATGTAAACGAAGCAATATATCTTAAGGCATGCACAGATATTCTGATTCTTTGTTTGACAGTGTCACAGATAGCTTGCCAATACATATATATTTGAGAGCAACAAGATGTGAAGCCTTTATTAGTTCAACGTCTAGTTGGTTCACAGCCAAACAGGTTACTGCTTGTTAGACAAATTGGAATAAGCACACCAAGGTTTCAAAAAAAAAAGCATTATTAGAAGTTAGCTCCCGTTGTGAATGTCTGCCTATTTATTTTGTACTGCCTTCTACATGTGCCACAAAGACATTTGTTGAGGATGTGCTACCAGTCAAGCCAAGATCGCATACTTGGTCAATGTGATGGAAATACAAACATTAGAAACACTGCCACCTCTAGTAAGAGCATAACACTTCAGTATCTTGGACTAGCAAAGAGGTGCACAAGAAAGTTAAGCCCACTCTTGCGGAACTTTGAACGCGAATATTTAAGAGTGGGGGAGGTCAACATGCTGTGGCACTTTTAAACCCACGAAACATCTGCAGAAAACAGGGTAAAGGCAAGTCAAGAAACGCTGTTATGAAGGCCTGCGCATGGACAGCTTTGTGAATCTAGGCCCTGTTATGACTTCACAACTTGGGAGCCGACTAGCCAACACACACATGTTTATTTCAACGAGCAATACACGGAAAAAGAATCGCACCGCACACCCGCGGCGGTCTTATATCTAACAAAGAACTTAACAGTGACGTCAGAGAGCCAGACACTTCCATGTGCATCTTATCTTATATACGACACGCGCTCTATCTTGGGTAGTATTACACAACACTCCTTCCCCCCCCCCAAGTGTTTTTTTTTTTTTAGTACCGATCCGGCGGTCGTCTTTGCCGGGTGCTGCGTCGAAGTTCCGGAAGTTCCGGTGGGGAAGATTGAGTCTCGCCCCCGCCGCAGTCCCCACCAGCAGATGAAAGGCCCGGTAGGTTGACCGGTTCTTTGTTTGTATCTTCTGCCTGCTCCTCGACTTGATCGGGGTCGGCCGTCTCTCGTGCGCCCTCGATGGGTACAGGGGCACCTAAAGACCTGCGAGGCACAACGTCTTGGGTGCATGCGGGAAGTTCGTAGTTTGCAGACGGCACCTGAACCGAAGGCGGGAAACACTCCTGGAATGTTCGTGGTCTCATATGATCAACATGCACGTACCTCTCCTCGTTCCCTATCCCTATCACATAAGTGCTTAAACTCTCGCGTTTTTTTACCTTACCGCTCAACCACTCTCCTTCCCCGGGGCGCAGTCCTTGTACGAGGACGTCTTCCCCTTCCTCGAAGTCTCTCCAAGCTCCACGTCGCCGATTGGCTGCCTGCCTTGTTCGCTCTAGCTTTTCTTTCATCCTTTGCTCGATATCTGGATGGAGAAAGCTCAACCTGGTTCTAGGTTTCCACGATAAGAACAGCTGGGCCGGCGTCTCTTCAGTAACACCTGTTGGCGTGTTCCTATAATTGAATAGGAATTGGTCGATCCGCTGCTGGAGAGACTTCATCCGCCCATTCTTCTGCTCGTCCATGACCTGCTTAAGAAGATTTTTCTTTAACGTCTGTACACAACGCTCTGCGCTGCCATTCGATGCCGGGTGATAAGGCGGCGATTTAGTGTGCCGGATGCCATTACGACTCATGAACGTCTCGAAAAGTTCCGAAGTAAATTGGGGCCCATTGTCTGTTACCACTTCTTCCGGTAATCCGTACGCGGCAAATACGGTGCGCAATTTCTCTATTGTCTTTTCGCTATTAGTTGACCTCATCAGAAACACTTCAACCCACTTGGAGTACGAATCAATAAGTACTAGGAACCAATGCTGGTCTCGATGCGCAAAATCTAAGTGCACACGCTCCCACCGGCGCCCCGCCACTCCCCATGACATCACCGGAACCTTGGGCGCCGCATTTTGCGTCAACTGGCATGTTACACATTCTTTAACTTTTTGCTCAACATCCGGCGTAAGGCGAGGCCACCATACGTGGCTTCTAGACAGCATTTTCATACGTGCCATTCCAGGATGGCCCTCGTGCAACAGTGATAGCACTTTGTCGCGGAGAGACAATGGTACTATCACCCGGTTTCCCCACGTCACACATTCTCTGTCAACAGAAAGCTCGTGGCGTCGCACAAAATAGGGCGCCAGTGCATCGTCAGACACTTTTGAAGGCCAACCGCTCTGCGTGTAAAACAACACTTTTGACAACAGGCTGTCTGTTCTCGTTTCCCTTCTGATGTGTTCTGCGGAGAGTGGGAGCTCGTCTAGCATCGAAAAGCCGATGTACTCCGACACGTCATCAGAGTTCCGAAGCGGCAGGCGCGATAGTGCGTCTGCATTGCCTATATCGCGTGATTTGCGATAAACCCATTTGTACTCATACGCAGCAATCTGCAGAGCCCATCGCTGCACGCGTGCCGCTGACATCGCAGGAATCGGCCTATCCTCTCCCAATAATCCCGCCAAGGGCTGATGGTCTGAGTATATTACAAATTTTCGCCCAAAAAGGTACTTGTGAAACTTCTTTAACCCGTACACGACAGCCAGTGCTTCTTTTTCGATATGGGCGTACGCCTGCTCTGTTTTAGTGAGCGTTCTAGAGGCAAAAGCGATTGGCCTTTCTTCTGATCCTACCTTGTGAAAAAGGACTGCGCCTAAACCATACGCAGATGCGTCACAAACGAGCCCTAGCTCCCTTGAAGGGTTATAGTAGGTGAGTACGGACGTGCTCAGCAACCAGCTCTTGGATGCTTTGAAGGCTTTTCCGGCGACCTCCGTCCATTCCCACTTGGCATTCACAGCTAGCAAGTCATGCAATGGCTTAAGTTGTGCTGACATGTTCGGTACGAACTTCCCATAGAAATTTATCAAGCCTAGGTAAGCCCTCAACTCATTCTTGTTCTTTGGAGTCGGTGCTTCTTTTATAGCACGCACCTTGTCCTCTGAAGGGCGGATTCCGCTTTCCCCAATCACGTGCCCCAAATAAGTCACAGACTTCTCAAAAAACTTGCATTTTTCTTTCCGCAATTTCACCCCTCGTTCCTGGAACCTTGTCAGCACAGCTTCCACCCTATCATAACACTCTTCCATCGTTTCCCCCGCTATTAACACATCATCAAGATAACATGACACTCTGTCCAACCCCTTCAGCATATCATCCATTACCGCTTGGAAAATGGATGGAGCACTTGTTATACCGTACGGCATACGTGTATATTGAAAAAGGCCTAGGTGGGTGTTGACAGTGACCAAGGGTTGCGACTCGGGGTGCAGCTGCAACTGTTGGTACGCTGTCGACAGGTCAAGGACAGTAAACCACTTGCATCCATGCAGCGCTACAAACGTATCTTCCATTGTTGGCAGAGGGTAATAATCAGTTCTCAGACAACGGTTTAGGGTCACTTTGTAGTCTCCGCATATTCGCACTTTGTTGTTTGCCTTGGGGACAACTACTAGAGGCGTTGCCCATTCACTGTGTTTTACTGGAACCAGTACTCCAGATTCCACTAGCGACTGCAACTCCGACGCTACCGCGTTCCGGAGTGCGAATGGCACAGGCCGATGTTTGCAGAAAACAGGCGTACAGCTGTCTTTTAGCACCAGTTTGACCGACGTGTCAGCTATCAGTCCTAGTGATTGATTAAACACTTCCGAAAATTTTTCGATGAGTGCGGCTGATCTATCATGTGTGTTTGCTTTATCAAAGTTGATATTACACACGCTTGCCCAATTCAGCTTCAAAGCCTCTAGCCAGTTGCGGCCCAACAACAAAGTGTCACAATTTTTTTCCGTCCGGACTACAATCAACGGCAAGGTCTCGGTTTGCCCGTCGTGCTCTACATGCACCGTCAACTTTCCGGCAACTGCTAGTGTGGAACCGCCATACGTTTTTAACCGTAAACTACATCTTTCTAGGGGTACATTCGGCCAATACTGTCTGTACATTTTTTCTGGCACAATAGACACAGAGGCTCCGGTATCAACCTGCATCGTGACATTCCTGCCTGCGATCTTAACTTTCACAGCGTAGCCACCGTGACTACTCCGACATGAAAAAATATGACTAAGCAAGACCTCGTTCTCACCACTTTTATCGTCCCAGTCACCAGAGTCTTCTAAGCCAGTACCATCGATGAGAGAATGCACCGAACGTGGCGTTGTTCTGCAGACCCTTGCCAGGTGTCCCACCTTTTTGCAGGCACGACATCGATATTTGCGAAAAGGGCAGGTGGTGGCGTCATGCGCTGCTCCGCAACGCGAACAGTCCGTCGCCTCGGCATGCCGCTCCGCGTTACCGCTCACGCCCCTTTTCGTACCTGTGGACCGTTGGGGGTGGTGTGGCCGCACCAAGTTCACGTCACCGAGTTCTTTGGGGTGAATTTTTCTGGTTTCTGTGCGAGCGAGTTCCCCACTTTTCGCCAGGTCATAGGCAGCTTGAAACGTCAGGGTACTCTTCTTAAGCAGCTCTGCTTGTGCCGTTTCATCTCTCAGTCCGGCCACGAACCGATCCCGCAGGGCGTCATCCAAGAATTGGCCGAACTCGCACGATCCAGCCAGCCTTTTTAATTCTAACGCAAATGCGGCAACTGACTCATTTTCCCGCTGCGACCGACGGTTGAACCGGAATCTTTCCGCTATCACCAAAGGCTTCGGGGAATAGTGCCCTTTCAGTATTTGGAGCAGTTCGTCGTACGTTTTCTCTTCCGGCTTGGTCGGGGCCAATAAATTCTTCAACGTGCGGTAGGCCTGTTTTCCAATGGCGGTGACAAAGACTGACACCTTCAAGTCTTCACTGACCTGGGTCGCCCGGACGTAATGTTCAAAGCGTTCCGCATATGAGTCGAAGTCTTCGTCTCCCTCTTCCGTGAACGGCTCAAACCGGCCAAAGGAAGCCATGTCGTGGTAATCCACCAGGACGCTTTCCGCTCCTAGAATACTGGTGCCGTGACGTGAGCTACAGCCGAGGCCCGGCTAACGTGCCCGAGTATCATCCCATCCTCGTCGCCACTGTTATGACTTCACAACTTGGGAGCCGACTAGCCAACACACACATGTTTATTTCAACGAGCAATACACGGAAAAAGAATCGCACCGCACACCCGCGGCGGTCTTATATCTAACAAAGAACTTAACAGTGACGTCAGAGAGCCAGACACTTCCATGTGCATCTTATCTTATATACGACACGCGCTCTATCTTGGGTAGTATTACACAACAGGCCCAAGTGTTATGCTTTGTGCAAGCCAAAATCCATGTAAATAGGGAAAGCATACTTTTAGGAGTACCAGCGTAAACAAATCTTGGCTGTTGGCTTTTTAGTACAAACAGCAATCCCTGCAATGAAAACATAAACATTTTATCTTAACGGTAACAGTGTGAGCACACACACGGGCCAGAGGAGCCATGTCGAATTGTCAGTGCCAGTGTAACCATGTGGCATAATGAACTATTCTCTGGCCAACACATGCACATTTTGCCCCTAAAAAGCGATGCTTTCATATACGTAGTACAAAAAGTCTGCACTTACCAAAATTCACTTGCTTTCTGTAATTTAGCATCGTTGGGAGCATCTTTATCTGCAGTATAACCAAATTTGTGTCATATCCCTGAAAAAAAAGTAAAAGACATGCATCAAATATTGTTTCATTTGGTAGCAGTGAAGTCAGGTTAAGAACAGCCAAGTGGGAATCAGCCTAATTATGTGCATGCGGCAAATCCCAAACGGCGTTATTGAGGTTGTCGAAATTTTCGTCGATTGGTATTAACGTCGATATGTGACTTCAACGGCATGCCAAGTTTTCACAGCACATAAAGATTTCATGATGCAGAATAATGACAGCGCTAACGAGAACATACAGCATTTATGATTGTCTTTTACAATATTCAGTTTTGCTAAGGTTTTGCATCACTAAAGAAATCTGAAAGATTTGGGTGATTCCTCCTCCAATTGTTCTGTCAATATGTAAACTGCTCGCTTGATGGTGCGCTTATAAAATAGTACGTTCAGCGCAGAGGTGAAGCAAGTGACGCAGTGATGTGGGCAGATTTTTTTTTTTTAGGCGTGCGGGGAGGGGGGGGGGGGGGGTCCGCTTATCTGAATAGGCCGGGCAAGCGAATATGCTCGTCAATTTGGGCTCCCTACGCCCGGCCTAAAAAAAATTCTGTGCGCAACCGCCTGGCTATGCCAGTGAAGTGATGCGACAATGATTTGTTCACTTACTGATTTACATACACTTTACATCTCTAAAAAATGCGGCCCAAGGCCCCAACACTCAGCCGTTAACATTACATAAAGCCAATGGTAGAAAAGTGCCAATATGAATGCAGCTACAACCCCGCCCCAATGTTTTTTCAAGCGAGGTAGTGTTGCGGAAATGAATTTTTAACTGCAAAAGTTCACTGGCACTGCAGTGGTGACAGGGGAAGCAAGAGGGTATGCAGGCGGTAATAGAGGTAATTTAGTCCGATACGGCTAGCAATGGATACGGTGAATAAGAGCAAATCATTTCTCTTTCAATAGCGCAACCACTCAACAATGTTTTGTAAGAGCATTAAATGTTGCTGGAAATGCCACTCACCTGCACGCTGATGCATGCACAGTCCTTTGTCCGACGAGCGAACAGGCTTGCAGATAGCTGAAGACGTGTTTACGATGTGTTTGTTCCACCCAGCAGCAAAATCCACAACTACTTCGCGCTCCATAAAGATATACACTAACCTTCATCACGAATAAGTAGAAACGCAAATCTGCGACACACACACACGATCAAAACATAGCTCACAAGCTCGCACGTCCATGTCCATGTGCTCGCCAACCACAGACTGTTATGCCAGCGAGTCCTCGTCAAACGACCGTGCCTCTGAAAAAGGCAATCTGGGTCAAGGCCAGCCCGCAGTCTGCCTGGCGCGATCATCTCGACGATCCTCTGGCCCACGTGCAGTGAGTCAGTTGCGCACGTGACAGCGAGCCGGCGTCCTCGTGTCAGGTGGTCTGACGCATGGCGCGGCGGCCCCATTGGCGGAATCTGCCCTGACGACCAGCGGCGCTTCTGATTGGACATTTTGGTTGGACCCGGTGTAAATAAAAGAAGCCCTGCGGCGCGTCGCGATCGGAGGTCCTACGAGAGAGGAGTCCCCATGTCGGAGAGACGACATGTGTGTGAGTCAGCGGTCTTAGGCGAAAGGCTGACCTATGTGTTAGAGAGGAGAGCTCGGCTCTTCGAGTCTCTGTCGGCCCCAGTGCCGAAATTGTAACGCCTCTGTGTATATGCTGTACATAAACCTTGTTTAACTCACCGTCGTCTCGTCCGCTCGTCTTATCAGCTCTGCGCAGAAGCAGTCGCGAGCTGAGATACATACGCTACCAAACGGCTGGTGACCTTCCCGGCGGAGTTGAAAGCAGTGGCGCCTTCGAGGCCGTGTTGGCGTCGCCGTCTTTCGCAACAGTGGAGGTCAGCGGCGGGATTTCGGAGGTGGCTTCGCAACAGTGGTGGCTTCGGCGGGATCGGTCCGTCGTTCGCAACAAGACCATATGAAAATGAGTAAGTAGTGCGAACGCGAACCTAGTATCGCCGAAAAAAAAAAAACGTCGAGCAGTGGCAGCACAGGCGTCAGCGCAATAATTTCGGTGTGTTCTCCTAATACAATTATAAAAAAAACTGAGGTACACTAAAACTCATAAATAAATATAAAAAGTTGAGTGTAATTTTTATTTAGTGCTAGTCAACATAAACACTGAATAAAAATTACTTTGTAACTTACATCGTTTGCTACACTAGCGCCACACTTGTCGTGCGGGCGCAGATGGCGCAGACTTGTCATTCTGCCCTCAAACTACACGGTGAAGCGTGCTACTAAGTGTATGGCTGATGAGAAGCGCGTCTGGGTCCGCTTTTTTTTTCTTCTCCGATATATCTGGGCGGGGGGGGGGGGGGGGCTCCTTATGCACGTGTTTCGGTGCATTACCATGGTAATGTGCGGAGCAAGGGCCACGTATATACGCCAAGAATAAGGAGTGTGTACGTTGTTGATTAACGGAAATGTTCTGATAACTTTTATTTTCTACATTCTTTTCAGGAATAAACCGAGTGCGGTAGCGGCAGTCTAGCACCTTCAAAATGTCACAAACCGGTTAACGACATCTGTTTATTTTGTTCAAGTAAATGAAGCCTCGTGTTGTTGAATGGGTCGCCATTATGTATTTGGCCTGCAGCAGCATGAGTGATGTGTGCACAGTACATGCAGACAGCTTTATAGTGTAAGTTGAAACACCAATGTCAAACGTACAAACACTCATGTGATATGGAACATCAATTCTTGCTGTGTATATTGAGTAAGATGAAACGCCCTGTTTTCAAATCATAAGAATCATCAACTGTCTTGTGAAACATTTAGATTTTCACAGTACTGGTGTTCCCCACCTGCCCACAATTCAGCAAAAGGTTTCGTTAATTTTTTCCAAATTAAGTTACCTCCAAAACTACGTGTGCCAATGGCTTGTGTAACAGTAACATTTCCTGTATTATAATGAAAAAGAAACACAGCCAATTTAAGTAGAGATATGTCCATTATACAAAGCCACTTGTTTTTCACTCTGAGTGACGACAGAAATGTCATAGAAATCAAAAGTATGACATGAGCACTTCGAAGAACTTGTTGATGAAATAGTTGGCCCAACACCTAGAGAAAATTTTAGGCGCTTAAGCACCACCAAACAGTGGAAAATAGCATCATGTTTCTCCCCTCCTGTGCTTCGTATTGTGTCTAAATTTTTCCGCTAAAGTGATAGAAGATTTGAAAAGCTATGTTTTCATTCAATATTATTATAATTTACGGGCAGCCCGTTCTGAGGCAACCACCTTGTCTTTTGTTTTTCAAGTAACGGAAATGTATTCTGAGTTACAAAATTATTCTGTGTTAAGGATAGCAGAGCAGCCATGTTCAGGAAGAGACAGATCACGTACACGTAATAACGGAAGCTTGCTGTGTGTGGCGATACAAAAAATTAATTTACAGAGCCTTTGTGAAATGTAGCCTGCTGTTTTTTGAATTACAGAAATCCTCTGGCGCCAATTTACCAGCGAGATCTTTTGTAAACTGAGACATTTTTTAGAGTGTTGTTCTGTGTCAATCAGTGCCCTTCTTTGAGACTGGATGACTGCGTCGAAACGCCGTACAGTAACGCTTAACGATCATTTCTCTAAAGGCGACGCTGCTCTCAGTACACGCACTACAACTGGCGAAAAAGCTACCGCAGGGGAAGAAAAGGGTCACAGCTGCAGTTATACTTTGTCTGAATACGACTCATGTGCAGAAAGAACTCCTGAAAACCGATATGGGCATGATGCATGCACGAAAACCTCGATTTTTGACAACAGCTTTGGTGTTTGCGGTTATAACTGACAAGGACGCCAGCAGTTGCAGGACGATGAGACTTTTAAAGCGCTCAAACATTCCAACGAATTTTACCAATTTGTGTCTTTGACGTGTACCTAGCTGAGAGTGCACAGCCCACCAAGCAGTTTCAGCTGCATCGAAAATAAGACAGGGATACGATTCCATGACTAAATAGTCAGCAATAGAGCACCATAACCACCAGGCCACCGTGGTGAGAAGTAAAAGAAACAAATTTGGTCAAATCACCATGCACTACTTTTCGTCCAGCTTTAAGGGTACACTCCAAGGTAAAACGGTGTTAAAGTGGTTTGTGGTTCGTCCTTTTGGGTACTAATGGGGCTGCCACAACCATTAATCTATTCAAGAACTAACCGCACCGGGTCGAACAGTTAGTCCCCACAGATGAGCTCAAGGGACTAACATTTGGTCCTCACACTTACACCTTAGTGAGTAACCGTTAATCCCACAATTGACCTCAAAGGACAAACATTTAGTCCTCACATTTGCACTTTATAGAGCCACTGTTATTCCCCACATTTACACCTTACCAGGCAACCGTTAGTCATCACAGTTGCACCTTGCCGGACGAACGGTTCATCCACTCAAATACTCAAATCGGATGAACTTTTTGTCCCCAGTTCAAACATTGTTTTTTGTTTATTTTCCGCCAGGCGTAATACTTTTTTCGCCTGTTTCTGCGCAGTGAGCAACAAATTGCGCAGAAAAGAACAGACGAAAAAGTAGTTAGCCACCTATGTGTAACTGCTTTCACAGTCACGGCAACAACGTAAGACAAAAATGAGACATCGAAATCTTTTATTTTTCTACGTACGCATCAAGTTTCTCCATTCTTTTAAATAAATAATGGTGAAGTGTACAAGTGCAGTCTCGTTATCAAATCTTGTTCATTCCTTGGGGAGCTCCTCCGACGGAAGCGATAGATGACAGGCATTGCAGACGCCAGCGCACGCAGCCTTCTGCCAGTTGTGTTCCCACGGCTGCACGTACAATAATATAGTAAAAATAGTTAGACACACGTGACAGAAGATGAAGGTGTACGCATATAGCAAGTACGTGCACGTTAATATAAAAACAAGCGTTGAAATATGACACACAGTAGCTTTACCTTCACATCTCGCACAGTCCTTCTGAAGCTGCTCTGACGAAAGAAAAGGATAACAGGCATCGCAGTGCCAGTGCACACAGTCTTCAGCACGGTGTGTGCCCACGGCTTCACAATAAATATGTAAAATAGGGAGTCACACGTGACAGAGGATGAATACAAATGCATGAGAAATACGTGCAAGCTGAAATGAAAACATACGTGAGATATGACATGCTAATTTCACCGTGATGTCACACATCGTCAAAGACTCATTTCGATCCCCGTAGCGCAACAGCTTAGGAGTGGCGGCCGCAGCCACAACTCCGTGAACCACCGTGCCACTAACAAGTGGCCGAGTCCTAAGCGAGCGACGTCGTTCAGCTCGAGCAAGCGAACGCGAGACCAAATACGTCGTTGCACGCGGAATGTCTGCTGCCAGCGAACTTCGAACAGGAGAGCGAGCGTACGCTTGGCCGCCGCCACGAACAGCGCTGTGCTGATTTGGAGCTAGCGCCGAAGAAATCGACGGTAATGCGGCCCCTTTTCCACAAACTCGAGCGAGTGCAGCACGCAAACGCGATTCCTCCGCCGCGGCCAGTGGACGGCGCCGAGCTGCTTGCGACCGACTGACGGGAAAGCCAACTGTAATGGCGACCAATTTTCAGTAAGTTCCGACGCTAGCCAAAGCCTCGCCTGCCTGTGCTGGTGCACTTACAGCGCGCGACATACTACAACCGAGATCTTTAGGAGAACCCGCAACGTGTTTTCAACGACTCCCAACACAGCGACGAGGTCTCAGCCCAATATCGTCAGCCCGGAGCTCATCGCAGCGGTGAAGACAGGCGAGCACTCGATGAGCGAGCGTACGGGAGGCCGACGGCAATGGCGGGCAATTTCCAGGCGCTCGCAAAACACAGGCGAACTGCAAACGCCGAAGCTGACCTTCGTGACGCATTTCGTGCGTGCGATATACAACACGACCGAGCCCGTTGCCGGCAAGCGCGATCCGTATCGCACACGCAACAAGTAGAGTAGAATAAAGAATAATAACCTACTTGCCTTAGAATCCAGCGCTGTTTCCGGCCCTGAGTTGGACTGAAGTATATATCCGATAGGCCTGTTGTCTTCTCGGCCGCCATATTGACCTTCCCAACGGTTGCTGTCGTGTGTTGGTCGTGACTATCTTGAAGCCAGAGATATACAGCGTGGCTTGGTGACGTGTCGAGGCTTGCTCCAGACTTCAAGGGTGCAGTGAAACGCAAAAGCAGCAGCACACGCTCATCCAAGCGTACACGCAAGCACCACGTCGTAATTCTTAGATCGTAGAATCCAGGCGGCTGTAGTCGAGCACTCCGAGCGCGACGCAACGCGAACTGTCGCCGGCAAAATACGGGGAAAGACGGAGCCAGCAGAGGAGGAGAAAGACATCTGTTCTGTGGAGAAGGAGGGTTGGTCACCTTGGCAACGCCTTTCGCGCTGCCTGCAATGCCCGGGTGGTTCATCTCTTTGGAGCGTGTTTGGAGACTACACGGAGGAAGGAAAAAGGGAGACTAGGTGGTTTCGCGCGGCACGCTTCCCTCTGTGGTTGCTCCTCAACGGTTTATTCGTTCATCGTGTGCGCCTTTTGTGCTCCATTGCTCTTTTTTCGGGTAATTTTGTCTTCGAGTGTACAAGTTCAACTGATTGAGATATACTGCTGAAAATCACTTTCACGCCATATCGGAGTGATTCCGTTCTCTCCTGTTGCCTACTTCTTGCTTTTTTTGGCACCTTTCACTTGCACACGTGGCTAGCGAATACGAAAGGTGGGAATGGCAATACAACAAGCCCAGTTCGCACGTAACAATTCTCGCAAATTGTGGGTAACGCAGCTAGCGAGATATAATATGACACGTAATGCGCAGGAAGCTTTCTGTCACTTGATAAAGATTATCAAGAGTATTTCGTTATGTGATGCGTCTATTTTCTACGTGAAACATTGCTTGAACAAAGTTTATTTCATTGCTTGAAAAAAATAATATTACGTTGTATATTGTTTTTAATTTTACATGTATAACATGTCCATCTATGTTTCTTCATTTCGCGCATTTTTTGTTGCGCGTTATGTCGCTAGCTGCAAAAATTGCTCGGTGTGCCCTTTTAGTTCTTTCGATTTAAAGAGACAGATGAAACGAATTCATTCGGTTTATGAGCACCAATTTTCATTTATGAGCTTAAGTTACATGCTGTGTAGTTTAGTGGGTCTTTCTACAGTAGTGGCTGGCCTGGATTTTTGCCTGGATTGCACCTTTGTCATTATACAACACTTCGGAGGAGTGCCTTTAGCCCATAGTGAGGACAGGTATCGATATATTGTACTCTTGCATACAGGCGACGTTATGGGGATGAGCCAAATATTCTGTCGTGCGCGTGCACACGCGTGTTTGTGCGCATGTGTGTCTTTGTGTTTAGATGTTAGCAGAATAGCAAAACGTGCGAAGATTTAATATAAATAATTGTTTCTGGCTTGAGTATGTCTTAGCACACGTAAGAAGGGTCACACTGGAACATGCTTGAATGTGGCTTACCAGACATTGGAACTGTGTCTGGCTTTTACCATTAAAACGAACCTCTAACTAGATGAAAATTATCAAATTATCGTAGTGGTCGACTCCGGCGAGATCTGTTCCGGTGGGTAAACGCATGACCACCACTGCAGCATTAATACCATTGCCGAACCAATTTATAAGGCTTGCGGTCGAGATTCCTGCCCATAATTTCGAACCGCCGATGCTTTGACAAACACCACGACACGTTTTCCCGTGTGCAGATATTTTTCTGTTTAAAAGCGCTCAGGATTGATATTGTGATAGTAGCACCGCTTAGTTTCCAAGTCATGTCAGCGCGAAGCGACGAAAAAAAAAGGGGGGGGGGGGGGGTAAGTGTCGGGGGGAGGGGGGTTCGCACGGGAAATTGGGAAAGGGGTTGAACCCCCCAGACCCCCTTCCTTCCCTTGGCTGCGCCACTGCCATACTTCAAGTGAGTTCACCCTCTCGTCGCCCGTACACTCCACGACAATGACAAGCGGAGAAAGGTCATTAGTGTATAAGAAATCTTGTCCACTTCTGTGTGCCACCTCGAAATTAAACTTCTAATTTTTGCCCATCCATCTAGCCACTCGGTCCTCCGGTTGAGAACCATTTAGCAAATGGGTAAGCACCTGATGGTCAGTTAACAGCTTTAATTTCATGCCTTCTAAGCGCGATCGTAAATACCTAATCGCCAGTATGACAGCGAATGCGCGTTTTTCAGTCGTGCAGTGTAATTTTGTTCCCACTTCTTGAAAGCATAGGAGTAATATTTTATCATGTGTCGTCTTCTTTCGCTTTCTACTCATGCCTCTTCTTTGGTACAGTACAGCACCTGCGCCGTAGTTTGATGCGCCCGTTCTGAGTTCAAATGGATGAAGCCCATTTGAACTCACAACGGGCGCATCAAACCACGGCGGATGAAGCCCGGTTGAAGCCCGGTTGGATGAAGCCCGGTTGTGTGAGTACTGGGTCTGATGATATGGCTAATACCAAATCTTTGTACGCCCTCTCACATACTTCCGTCCAGATGAAATCTCTGTCTTTACGGAGCAAGTTGTTCAGTGACTTCGCTCGTGATGCAAGATCATTTATGTAACTTCTAAAATGCCCTGCGAGGCCAAGAAAAACTCTGAATGCGTGTACATTGTTTGGCTTCTTCACCAGTCGGACACGTCGTAGGGATTCTTCAATCGTACTCTTTGTATATCCGTCCAAAATGCGTCTGAGAAATGTAATCTTCAGTTTAAAAATTTCACTTTTCTAAAAGTTCACTCTCAGTCTGCCGTCTCTTAATGCCATCAAAACAGATGTCAGGTACACGTGCTCTGCGTGTGATGATTCATCCTTGGAATAGACAATGATGTATACATGTACACGATGTACTACACTGCACAATACTCCAAAGAATGACTTCAAAAACGCTATTTATCATCTTTTGAAACCACACCACGCTGTTGTTTTTTATCCAAAAGGTAAACGATTATATTCGTACACGTCGAATGGGGTGACAAAAGCCGCGTACATTTTGTATTTCTCTTCCAATGGGATCTGCCAAAATTATTTGCAGAGGTTGATGCGAGAAAATACATTGCTACCTCCAGGTAGTGCAATTATTTCGTAAATCCTGGGCGTCATAAAAAAGAATGTCTGTTTGGTAATCAGGACACAGTCACAAAGCTCACACTTCTTTAGAACCCAAAGTAATAGGCCAGGTGAACGTAGACACCGATGGCCGTAATGTTCCAGCATCTAATATAGTTTGGATTTCAGTTTTCAACCAAAGTTTCTTTTCGCAGGATATGCTGTAAGACTTTTTTCTGACCGGCGTTATATCGCTAAGCTTAAAGGGAACAGTAAATTTTGTTGTAGCAGGTGGATAGTTGCCTCGAAAAAGAATTTCAGAAAATTTTTTATGTACGTCGTTTTTACACATAACAAAGTGGTCCACAACGCGTTCAATGACGCGCATGTCTCTTATTCCACAGTTACTTCCTCGTTCCAATAAAAATTCAAATTCAGTGTCTACATATTGGGTCTGGAAAGTAGGAATTTATATTAGCATCCCTTCGTGACAAGGGCGTCGATGTTATATTTACGGCCTTGGTAAGAAACAATTGGTTTCGGCCATTCATCATATATATTTGTCTCGCCCCGTCAGAACTCTGCAACTGCACCAGTCCCCATCTAATTATGTCGTGATCTTTAACAAGGGTGTGATTTATCGCAGATGCACCACTGTCAGCCAATGCATCAACATCGTTACCATTGATAATGAGATTTATATAAACAATGTCAAAGGCGGTTAGGAAAACATGTCTCAATTTTTTCGTCGTCATGTGGACTGGACGACCTCTTCCACTCGTTTCTTGGTTTCCCTTCTAGATGCGAGACGGCTTGCTACGCGTCAGTGCTGGTGTGGGAGATGAGGTTGTCCACTCGATTTTAGCCATGATGACTTTCGTGCTCGCGAGACCTCCATGGAGCTCTTTAGAAAGTCCTGTCTGTTTGACGCCCATTTTCTAGCTCGTTTTCTAGCTTCTAGCTGGTTTATATGCTTTTCGTATTTCTTTTTCATGCACCGCTTGTTGAATGCTTTTCACATTCGCAGCTCTGGTCGATTTATATCTTTTGCGCATTTTTATGTACGTATATAAGAAAGTCATTTAAGGTGCATTGAGACGACAGACCGAATCCGGATGTGGCGGGACAGATAGCGCGTCAGGTGACCTCACTTCAGCGATTCCCCTCGTCCGCGCGGCTTGCGGACGGATGAACCCAACCTGTTTCCCACATCGGGATTCTCGAGGGAGAAAGCCGATACTTCAGCGGATTAGCTCGGGGTTTCTGGCAACCAATACATTTTTCGTCTGCTCGTGGCAATGTCCTCCGTGGCTCGCGGACAGCTCCATGACTGGTCTGCATCATCTACGCTTGAGCAAGGTTTACTTAGTTTCCGGGGGCTTTGTTCTCAGGTAAATAAATACGCAGAAATCACTTTTGGTGGTTCGGGAAATGTCGCCGCCGTCATTTGACACGCGAGATTCTTAGCCGACATGGTGGTGAAATATTCCAACTTCTGCAACCGGCGACGTGCTGCTTCTAAAAAACGATGGAAGACGCGTTCAGAAGTTCGACAAGTGGGGAACAATGTAGTTGAAAGAACATTCTGCCAGCAACTCCCTTTTTTCCTGAAAGAATAACACTCCTTGTTCATTTGTCACAATGCGACAGACATCGCAGTCAAGCGTCGCTTCTTGCGGGCATCCATGTTGAATAATCTCAAACCTGTCTGCTTTCAACGGGCGCTGGTGAGCGCCGAACCTGCGGTCGAGGCTAATCCAACTGTTTTCTCCTAGGACACCGTCCGTAGTGTGGATGCGCCTGCAAGCGGATCATCCGCGGATTAGCCGTCCGCGTCCACGACAAATGAGTGCTGAGTGTCGTGTGTCTTACTCGGATGGATGTGTGGGTGCTTGTGTGAGTGTTTGCAAAAGTCAATGTAGCGCTAAATATTTTACAGAGTCAAGGTTGCGCTAAATATTTTACAATAAGACTCTCACAATAAGCGGGAAGACTTTTCGCAATGGATTTAAACCCGCAGGTTTAGTTGCGAACTTCGAGAAACACGTGGAATTTTTTTCAGCCAAATTCATGTAGTTTAGAAAAACCATGGTTGATTTGGCATGGATGTTATTAAGCGTTCTGATGACGGTAGCGCAGGCGCACAGGGTTCTCCTTCAGGGGGGGAAGGGACGAATTTTCTTCACAGACGGCGCACTCCCCTTTCCACATTCTGTCAATGTTAGGAGCTAGCTTTGCTTTCAACCCCTCCCCCCCCCCCTCTTCGTGCGCTCGCCTATGAGAGCAGGGGAGACACAATTATCTTGACGAATGAAAAATGAGGCGAGATCGAAGTGTTAACTCGTGCCGCCACCGTCCGCCTGCGAGTGCTGACTGGAGTTGAGTGGTTGGTGCTCTTGTCACAGGGCGGCGCCACACTCTCTTCAGGCTGTGGGGGCACGAGTAGTGACCGGCAAGGCGAGTGTGCTTCAATTGAGTGCGGTAGCGGCGGACTGTGTTGTGCTGGCCCGAAACCATACGACCGGGGACACATGTGAACTACAAGGAATATGGCAGGCGCGAAATCGGGCGTTCACGTGCTGCAGCTCAAGCCCATCAGTGTGCCCAAGAGCCTGCAAGACGGCAACAAATTCGTCAAGTGGGACGACGTGAGTGTTTTCCCCTTCTCCGCGCGCGATCGCAGTTTCGCTTCCAGCAGACGGCCTGTCGACCGCGCACAATCGAGCCATGCAAACGGGTGTCGTAAGCCCTGCGTGCGTGCTCGCGGCTTCCGAGAGTCGTCACGCCCGATCGGGCTTCGGCGAGGCGCACTGCTGCGCGCAGTCAGTGGCCGCCGACACCGTTCATTAGGCCTAGCTTGACGATGACGGCGGGCCGTTCGGCGCGTGCGTGCTCTCTTTTCCCCCGCGGAGGAGCTCGTTCGATCGCCGCCGCCGCCACTCTCACCGTGCGCGCTCGTTTATTAACGATAACCTTGGGGAATCAACAGACTCACTGGTTTCTCTTTCTACGCTCCAGGAAGTCGGGGCGCCGTCAGCTGTTTTGCTGGGGCAAGGTTGCTAGGTGCAGCCGTATGAAGGGCCGATTGATAAGCTATCGGGCCCATATCGAGCGCGATAACACGAACCTGCGTAATCATACTCCATCGTCCTAGTGGCTCCTAGTGGCTAAGGTACTCGGCTGCTGACCCGCAGGTCGTGGGATCGAATCCCGGCTGCGGCGGCTGCATTTCCGATGGAGGCGGAAATGTTGTAGGCCCGTGTGCTCAGATATGGGTGCACGTTAAAGAGCCCCAGGTGGTCGAAATTTCCGGAGCCCTCCACTACGGCGTCTCTCATAATCATATAGTGGTTTTGGGACGTTAAACCCCACAAATCAATCAACTGCCGCACGGCACGAATGCGTTGGCGCATACCTTCCCGTGTGCCCATCACCGTTGCGTCTCTTGAGTGTTTTAACGGAAATTTAACCATTCTCGTGACGTTATTTAATGCGACCCGCAGCGAATCTGTAGCCCTGTGTAGCGACCTTAATTGCTTGTTTCCTCTTGATGTCCAACATGAAGCGGCGGACGCGTGCCATCCTGTCATTCGGTATAACGCAACGCAAATACGCTTGATTGCTGTAGGTTAGCAAACCCACAAATCACGAAGCGGGACCGACGGCAATCGCTGGAAGCTGCTTCGTCGCGCGCGTCTCAGCATATGGCCCAACACGATGGGTTCCATTCATGTTGGCAGACCTGATCATGCAAAATGGTCAAAGATCAGGGTGAGAAGGAAGATGGAACTATACGTTCAACGAGCTAACTGGAACCGTCCACTAGATTTCACGCACTGCACCTGTTGGTGCGTTTTGGGATTCACTCGGATAAAATTGTCACCTTTCTGTGGTCAGCTCCCGAGTCGAAAAGCGCATTCCGCGGGTTACTAACGCTGAGAAACCATCGGATGGCGCAACTTTAAAAAAGTCCGCACTTACGAGCAGAGCGCAGGAGTGCAGAAAAATGAGTCGTGATTAACAGACGAAATTTTGGGCACGATTGTCTGAAATTAAATGTATAGTGCTGCCATGAAGGGCTTTCAGGTGCTCTCAAGCTGTTTGCAACAGCTTTGGGCCTGAGAGACCCCCCAACGTGTTGTAAAAGAACTGTTGGAAATAAAAACTTTATTGATATTGATAGATTGGTTTGTTTGATCCATTCGTTGCTCAGGCCGTCCTCTGAGGTCTTTGAAACAATCTGTGATTGAAGCGTTTTGGTGCGCTATCAAATTTATTGATATCATGTGGTTGTTAAATAACACCAGGTCTCTCCACCAACTTGCGATTCCCAGCCGACTTGCGATTCCCAGCCAGATTGTGTGCATCACCCGCGTGTTGCTTGTAGCCATGTAGCTAAGTTCGCCGAAATTATGGGACAATATAAATCTGACAAACATTTTTTCCAGAGTAAATACAGTGTGAAAACGACAGGAAATAGTTTTGTGGCTTTACCACATAGTAGAACAAATTACGGGGAACAAAAACTTGCTGTTCAAATTCCTAACCACCTCAAGGACTATACCGTAAAGGGGAGGTGCCACCAAATTTGTGGCATGTGTGTGGTTTGCTTTAAGCGTTTCCTCCATCTCCAGGAAGCATGATGCACGCACCAAGGTTCTGTATTTTCGCCAAATAATTTAGTTTTGCTCTACTTATGTGGGACAATTTCGGTTTCGCGGTGCCGAATCGGGCAGTGACGTCAATGCATAGGTGGCTTGGTCACGTGAGCACTCAAGGCTGTGACGCACATTGTGCTGAGATTCGTCTGCTATCAAATACACGTGCCACACAAGCGACAGCAAAACAAACGCGCTGACAGTCGCCATGGCCAGCTGCAGTAGCATCCAGGCAGTGGCAAGGCAAAAGACAGCCAGAAGGAAACGACGTATGTACAGAATGTGGACGAAGAAGCCGCCCAACGCTATATGCGCCGACGTTTTATAGCCGTCGAAGAAGGAGGGGGAAGCCCCGCTGTTGGACGCGTCGAGTGTCACTTCGAAAGCACCTTGACAGACGCCTCTGCAAGAGTGCCTCTGCAAGTGACGCCAGCACACTCGTAACTGCACGCATGCGAGTTCTCGTTCACAACACGCGTTTCGGAGAAGGTTATGGCGAATTGCACTCGTCGAGCTGAGAGTCTGCATTCCACTGATAGATTCAGATTAAGTGCGCGTGTTCCACTGGCAGATTAGGCGCAACTCACTCCGTGACAGAGCGTTCCGCGTGCTCCGTCTTGCAAAGACGGATTTTGCCGCAACTCCGAGAATGCATTGCCGTCATGTACAGCACCGTCGGGCAGTGCTGTGGCCTGCAGCTGCCTTGAGCGTTCTTTTGTTCTTTTCGAGGCGGTGTCCTCTGCACTGGTTTACGTTTCTAAAATGGCATTGTTTGATGTTGTTGGACGTTCTGCTGCTGGTTTGCTTCTCCCTTTGAGCGAGAGCACTGGTAGCAGCAGCGAAGGCGAGCTGCACGTGCTTTCTCGCCGTGTGCATGGCCGAAGTCTCGACCGAAAATAATTGGCTATGTCGAGGAAATTTTCAGGACTGGTTTAGTGACGTATGTGTAAAAATTTTTCGGCGCGACCTCAGGCGGGGCATTCACGTGTTCCACTCGCAGATCTGGCTTGGCGCAGTCCGAGTGCTCGCTCCAAGATTTCATCGGCCGCTCCGGATCTACCAGTGGAATTCGCCATTACTCATGTCATTACAGATCTAGCGTGACGTCACGACAACTGCCGTTGCTTTTTTCTATTCGGAAACGTCAGTGTTGCTGCGCAGTTCTTGAGTCCTCCACTACGGCGTCTCTCATAATCGTATGGGTGTTTCGGGACGTTAAACCACACATATCAGTCAGTGTTGCTGCGCAAGCGATTTGCCTAGATCGCGAGAGTGAGCATTCAGCTACACTTTTATAAGTGAATTAGAATATATTCTACGCGTTTGTTGTGTCCGATTCTACGTTTGGAGAGTTCTTGCATGCAGAGGAAACCCACAACAGGCTTCGGATAGCCTCGAAATTTGGTGACACCACCCCTTTAACGATAAATCTCCTCTAATCCGGCATTACGAAGGAAACATACGCAAAAACAATAAAATAATCATTATTTTCAGTGGACGAAAGCAAATAAAAGAATTGCGTTTTTTATCATTGTCATCTACTGTTTTGATTTTTCTTTCTTTTTCTTTCTCTTCCCACATGTGGCATGTGAGCCCTACAGGCTGTTCTTTTTTGTGTGTGAATTACTATAATGTGATTTTTTTTTGCTCAAGAGAATTGCGCGCATTTTTTATTAGAATTGTGTTTATGTTTTCTTTTTTCCTTTTTAGTGCAGTATGCATGTATATTATTGATCTGAGGTATTGTATTTGATTTTCATGTATGCTTTTGTATTTGTAAATGTCTTTTTCTGTTGCTGCTGTATGGTTGGCACGGCCCAGTCAGGCAATCTTTGCCTTCAGCTGTGTCTTTTTTGACAATCTTGTGATTGTTCTTAATAAACTAGTAAAAAAAGAAAGAACGAAGGAAATGAGGAAAGAAGTTGTACTGCTGGCAAAAGTTTCAAAAAACGAATTTGTGACAATAGATACTGTGACAGGCTTATGTGCTCGCTCGAAATAGGCGCCGAATGGTTGGTTAGACGCAGTAATGCAGCGCTATAGGGTGTAACTCGACAGTACGTGCTCACAGAATTACAAGTAACTCGCAGCATTGTTACTTATTTGTTTTAGGAAAATAGAAAAGTTGAACGGTGAATGTTCTATATTGTTACGAGGAAGAACAGACCCAGCAGGCGCAGACTCGAGGGAATATATGTATTTAAAGCAGGTTGTTTGAGCTTTGGAGAGATCGTGTCTCCCTGCCTATTGATAATAACCGCGTGTTTGCAGGAGGTTTTCAAGACCTTATATATTGGGAAGAGTTTGGGGTAGGAGTTAATGGAGAGTATCTTAGTAACCTGCGATTCGCTGATCTGCCAGTCACTAAGCCTCAAAAGGAACGTACATAACAGCTGAATCTTGCCAGTACTTACCTGCGGAGCAGAAACCTGAAGGCTTACAGTGAGGGTTCAGCTCGAAATTGAGGACAACGCAGCGAGCGATGGAAATGAAAAGTATAGGTGTAACCTAAACGGACGAGAATAGAGCAGAGTGGGTCAGGGAACAAACCGGGGTTCAAGATATCATAGTTAAAAGCAATAAGAAGAAATGCACATGGGTCGGGCATGTAGCATGTAGGCAGGGTAACCGCTGGTTGTTAAGGATAACTGACTGAATTACCAGAGAAGGCAAGCGCACAAAGAGGAGACAGAAGCTTAGGTGGGCAGATGAGAATAAAAAGTTGGTGGGCATAACGGGGCAACGGAAAGCACATAACCGGGCTGATTGGCGGATCATGGGAGAGGCCTTTGCCCTGCAATTGGCGTAGTCAAGCTGATGGTGATAATGAGTTGAACTGAGCTGCCATAACTAAGAGCTAATGCCAGTCTATCTACACCCGTATTCCTCTTCATCGTATTGATCGCTATGCCACTAATACGTAGCATGACCACTGTGGCGGAAGCACCGTCCCAGAGCTTTATAGGCCGTTTTCAGAAGCAGAGTTGTAGATCTTGAGCCGTGACACGCGAACAATCTCATCAGGCACAACTGATGTCGACGAAGACATGGGGCCAATCTCATAAATAACAGGCGTTACCTGCCGCAACACACGGTAAAGTCCCGTGTAAGGACACAGACGTTTTTCAGATGGGCCCGCCCCACGATGCGGAGACCAGAGCAACACAAGGGTTCTTTAACTTTTCGTTCCATTTCTTGACGTTGCGTTGTGACATTTGGGAAGTTGCTGGTTTGAGCGAAATCACAAGTCCTTTTGGTACAGTCAAGGCATTTAAAGAGGTGTTTAGCGTAGATGCGTGAAGTTTGTATTTCACACGTTTTTCCACATTTTTTCTAATTCTTAGAAAGTCACCACTGTGAATAGGGTTGTCGAAAGAGGTCGGTATTAGTCAATTCTTTGAAGGTGCAGTGCTTTTCTCACGATTGCATTTTCTTAAAGCGTACCGGTGAGACGAAGAAATGTTTCCAGACCTTTCACGATTGGAGAGTCCTTGGTTCTTTGGTTTCGCAGCAATGGTGGCGTTGGTAGACTTTTCCTGCGCAAGTGGCTCGGTGTAGATTTCGGGCACTTGGAGGCGTTGGAGTGAAGATGAGCGGGGCGAGGACACAGGACCAGGTTGGTAGGCGTTGGAGGATTGCTTCATGGGACCAATGGGCATGTGGTCTAGCCAAGAGGAAGACGAGGCGTCCGTTGCGTTCCGGAAACACAGCTGCTTGATGTGGTCAGCCATCAGTGCAACGCCCTCGAAGTTTGGGTTTCCGTCAGTGCGCGTCCTCGCTGCAGACGGCCTTCACCCAAACTTCGAGGGCGTTGCACTGATGCACCCTGTAGCGCAATACTATCCTTTGACAAAGGGGCCATACGGTGTTTGCAATCGCTTTGTATTTATTTCATGCCAATAAACTCCAATCAATCAATCAATACTCGCTGGGGGACGAGGTGCTTGAAATGATAGTGTCTAAGGGTAACGTCGGCACTCTTCCATACAACAGATAGAAAGGTGAACAACCTGCTGTGTCGTGTCGGAATAAGTTGTACGCGAACGTCGCTAGGGTATGGCACGGTCCCCGTCGCGATGGTTCGGTGATACGTGCTTTGCAAGCATATCTGTATAAGTGCGATTAAAGCGGTTGTTAAGGCCGTTGGGTTGCGTGTGGTAAGCTGTGGTCACTTTGTCCTGCTTCGAACAGGAACGCAGGATGTCGGTGATGACTTGGGACAGAAATGTACGACCACAGTTGAGGAGCGCTTGATTTGGTGCACCATGAATCTGTATTACGTGACGTAACAGGAACTCAGCAACGTTGGTCGCACAACTCGTTGGTAGAGCTCGAGCAATAGCGTAGCGTGTGGCCAAAATCACTAGCCATGGCTATCCGTTTAATTCCTACTGTGGATTCGGGAAAAGGACCAAGCAAGTCTAACGCGACCCGTTAAAATGTTTGAGTGAGTATTCCGATTGCGTGGAGATGGCCAGCGGGTGGCCGCGATAGTGTTTTGCGGCGTTGATTCAACTCGCACGTGGCGACGTATTGGCGTACCGAGTGAGCAAGGCCTGGCCAGTATAAACAGCGCCGTATGCGCTCGTACGTGCAAGATATGCCAAGGTGTGCTGCTGCGGGTGCATCGTGAAGTTCAGCGAGGACGCTGCGCCGTAAATGCTTAGACATGACAAGAGAAGGTGTTGCGACTGGGGTTGTCGGCACCGGAGATCCGGGATCAAGGTGTCGAGGCAGGAGCCGGTTGAACTTCGTAGAGAGGGTTTATTTACATGGCACGGGCTCTCTGGCCCGAAGCTTTACCTTAAAAAAGGCTGTCTATTGAACAAGCTCCGTGAACCACACCAAGCAGTCCGCTAGGGCTGAATAAATAATGTCTCATCTCCCCAGATCCCTAGACCGGGAAATAGGTCCATATGGCACTGTCAAACAACATGTCCAATAACAGGTGAGCGGGAAACCAAGTGGGAGAATGGGGCGTGATACTCTTGACGCTTTGGAGAATGCGGAGAGGCTGAGGGGCTACCATGCCTGTTTCGTAGGCTTTGATAGCCGCCTTGGAGACGCTGTATATTGACTCTCTGCGACTATCTAGCATTGCCAGCGCGATTGCAACCTGTTCGGCTATCACGGGCTTTGATGTGCGTACCGTGGCGGTGCAAGTGGGCCTGGAATTTGAGTCGACGATGGAAACAGCGAATGCCTCTTGTAGGACACAAGGCGCAGCATCCACAAAGCTTGCATCAGTGGGGTTGCTACGGACGTGCTCGAGCAGAGCTCTGTCCCTGGCCCTACGTCGACCGACGTTGTGCGCAGGGTGCATATTGCGGGGAATGGGTGCAATGCGCAGTTGAGACCTGATGTTTCATGGAATCTGCATGGAATCGGGGCACTGGTCAATAGAGTTGAGGCCCAAATCATCGAGTATCGTGTGGCCTGATTTGGTTCCGGAGAGCCTGAGCAGCTGTGGGTGCCCTTGCGCCTCGATTATCTCTTCGAGTGTATTGTGAACACTGAGCTTTAAAAGGTTTTCAGTGCGAGTGCTTACATGCAAGTCGAGCGCGAGCTTGAAGACCTTTCTTATGAGGAAATTGAGCTTACTCCTCTTTGCAACATGCCAATTATGCATGCCCACCGAGTACAAAAGGTGGCAGAGCGTAAACGCTTGTATGATGCGGATGAGATTGTAGAGTAATTTCAGCCACGCAGCGCCCATTACATGGAAACAGCAGGGCGCCTTTGCGCTGCTCCTGATCTCCACAAAATGAGGCGGCTGCCTTTCTTCCGTCCTGTCTGCCGTGGTAAAAGGGTGGCCCGCCAAACGCAACAGCTCGTCCGCCGGCGGGAAAATAGACCTGAGGGTGACCAGCCGTACAGGTTGCCCGAAGCGTTGTTCTATGGTGGCGTCAGCCTGGCCACTGCCGATGCCGCAAGACGGCATTGTTCAATCATCCTTGGGCCTTTCCTCCCTGGGATTTCACAGAAATACACACAACCACAGGCACGGAAGTGAGACACATCGAGTCCGAAAAATGATGTCAAAAGAAGATTTCTTTAACAGTAAAACTAATGCACAAATCAGCAATCAAGGCGTTTCTCTGAGCTTTTGCCGCAGCTCCCAATCTCTATTCGAAAATAATTGTCCTGTTAAACTGCTCTCAAGAAAATGAACTCCCAATTGATGCGCTCTCCGTGACGTACTTGTGTGCCAGCGTTAGTAATCCCCTGTAACCTACCAGACCTCATGCTCCTAAAATAAAGCCTTTTGCTTCACGTGGTCTTTTAGTCCCTAAAATTTTGTGCCGCCAAAGCTAGTCGTCAATTTCCTTTGAGCCGACAAAGAGGTAACTGCCATGCTGCACGAGTATCAGGAACATCCACATTACACGTCCGCAAACTCACGCTATAGTGCTACCGCGCGGATGAACTACTAGCTCTGCCTTGCGGTTACTAGTCTGCTAAAACTTACACGTAATTTATGAATTAACTTTCCATACTTCCACACCAGAGGCATGCGAACAAAACAAAAATAACAAGAAAACTTTAGCATGAACCACGAAAAAATTGACAAGATCCTTGCGTCTCCGCACTCGCACAAAATTGATCTCTAACGTCGCTCCTACTCGACAAACGCTCCTAGGCGTGTCGTTATGCAACCACACAACGCTTACCTTTAAAACCAAAACGTACAAAGCTTAAAAAATAAACAACCTAGCACTCGTTACCTGAACGCTAGCTCGTAGCCGAAATACCTAAAACACTTTCCAAAAGCAAAACCGTTTTAAACAGTCAAGCAAAACTTCAATGCAAAATAAACAAGTCCGCTAGTGACCAGTTTCAAATGCTTATGGCTTTTACTCAAGTTTGAGACGAAAGCATAGCGGTTGGGCCCTGGGGGCCTTTTTTGGCGAACCGAAAACAGAACAATTGCAACACCCATTCGCTTCGCCTCCGAGCCCCGCTCGTCCTCGCTGGCGACCTGCATCGTTCCCTTCGCTCGGCCACTTCTTGCGAGCCAGTGACCTTGCGCATCCCTGGCCCATCAAACGTACTGTCGGTAGAACTACAGAAGTCGGACCTTTCTTTCTCTTTGGATTTTCCCCCATCGTGCTTTTCATTTTGTCCGACGGCTCGGGCGCATGCAAACCAACTTCGGCGCGGATGAAAAGGACCTCATCCTGTTTACTAGGCTCCTTCCTTCTGTTTGCATTTTCACTGAACGCACTTTTTCTTTTTTTTTCGTCCGGCGGCTGGGACACAGGTGGAGCAACTCCGGTGCCGTCAACAAACGCCTAATTCGGCTCACTACGTTTAAACGCTTATTGCCTTCCTTCAAGTGTGTTGTGCTCTTTTTTGCATTCCTGCCATTACGATGCCGCTTCTGCCTATATACGCCTCTTTTTGGGGTTCATTTCTAACCCTTCCTCTCTTGCTCGCAAGCACTCGGGCTGGTTTCGTTAGCTGTCTTGCCCGCACAGTCTGAACGCTGTGAGCACAAATAATCTTCTCCCTCACTCTCTAGACTGGCGTACAGCTGAACACGTCTCGTAACACTGCAGCTGTTTTCTTCCGAAGAAGCTTGCTCGCACTCCAGAAAGCTGCTCACAACTGCGGGCTACTCAGCGATATCTACTATCGATCCATCTCCTGCATTCACCCCGGTCGTCCTGGTTAGCGCGTCGAAATCCTCTTAGACATTTAAAAGTGTGGTAGCTTGGGCTAGTTGGTATGGCATGACGATGGTTATAGCGCGAGAACAAAACGATGACACAGAGACAAGAAGGACACGAGGTTGGAAGTTAGCGCTCGTGTCCTTCTTGTCTCTGTGTCGTCGTTTTGTTCTCGCGCTAAACCATCGTCTTAGACACCGCATGCAGGATCCACAGTGGCGACACTCTCTCGTGAATCCAGCTCACATGTCTTGCAGCTGTCCACAACTACTACTTCCTGCACTACTTCCGTACACTGTGCTGGCCTAATGCTGGTGTTCTTGCCTAGCGGGTCGGAATCTGCTTGGACTCCGCAGGCAAGATCCAATATAGGCACACTCTCACTTTGTGTCTGTGCCAGGTGGTCTACAACTATCTTAGCTGTTTTACTAGAATTCCCCTGGCACAGCACCTCGCCGCATTTACTCTCGCCTTCGGCGATTTCGCCTCTAACCGCCGCTTTTTTTGCTGCTGTCAACCGCGGTTCATTCGTGAACCTACTGCTACCCTCGTAAGTGCTAGCTTTTTCTATGGCTCCGATTTGCCCCGCGCTCAACTTTTCCTCGCATTTCTCGTGTGCTACCTGTACCGATTGACCACTCCTCTGCTTCGCATCTAGCCTGCGTTCTAGTCTTTCACACTCGCGTTTGAACCTTTCCTCCTCCTCAGAAATTTCTTGCATCGCCTTCCTGTGTTCTTCCTACCTTATTCTCGGTTTCTCTATGCATTCCTGTTCCAATAAATACATATTCTCGAAGTGCCCAATATCGGTCTTGTTACTTTTACTTTCCAGATTTACCTCACGGAGTTTAGATGCGGGCATATCATGCTCGAATTCTAGGTCGAGATCCCAACGCAGGTTTAGCAGGTTATCTCTCGTCAATCTCATCAGGTCCATGGCGACTACTTTGCTTTGGCTCAGAAGTGAAAAAAAAAAACACAAACCCACCAGTGTTTCGATTCTGGGTCTGGAGAAATTGAAGCCTGGTAAATCCCACAGCGGAGACCGAAAGCATAAGCACACGGGTAGCACTATGTGGCCAACCTCCCTCTCTACACGTTTCCCATTTCTTTTGCACTGCTCTGCTTTCTTCAACTTCCCACAACTTTCCCGCCACGTACCCTCGCAACTTGCGAAAAACTCACAAGTTGCTACTAAATTATCTGAGCTTTCGTTCATAACCTACTTGCTGAGATAGAAATCGAGTGCTGCTCTGTGCTCTACTAACAAGCACAGGTCTAGGCAATTGTCCGTCATATCTGTCTTTTAACGGGTGTAGGCTAAAAGACTCGATACATCTCAAGCACAAAGCCAGGCACTCATCCGATTACGTGCAGTCGTGGAACGCTGCTTTCACCCCGCCGAATTCCAGAGCTAGGGCTTTCGGCTGACCCCCGGTCCGAGTCTCATCTCACCGCTGCGATCCAGGTGTTGCGACCGTGGTTTGCGGCAAAGGAGATCCGGGATCGAAATGTCGAGGCAGGAGGAAGTTGAACTTCGTAGAAAGGGTTTATTACAATATTTACATGGCACGGGCTTTCTGACCTGAAGCTCTACACTGAAACTCTACATTGAAAAAGGCTGTCTATTGAACAAGCTCCGTGAACCACACTAAGCAGCCCGCGAGGGCTAATTAAATACTGTCTCATCTCCCCAGATCCATAAATCGGGCAATAGGTCCATACGGCACTGTCCAATAACATGTCCCGCAGCACGCACGAGTGTCAATATGCCGGCACCGCTCCCAACAAACACACATACACAAACCAAACACGTGTATGGTCCCGGTGATGCTGCCTCCTCCGGCGAATCTTGCTTCCAGCGAGCGGGGTGAAACGTGTTTGTCATCTCGTCGCTCGCGCCGACCACACAAGTTTTTTTTATAACAAACACTGTTGATATACTACATCATGGTACGATTAGCGTTACGATTAGTGATCATTTGCCAATATATTTGATTACTAATGTACAAACAAAAAAAAATCACTCAGAAGAAAGGCATATATACTTTCAAGACATCAATCCACGGTCTATTTCTTGCTTTCGTGAAGAAATAGGCTTGTTAAGTTGGAATGACATACTCTCTTGTTCTTCACCGTAAAAGGCTCATGATCATTTCACTGATACCTTGTGCTCAGTATATCATAAACATTTTCTATATAAACTAGCAAAAAAACAAGCTCGCAAACCATGGATTTCTTTTAAGCTACTCCAATTGATAAAGAAAAAGAATGCTTTGTATCATTCATTCGTGTCAACTCGTGACCTTGACGTGTTGAAATAGTTGAAAACATTCCGTAATCACCCGACTAACTTGCTTAAACATGCAAAACATGACTATTATTATTCCATGTTTGATGGCATTGTGGATGCATAGCAGATGTGGAATAAGCTGAATTCTGTCTTGTCACGATCGCGGCCCGCCTCTACTGCTTATGAGCTTAAAGTAGGAAACGAGAGCTTTAAAAATGAAGCCCTAGCAAATAAATTTAACGAATATTTTCTATCATTGGCTGAAAGCACTCATGATCAAGATGCATTGACATATTTACCAAACCCCATCACACATTCATTGTATCTAATTGAAACTGATCATAATGAAGTTCTAAAGATGTTCAAAAATTTCAGGCGGAGCAAAAGTGAGGATGTGAATGGGCTAAAGTCCGAACCAATCTTTCATGTTATCGACCTGATCACACCTTGCCTCACTCACATTTACAACTTGGCATTAACATCTGGCATTTTTCTACAACGGATGAAAGTTGCAAGGGTAACTGTGGTACACAAAGGTGGTGAAAGAGATAATTTAGGCAATTACCGACCAATATCAATTCTTCAGTTGTTTTCTAAAGGTTTAGAAAAAGTTATTCTACTCAGAATGACCTCTTTTTTTCACAAGCATTTTGTAATAACATCATCACAACACGGGGTCAGATCAGGCTGTTCAAACGAAACTGCTCTTTTTAAGCAAAAAGAAATAATTTTGAGCAGTATTGAGGCTAAGAAACCAACTCTGGGAGTGTTTGCACATTTCTCAAAAGCTTTTGATAGAATACAGCATGTAACCATATTAGATAAATTGTTACGGCATAGGCGGAATTACCCTAGATTTAGAAGTTACATAACCGATAGAAAGCAATGTGTATCAATAAACAGACATTACTCTTCGTTAAAACCAATTGAGCAAGGTGTGCATCAGGGCAGCATATTAGGCCCACTTTTATTTGTTATATATATTATGAGAAAGAGAAATTTATTCGAGGCGAGCTCGAGCTGGCACACACTGATGATGATATCTACAGATGAGGAAATTATACAAATGATGATGACACGTCCAATTGATAAAGAAGAGTCGGTGACTGCGCTCACACTAATTCCCCGTCACGCTGGAAGCGGCCTCCTGGCCGCGCGAGAGACAATATTAGGAATTGCGTCGGTTATACAGTTTTAGCCGAGAAACGTGCGCAATTTCTGTCCCACGGCGACGGCGGTCGGAGGGAGCGTTAAGTGGTGAGATACGGTAATTAACGGGGGACGTTTGTTCAATCACCGTATAAGGCCCTATAAAACGACTGGGGAATTTTCCACATAAGCCGGGCACACGCACGGGAGTCCACAGAAGAACTTCGTCTCCTGGAGAAAAGGTGACAGCACGGTGTGTTGAGTCGTAGCGAGACTTGCGAGCTTCCTGAGAGATGCCGGTGTTGACTCGGGCCAGATGACGGCAGTGCTCGAGGCGAGACAAAAATTGTGCGGATAACGGGCCTGCAAAGGTAGCAGGAGCCGAAAGGAGTATTCGCTGAGTATTCGTGTTCAGCTCGAGCTGGCACACACTGATGATGATATCTACAGATGAGGAAACTATACAAATGATGATGACACGTTCAATTGATAAAGAAGAGTCGGTGACTGCGCTCACAATATAAATGATATTGTGAATGTGGATGATTCAGCTAGCTACATTATCTACGCGTTTGACACCAGTTTTTGCGTTCCAAGAACTAAGGATGATTAACTTATACAGCTGGCTAATGAAATTTTAAGAAAAATAAATAATTGGTCGGTGAAAAACTCACGTCAGCTCAATTGCTCGAAGACAAAAGCAGTACTCTTTAGAGCAAAATCTACGCCTTGCGATCACACAAAGTGTCTTACGCTAAATGACTCTAAAGTAGTACTCTCTGCGTCGGCTAAAACATTGGGTGTCATCTTTCACGAACTGGCAACTTGAGACCACCATACTGATCACTTAAAATCTAAGCTTTGCAAGGCCTTAGGTATGCTGCGCAGATGCCAGAAACTTTTACCAATACAACAGAAACTCATGATATATAATGCACTCTTTGCTTCACATCTGCGCTATGGTCACCTCGGTTGGTCAAACAGCACTAAACAATCATTAGAAAATTTAGTCACACTAAAGAAGCAAGCCCTACGGGCTATTGCTGATGTATCTTATAATGAGCACATGCGTGACCTATTTTTGAAATCCAAAATTATCCGAGTTGACCACTTTTATGAGTATCAGCTTATAAGTTCTTTTAAACATGAAACGATTAAGAGCAGTACTCATATGAGGAACATCGCTAACTTGTCAATAAATCAATCATATCTCATAAACCGACACACCAAACATTGGGCAGTTCCGAGACCGCGCACAAACTACGGTTTTCAAGCACTTTCCTACCGCATTCCTACAATACTAAACAAATATAAATTAAGTGATGACAACATACGTCATACTTCCAAAAAGAGAATGCTTCAACTAATTTTGTAAACACCAATGTTTTGTTGTTTACGATTGTGTCTGTTGAGAATGTTTGTTTCATACTTTCTTCCTTCTTCTCTTATCGCTTTGCTTTATGTATTTATTTTACTATTGTGACAATTAGGAATGCTTGTTAATGTTTGCTGCTGCTGCTGTTATTGTTCTGGGAGGTGGGACTAGTCAACCTGCCTACATGCAGCTTTTATCCCACTATCATTGTTGTTTAAACATGTTTTGATATATGTGGCAATAAAGTTCACTTCACTTCACTTTGCCGAACAGCGATCGCAGCCCAGGCTCCTCCGAGGGGCCATACCTGGACATCTGGTACTTATTTGAGCGTCGGCGGCTCATCAGTCAGAGACGCACAGCGCGGTGGTCTGATGTCGGTAATCGGCGGAAGCTTGGCATTGTGGATTTTACCAGGGCACGAAGACGCCACGTGTCGCATCTCTGCGCTGACCCGAAAGAAGGGGGTGTTCCGTAGAGTAATTTCAGCCATGCAGCGCCCAGGAACATGTAAACAGCAAGGCGTCTTGGCGCTGCTCCTTATCATCACGAAATGAGTCGGCTGCCTTTCTTCTGTTCTGGCGGCGGCGGTAAAAGGGTGGCCCGCCAAACGCAACAAAGGTCAAGCCCGTCAGGTCGGAAACTTTGGGGGTATAGGACGCCCTCTTGAAACACGAAGTGGCGGATGAGGGCGTCTGTTCGGGAAGACTCCGTGGGGCTGGTGATGTCATGCAGGAGTGGATCCTCTGTTCTTCCCCAATGTGAATGAGGTCGGACAAGGAAAAGATGGAGTACAACGTGTTCTTGTTGGGGTCAGCAGGATTGTCATCGTCGACGGGGTACTGGGAGAGGCAATGAGAATCCTGAGGCAGGCGGCCACACTTGTACACGACCGAGTAAGGAAATGCTTGCAGGTGCAAAGCCTAGCGACCTAGGCGCCCTGGGGGATCTTTACAAAGTCAACCGGTAGAGTGCGTGGTGTTCTGTAACTACCGAAAATGGGCGTCCGTAAAGTATGACCTGAACTTGGTGACCTCCCAGACGATAGCCAAACACTAGCGCTCTGTGATGGAATCATTGCGTTCGGGCGAGGATAAGAGGTGGCTGGCATAGGCGATATTGCAGTCGTGGCCACGTTATTGTTGGGCTTGCACTGCGACGATACCATGGCTAATTGCGTCAGGGTCTAAGTTGGCTGAAATTGGAGCAGTTGTAAGGCGCGCGATTACATTCGAGAACGCAGATGCCTCTTCGGAGCCCCAAGAAAATGAGACGTCTTGCTTCAGGAGCTGCGTAAGAGGCATCGCTGTGTCCGCAAAATTGCTGATGAAGTGACGGAAGTAGGAGCACAGTCCGAGGAAGCTGCTACATCTTTTAAAGATCGTGGTACAGGAAAATTTTGCGACTGTTTTGATTTTTGCTGGGTCGGGTTTGATGCCGTTAGCGTTCACTAAATTGCCAAGAACTGTAATTCGGTGGTGTCCAAAGTGATACTTGCTGAGTTCAGCTAGAGGCAATCATGACGAAAAATATCTAAGATGTGTGATGCGCGCTCTATATGAGTTTTAAATTCACGTGAAAAAACGACATCGTCCAGGTAGAACAAACAGGTGGACATTTAAAGCCTCTAATTAGAGAGTCCATCGTCCGTTCAAACGTGGATACAGCGTTACAGAGGCCGAAGGGCATGACCTTTAATTGACATAGGCCGTCGGGTATAATAAATGCCTTTTTTCCCAATTCATGGCATCCACCTCAATCTGCCAGTACCCAGAACATAGGTCCATGGATGAAAAATAGCGGCCATCATAAAGGCAATCAAAACCATCATCTATTCGTGGCAGAAGATATATGTGTCTGTTTTTGTAATTTTGTTTAAATAGCGATAATCGACGCAGAAAGGCCATGGGCCGCATTTCTTGCGGACTAGCATGACAGAATGGCTCGAAATTTTGTCGACATCAGTTTGGATAATCTGATGCCCCGTCAACGACATGCGATAGGACTCCTATGGACCAGTGTTTATGCGGTGGGTCACTACAGTACCTTTCTCCAATGGACGTCCGCCGAGCTCGAAACCTTCGATGTAAGCCGTGGAGCTCTTCAGTCTGCTGCGCTGTTAATTTAGGAGCAATCATCGACCTAATTGCACTGTCCGGGCAGTGAGTGGACTGAGGCTGGGCAGAGTGGTCGGAAGGAGCGGCTACGGTGAAAACATGCAATGCATTTTTTTGCTACGATGAAAAGCAGTGCCAAAGTGATGCCGTGCGGCAGCACCTGAGGCGTCCAGCTAAAATTGACAACTGGGAGGCACGTCGAGTTCCCTGGGACAAACGCGATGGTGTGCGGTAACGTAATACCGCGGCTGATGAGGACATAGGCGACAGGAGTTATACATAGTCGCCGTAGGGAACTGGTGGGTTTGATATGAACTCGACGTAGGTCAGTGTTTGAGGTGGAATACGAGCATATCCGGCAGTGCAGAGGTTACTCGGTCGTTGTTCAGCGGGGTTGGTGATGGACAATCGGAGATGGAGTGTACTGGTGTAGCAGTCAGTGAGGGCAGAACGCGTCGACAGGAAGTCGAGGCCTATGGGATAACGTCGTGCGGGCACTTTTCGAGGACGGCGAATGGAGCAACGGTGCGGCGATAAGCGATGTTTACATGAGTTGCACACATCCCAACGACAGATGCAGTTTCGCGATCGGCAACACGGATGAACTCAGTCGTCACAGGCGTGAGGACTTTTTTAAGCTTGCGGTACAAATAAGTGGTCATTACAGAAAGTTGAACCCCTGTGTCCACCAGAGTAGTCACAGGCACACCGTCTACTTGCACGTCGATAAGGTTCTGTTTTGTCTGTATGGTCAATAGAGGTTTTCGGTCAGTCCAATCGATACGGCTTTTCCGTCAGGGAACGTTGAGGGTAGGTGGGGGAAGGTGGTCGGCGGGGCTGGGGAGAACGAGACCGGCTCGGCTACGTTAGGGGGAGGTAGAGCGGGAGTAGCGGCGATCAGTCACAGGTTCTTGATATGCAAAATGGTTGGGGCTGGTTTCCGTACGATAAATAGGTCGTGCATTGAAGGAGTGCTTGAACGGTTGTGCAGCAGGGGTCCACGAGTTCTGCCACGATAAGGAATGATCCCAATACGGTGACAAGAGAAGCATATGTGCTTGTCATCAGGTTTTCGCCATGCGGAAGGATTGTGGAACGTCGATGGAAAGCCAGACGGTAATAGGCGTGCAGACGTGAAAGGTTGCTGGCAGTCTGTATGGGAAGGCGCCAAAATAAAGCATATATAGATCAATTCGGCCAATTTCCTGTCATACATCGGCTTGAATAAGGGCCAATGGAATTGAAGGTGTGCAGTGAGGTGACGTTGGTGGCACTGTAGCAGGGGCGGCCGCTTTAAGTTCACGCCTGACGAGTCGAGTTGTCACAGGTGTCAGGTGGACGAAGGGGTCGAGATACAATGACGTTTCTGTAAGAGGAAAGCGCTGGAATTCATGGAGATGCGTTTGCTTTTCGCTTGTTCGAGCTAGCGGCATTTTTGAATTATGGCATCAACAGATGACGTGCCAACAAGTTGAATGCATTGTCGGCGATAACCTTTAGAACATGCGTAACTTTGTGAGGCTCGGCCATGTTTTCGTGAGCTTTGCGGCATAGTGAGAGGACAGCCTGAATGTAACTGATGTAGGACTCCGTGAAAGTTTGTGCGCGGGTTGGCAACTCATTCTTCGCAGCTTGACGACGACCGAAGGGGTTCCCAAAAAGCTCACGGATCTTTTTCCTGAAGCTGTCGCAGCTTGTAATGTCTTGCTCGTGGTTGTCAAACCAGACACCAGGGGTTCCGTCGAGATAAACGATGACGTTCGCGAGCATAAGTGTGAGATACCACCTGTAAGTGGCGCTGTCGCGTTCGTAGAGGCGTAGCCATTTGTCGACGTCAGACCCCTCGTGGTCAGAGAATATGCCAGGATCTTTCATTTTCAAGGGGAAGCGCAAGAATACGTGCAAAAGAAAGACAGTAGAGAGAAAGAGCGCTAACAACTGATCTTTTCTTGCCGTCACCTGTGGATATATATGTGCCAAAAAACGCGATTGGGAAGATGTTAAAAGTTTGATAACAAGGCTGGTTTTAACCAGTGAAGTACAATAAGAAACTGAAAACGATAAAACCTTTTAAGGAACTCACGCATGCGTGATGACTGGGAGGCTATGACGAAAATCATTCATCACGTATGCGTCTGTTTCTTAAAAGGCTTTTATCATTTTCGGTTTCTTATTTACTTTCACTGGATAAAACCAGCCTTGTCAGCATGCTTTTAACATCTTATCAATCGCGTTTTTTTGGGGGGTTCATATATATCCAAAGGTGGCGGTAAGAAAAGAACATTGGTCAGTCAGCGCTCTTTGTCTCCACTGTTTTTTTCCTTTAACCCGTGTCTTTGCGCTGCCCTTAAAAAATGAGTACTATCAACCAGCTAGCCCTTACCATAGTACTTCTCCAGGATCTTTCATGGAGGGAAGTGTCACAAAAGTGGTTGCTGCCCGTGGGTTGGCAGGCAGGGCAGGAGGTGTGACGACCGGAAAAGTAGAGTCCTGAGAGGCCATGTTGATGCCCGCAAGTGGGCGCCTACTGTGGAGTTCCGTGGCGAGGACGGGGATCGCACAGCTTCACCAAATATGTTAAGAGAAGGCAAACCCAGGAGGCGCAGACTTGAGGGAATATATGTAGTTAAAACTGTTTGCTTGAGCTTAGTTCGCGCAAGTGTATCTGCTGTCGCCTTCTTTGTCGTGTTGATCGCTATGCCACTGCGGTATGTGTTAATAGAGTTGAAGGCTGTTAGTACGAAATTACAGTTAATTCGAACTGACGCCCTGGTCCCCGCACCGCCCTGTGAACTGACGCCCTGGTCCCGGCACAACCCAGTCCAATGGGCCGAAATTCCCGATTATTCGAACGCGTGCGTGTCTACAGTTGTTCATTTAAACTGAGAGTCCATCCTTTTCATTCGCTTCTGGCAGGCGTAGGCCAAAAGGCATCACAAAGACCGGATTTTCGGCAAATGCCTATTTTGTTCCTGGCGTTCCTGTCGGGCCACTTTGATGTATAAGCATGAACTAGAAGATAAAAGGCCTTTTATAGTATTTTTATAGTGCCTTTAGATGACTATTTTCGGTTTTCGTGCTTATAAGTGCCTACAAATGCCAACTTCCCAAATCAGCGCCTACACTCACAGCCCCAAGAAAGTGCTTGCAACTCTCTTTGTGAGAGTAAGGAAATTGTTCCATATTTCACTCTCTTTTCAGTTGTGCTGGGAACTCTGTGCTGCACAGAGTAGGCACACTCTCTTCGACAGAGTGCCGTTACCCTGGCTGAACGAGAGTGAACAAGCTCCATCGCCAAAGTACAGACACGCTTCTGAAACAGAGTTGAAACACTCTCTGCTGCAGTTGCGCTACTCTCTCACAGAGTGTTACTATCTGGTCGCGCTAGAGTGCATCAACTCGCTCGAAGAGTTGAATCACTCCTGCTGTCCTAAGGTCTAAAAAAATGTGTCGAGCATTTTCTGAAAACGCCAGGCCTGCGCGGAACGAGCAGTACGGTCACAGCGAAAGCTCGAAGAGTGGCCTTTCAGAACTTTTTTTAACACTCTTTGAGTAACTGCTACAAGCACACTCTCTGGGTACCCACTATGCGATTTTGGTTAGCAGGCTGGCATTCACTACGCTATACTTCATCAATTTTCGGAGAAGCGTGGTATCCGCTACAGATATGCTAGGAATATTGAGCTATATATTTATGCAGTGGCTGACGACGATGAAGAATTATGCCTGAAGTGGGTATGTGCCACAGTTAATAGGTGAACAAAAACAAGAGTTTATAATGGGTGACCCACTGTTTACGCAATTCGAATTGTGTGACGCCTCGTTGTTTCTTTGATGTTCTAAAATGCTGTATTACTCGTATTAGCGCGATTCCTTTCCCGACATCAAGTCTGTCTAAGGCCAGTATTGAAATGCGTTTCAATGGGCTGGCACGCAGTGGACCCGGGTTCGAGTCCTATTGTCTCCTCAGTGCTCTTTATTTTCTGAGTTTTCTTATTTTTTGCACGACGCCACCTCACGTGACCCGTGTTCTGATCTCATGGCAGCTTTCGCTGTGAAGCACTGATTTGCATAGATTGCTTCAAGGTTATGTCAGATGTACAGTACGGACATCGGCACACGCATTCGAATCGTACGCAACGCAGCAAACAGCAACACCGAACACATACCTTTCGCGTAAGGGACAACCATTTATACAACAACCGGTATTTGTACTCATGATGTCTAGCCCCCGTTTAGTGCGGGTGGCGCAATATTTCTATTGTGCCATAGAGTTTCATTCAGTTGTATGAACCTCTATGCTGTTGCGCAGTTTGAACAGCAAATATACATCTAGCATCTGTATCTGGTGATCGTTAGCTGTCCTGTAGGCCCGTCGACCTTTCATTATAAAACTACATGGTATTCGATGCCGTAATCATTAATAAATTCCAATAATCAGTTAGAATTCTTTCATATCGGCTCAATGCGATAAAGTGACTTATGGCCAAGCCTGGGAGTTGTAGTTAGGTACTGACAAACACAGTTAGGACGATCTTTCAGCAGGGCTGGCCGAGAAATAATCTACGAACGTTACGACCCCACGCCTGATCGGAATTACGATGCAGCAGTGTGTACTACTATGCCAGAAAAACAATGCTGGTCGGCACAACCACAACGCTAACGCATCTCTAGCAATACTTATAGTTTTGCTTACCTCGTATACACTTTAATGCAAGAATGAGAGGCTTGCAGAATGCTCACATCTTCGCATGCCCTCTGCGCCGAGATCGCTCCCAACTAAACGTGACCCCTACAACTCCCAGCGAATGTAGGCCTAGCTTACCGGCCGAGCTCGTCATACATCATGTCATCGGCACTTCTAAGTTGAATAGTATGCTATGCTGATGACTAAGAATGACTGTACAGTAGAGCCTCGCCGTCGGTTAAGTTGAATGAACCATTGTTTCATGTCCGCACAAGGAGAGATAAGAGAGAGAGAGAATAAACTTTTATTATTAACAAATGCACATTGAGCCTTCTGTGGGTGGGACCCTCAGTCCAGGGCTCCATTGCCTTGCGCGACCCTGCGAGCCCGCTGGACCAGCTGCTGCTGTTCCTGCCGGCGTAAGCTGAGCAGTGCAGACTCCCAAGAGAAAGAGGTGGGGTTAAGAATGGGAGGAACGCGCTGTGGGGCAGAGCATTCCCACGTGGAGTGGTACACTGCCGGTACGGATCCACAGAAGGGGCAGTAGGAGGGGTAGAAAGTCGGATGAAAGCGATTTAGCATATAAAGACAAGGAAATGAATTTGTCTGTAGTTGCCGCCAAGCGACAGCATCTGCTCTGTAAAGTGAAGGATGAGGGGGAGGATACGTATAACGGCTCTGTCGGTAGTACTCCACCGTAGCGTTGTAGTTTAGTGCTTCGTGTGGATTGGACAGCTCTTTTAAACGGAGCTTGGCCGTTCAGCTCTCGGGTAACCGCATGAACGCGATCATTACCATGGGGAGAGGCGTGTCCAGGAGTCCGGACGATACGCACAGGACGTTATGCGGACGGTGAGGCAGAAGAGAGGATATTGTGCGTATGTGCAGCCACAAGTCTTTGAACGAAAGCACGGCAAGCAGCTTGTGAATCTGTTACAATAGTGACAGTGGAGTCATGTGACACTGTCGTGGCGTGAACGATTGCCAGAGCAAGAGCCCCTCTTTTGCCAGACCACTGTCTGTAGTGCGAAGTGTGGCAGACGCCACGAGGGCGTCTGTGTCATCTGTCACGGCTAAGCACATGTCTGATTTCTCTGGATAGCGTGCTGCATCAGTGTGAAGTACTTGTAAGTCTGAGGTACCATCACCAAAGACGCGTTTCATAGCCTGAACTCGGGCACGTCGACGACCGGCGTGGCGGGAGGGATTCATATTGCGTGGAATCGGAGGCACTTTGATGAGTGCGCTGACAGTAGAAGCATGTTTATGCCGCAGTACTTGTGCGGGTTTTTTGGGGAATCGGGTAGCCAAGACGAGACAAGATGGCGCCGCCCTGACGGGCCTGCCTGAGCCGTTGGAGCTCGATGCGACGCACGCGGGCCGCCGAAGTAAGCCGCCGGACGCACTCGTTCGCTGGCGTGGAAACTACGGTGCAAGAATACTCAAGAAACGTCGCAAAGCGAGTGCTTGGCGGGGAAGTACCTATTATGTTCTCGTTTGCCGATAGATGGCTCGCCGGACTGAGGACCGTGGCGGACTGCTGGCTAATTCCTCAAAGCACATCCGGCTCGTGGGCGACGGTTTCCAAATCTGAGAAAACCGGGTTTTCGCGCAATATCAACAACGCGACATGGCGCCGCGAATCAGCGAATAAGGGAGAGAGAGGGAAACTTTTTATTTCAATCATAGAAAAATGTCGGGTGGGGCTCTCAGTCCAGAGCTCCAACAGCCGCAGCTGCGTCCCGCGCCCGAAGAACCAACGCCCGCTGGCCACTCGGGCTTTCATCACGCAGCATGGCCTCCCAGTCTTGTAGGGTAGGAATAGGAGAGGAGTTGGCAGAGCGCCTGGCAGGCGGACGCTGACATCCCAGCGCTACGTGACATAACGTCGGTACCGCTCCACAGCCAGGGCATTTGTCAGAGTGAGAAGTGGGATGGAGGAAATGAGGAGGAAATTGAGGTTCGGAATTGTGTTCGCCTGCAGTTGACGCACCGCAGTTGCATCTTCTCGTGTGAGCGTGTGGTGTGTTGGAGGGTACCGAATGCGTTCTCGTCTATAGTAATCGAGAGTGTCTCGATATCCTAGAAGTTTCGTGTTTGTGTCCTCTTCAAATGGTTTGGACAGCTCTTCCTCCGGGTCTCGCTTAGTGAGTGCTCGGGTAAGCTGCATGAGCGCAGTCATGACCGGGGAGAGAGGCGTGCTCAGGGGTCCAGACAAGTTGGAACTTGTGTGGCGTGTGGAAGGCGGTGTTCAAAATTCGGTGTGTGTGCTTTGAGACAATACCCCGTGTGAAGGCACGGCAGGTATCCATTGAGTCTGTAAAGATTAGAATAACATTTGTGGGAGGAATGGCAGCGTGGGAATTCGCCAGAGCGACGGCACACTCTTCGCCCTCAGATATGTTTTTTGTAGGTACGCTGATTGAGGCTACTACGTCATGATCATTGTTCACCACTGCTCCAACTGTAAAACTGCGGGAGTGGTGTCTAGCGGCGTCGCAGTATAAGAGAGTGTTTGGAGGAGACTGATTGATGAGGCGCGTGAGGTTTTTCACCCTTGCCCGCCGCTGCTGATAGTTGCGCTCAGGGAGCATATTTCGTGGAAGTGGCGCGACTGTAATTCTTGCTCGGAAGTCAGTGGGTAGCTGTTTCCCTGGTGTGCTGTATCCACATCGATTCGGAGGGTACCCTAGCCTGACGATTAGCCGCTCTCCCACTTGGGTGCTGTGGAGTCTTCGTAGCTGACTATTACGTTGTGCTTCGGTTAGTTCCCTCAGGTTGTTGTGTACACCCATGGCTAGGAGACGATTGATGGATGCGTACGTACGTAGTCCAAGCGCCGCCTTGACAATTGTACAAAAGAGAATGTAAAGTCTTCTCTCCTGTGCAAGTGTTACAGTTTGATGAGGGACGTGGTAGGTGATGCGACTAACTATGCAGGCATTAACTATATGTAGAATGTCTTGCTTCTAAAGTCCATGCCTTCGGTTGGTGATGCGGTGGATCTTATGTGTGATTTGAGAAATTTGCTGTTTTAATATTTTCATGGTGTGCGTTCCCTTGAGATCACCTTGTATATGAAGGTCAAGAACGCGGAGTTTCTGTACGCAGGGAATTACATGGTCCTCTAAAGTGACTGCGATTTGCGTACTGTTGTCGGGCTTTCGCTGGGGATGACGAATGAGTAGAAGTTCCGACTTATTTGCAGAGCACGTTAGACCACCTGCTCGTGCGTATGCTTGAACTGTATTTACTGCTTCTTGGAGGGCATCTTGTATTTGTCCGGCTAAGCCTTTGGTCACTCATATAGTGTCGTCGTCCGCGTATAAAGCATGTCGCAGGCTTTGAATGGTGGCGAGTAGAGGCGGTAACTTAGCCATGGCGATGTTGAAGAGTGTCGGGGATAACACCGATCCTTGTGGGGTGCCTTTACCCGCGAGCATGATGATGTCACTGCGAAGAGAGCCTAATTCAATGGTTGCCGTCCTGTTTGTTAGGAACGCTTTCACATGGTCGTAAACTCGTCGTCCGCAACGTGTCGACGCGAGATTCTCCAGTGTTAGGTCATGCGAGACGTTGTCAAACGCACCGCGGATGTCCAAGGCTAGCAGAACTCTTGTTTGCGTAGAACTGAGCCTGTCCATTACTTCCTCTTTTAGTTGGAGAAGTACGTCTTTCGTGGAAAGATGGGCCCGGTACCCAAACAGTGTGTCCGGAAAAAATCCCTGGACCTCAAGATATGGTTGCAGTCTTTGGAGCACGACGTGCTCCATTAATTTACCGAGGCGAGACGTCAACGAGATTGGTCGCAGGTTTCCAAGCTCTAGGGGTTTGCCGGACTTGGGAACTAGTGCTATTTCGGCATGTCTCCATTCCTGGGGTATCGTTCCGGATTTCCACTGAGTGTTGTAAAAATCTGTGAGCTGTTCTAGATCTTCATCGTTGAGGTTTCGTATGAAAGAGTATTGGGTGTTGTCTTTCCCTGGTGCTGTGTTGCGCTTGATATTCAGAAGGGCAGCTCGAACTTCGTGCAAGGAAGGATGTTGACGGCGCGGCGAGGGTGTTAGAAAGCAGTTGGTTCTATTCACTGATTGATGTCAGTCTTCCATGCGCTTATCTTAATTTTATGGTCAACGTGGTCTGAGACATAGTACGGTGCAAGTAAGTATTTCGCTTTATTGATTCCGACTTGACAATGATAAATAGCATGAAATAACTTAAATCGCAATTTGAGTTTCGTAGAGATTTTCCGCGTTGTTTTAAATGCGAAGCATTTCTTAGCGAACTTCGGTGGCTTTGAGCGTATCTATCTATCCAGCCGCCTACGACGTTTAGCTCTCCTGACCGTTTCTATAATAGTATCGATACCAAACTTGGTATGGCATAACATGACTGTATGAAGAACATGAAAATCATGACATGTATGTCATAATTTACATTTCATGGTCCTGCAGCTCTTGCGGTGGTTTCATTCACGTGGCATGTTGTAAAATTTGTATGGTATGGCATGATTGCATGGCGAAACAAGTGACAGACCCTAACATGATAATCATGAGATGCGTGTCATGTAACAACATGACTACATGCCACGCTCATGATGAGCTGGGGCCCGTTTTGCTAGCTTCACTTGTACCAAATTTGGTATTACGGTACATGAATAGGTGACGAAGGTATGATACTCGTGCAAACATGATAAACATGAGATGCGTGTCATGTTGCAACAAGACTACACGCTGCGCTCTTGATGCGCTCGCGGCCGTTTCGCTAGCTTCACATGTACCAAACTAAGCATTACGCGACGCGAACGGATGACACAGATAAATGACACTTCCAAACATGATAATCACGACGTGCGTGTCATGTAACAGCATGACTACATGCCACCCAGATAATGAGCTCACGGCCGTTTCGCTAGCTTCACATATGCCAAATTTGGTATTATGTGACGCCAAAGGTTGACGAAGGTGTGTGAATGGTGAAAACATGATAATCATGAGATGCGTGTCGTGTGAGAACATCACTACACGCCAAAGTCAAGGCGCCAATACATTTCGACGTGACGTGGTGCACGTGCTCGCCGGCGCTCATTTCGTCGTGTCACTACAGCGTTGCTACGCCAGGCGCCGGGCCTGCCATACACCCGCAGGCGCGCGCCGCGCTGCGTGGCGTTGACGCATGCGCGCTTCAGCGCGTCCGACGTCCCTCCATCACGAAAAGTGGGAGCGCATGAACGCGAAATGCAGCATGTCGCATTTCGCGCCAGTTGCCGTCGGGCCGCGCCGACGGATGCTGGTCGCGCCTGGCGTCAGGAGAGAGTGCTCGCGTTTTGCTGACGTAGCGTCGCTGTGCCTAGCGTGTGCGCGCGTCAACGCCCTATTGGAGTATATTGGGCCCTTCATGATGCGCTCGCGGTCATTTTGCTAGCTCCTCATATACCAAATTCGGTGTTACGTGACGTCAATGGATGACGAAATATATGACTGGTGCAAACATAATCCTGACGCGCGTGTTATGTAAGAACATGACAACATACCACGCTCATAGCGCGCTCGTGGCCATTTCGCTAGTTCCACATATACTGAATTTAGTATCACGTGACGTGAATAGATGACGAAGGTAAATGACACATCCGAACATGATAATCAGGGCACGGAAGTCATGTACGGCATCATTTACCTCCACTTCGTAACGTTGCGCTCATTTTGAAGTGACATATCAACATTTCTCATTCGTGCTTCGCATATCATCGATTCCCACTGTACGTAAGATCCGCCAATTTTTTATTCATTTAAAACTTTTTTGGCGTGTCAATTTAGTGTTCATAGTGAGTCAGAAAGAAATATTGACTTGCTGTTGACCGTACTGCTTGTGAACTGTGTGTTCATCGAATAACTTAAAGGATCTTATGATCAACCTTTATGGAGTTCGGTCAAAAGCGATTGGTATGCAAGCTTGTGATGTATAAGTATTGTGACTATGAGTGACCTATATCGTGACTACTGAAACTGGTGTCTATAGGTCTCTGTGCGCGTGGGAACGGAGGCTATTAGCGATATTTCTTGCCAATGGGACACTGAAAAAAATGTCTTTTGTAGACGGAACCCACTTTCCGTTCTGCAAATAATGCATCATTAACGCAACAGCGGTAAACAGCTCGTTGCGCAGAAATTTCGGCGTAGGCGTTGGTGGTTCTCAGTGAAAAATCATCTTGTCCGTGACAGAATATTGAGAAAAATGCAAATAAAACAAATAATAAAAATTTTCGGTTTGAGTGATGATCGATACCATGCAGACCATTTGCATGGCAGGCAAGTGCTCTACTATACAGCTTTACGTCTGCTTGGAAATAAAGTGCGAATAACTACCTATGTTTGAAATGCAAGAAAAATGCCTATCATGCTTAACAAACACACGCATCATGTATACAGGTTTCACAGCACAACATGTAATATCGCAGCAATATTGCATCATACAAGCGTACATTGCCATCTGGCATCACAACTCGTTATTGACAGCGTGACTTGGCGGTTTAAAGACAGCCAACCATTACAAAATACACACACGTTACTGCGCGTATTCCTTCAAGACTGCGTAGTTGGTGCATAGCAAGTTCTAAAATATTTTACGCACATAATATTGCCGCATGAATTCGCGTGGTTTTCGTGTGGAAGAGGACGAAGAGGTTGGGTTGGAGCAGTTTTTCTTTTTGTCCTAGCTTGACGAGCAGTTCTGCGGAAGGTTTCCTTGAGTGAGACAAGATTGGTGACAAGATTGGTGGAGCTGCTGGGTACGACAACTGACGACGCACCCCATGCACAAGAGCCCACCCAGGAGCCGGAACACAAGCCCTGTGCCCGTGGACACGCCAGTTCACAGAACAAGCCGCCGCCAACGAGGCCTACCACCAGAGACACCGGCACAGCTTATCCATAGAGCGACTATGACTTCGCCTCAAGGCGTCATGGAAACTCCTACGTCGTCGGCACCAATTTATTGCACTGTCCAGAACCCGCTGATGCCTAGTCCCTTTCACGGAGAGCTGTTTGAGGATGTGGACGACTGGCTGAGCGAGTTCGAACACGTCGCAGCGATCAACTACTGGGACGAAACCGCCAAACTCCGCAACGTCTACGCGTGTTTGAAAGACGGCGCCCGAACGTGGTTCATGAACAGAAGTGATGTCTTGACATCCTGGCGCGAGTTCCAGCATCGCCTCTTGGAGACCTACCGGAGCCCCGACCGCCGCGATCGTGCTGAACGTGCATTGCATTCACGCATCCAGATGCCTAATGAGACCGTCACCATGTACGTGGAGGACATGACGCAGCTTTTCAGGCGAGCGGATCCGGCAATGCCAGAAGAAAAAAAGCTACGCTATCTGATGCGAGGCGTGAAGGAGCAGCTTTTTGCTGGTCTAGTGCGGAGTCCTCCGAAGAGTGTAGCAGAATTCCTGACCGAAGCCACTACGATGGAGAGGGTACTTCATCAGCGGTCAGCCCTACTCAACCGGCAAGTGAATTCTGCATCACCTACTGAATTTTCCGCCAGCTTCGGGAGCAACAGCATTGAGTGGATTCGCGAAATCGTCCGCTCCGTCGTCCGCGAGGAAATCGCGAAACTACACGGGGCGAGACAGCCGGAGGTAAGCAGCATCACCAATATTATTCGGGACGAGGTCCAGCAGGTGCTTCACAGCCGTCGCCCTCAACCAACGGTTACAAATCTAGAACCACCTCCTGCGTCCACTGATGTTGGGAACCGCACATATGCCGAAGCTCTGCGCACTTCCATGCCGGTCTCAAGCCCTGCAGTCCCAATCCAGACGATGCCGCCAGTTTCAATTCAATCTGCGCATGCTGGTTTGGACATCGACGGTCGCCGTGCCCCTCCGCGGAAGTCCGATATTTGGCGTACGTCGGATAGAAGACCCCTCTGCTTCCATTGCGGTGAAGCCGGTCACATCTACCGGGAATGTCCATACCGACAACTTGGACTGCGCGGTTTCTCTATTCATTCGCCTCGTCCCCTAGTTGGTCAGAGGCCAAGAGAAATTGAGGACTACCTCGCGCAGCAACGTCTGCCTTTCCCACGGCGTCAATCGCGGTCTCCATCTCCACGACGACCCGCAGCTATTGGACCACGTCTCAGTACGATGGCACGGGGACGTTCCCCAAGCCCTCGTCGGGAAAACTGAAGGCAGCGACCTTCGGGGGCGAGGTCGCTGGGACTAAAAGTGCGGAAGACCTCCTATCGACGCTTCCACAAAACGCTGCAGACATTGAATTGACGTCTGAGTGCAGTGCGAGAGAAATGCCGGATTGTGCGTCTGAACCCAGTGGCCGAGTCTCACTCGACATTCCCGTGCTGATAGACGGTCTTCAGGTCAGCGCATTGGTGGACACAGGTGCAGATTATTCTATTATGAGCGGAAAATTGGCAACCAGTCTTAAGAAAGTGATGACACCTTGGAATGGGACGCGTATTCGCACTGCTGGAGGCCACGTTATTACTCCATTGGGTCGCTGTACCGCAAGAGTGGAAATACGCGAGTCAACGTTTGTGGTAACCTGCCTCGTACTACGCGACTGTTCTCGTCAGCTCATCCTTGGAATGGACTTCCTTCGAGAGAATGGCGCGATCATAAATCTCCGCGAGCGAATGGTGACTTTCTCGACGCAACTTGCAACCGATCGAGGCGCTGATAGCTGTCGTAGACCTGCGCTGCGTGTTGCCGACGAAAGCGTGACGTTGCCTCCCCGAGCGACTGCTTTCGTAGAAGTCACCTGTGAAGACCTCCAAGACGGTGACGTGGTCGCCGAGAGCAACGTATCCCTTTTACTGCTTCAAGGTGTGTGTGCAGTGCGAAGCATTCTGCGTGTGCGTGACGGACGGTCGCAGATACTCGTCACAAATTTTAACTTCGAGCACCGACATCTTTTCCGCGGCACCACCGTGGCCTTCGGAGACCGTGTAGCGGATGTCACCGAGTGCTTCGCATCCGAGGAAATGGTTGATGGAGATAAGTTTCTGGACCACATCGACGTCAGCTCGAAGCTTTCGGACGAGAAGAAGGCCGCACTGCATACCCTGCTGAAGGAATTTAAATCTTGCTTCGCCTCTTCATCTAGAGTCGGTCAAACACCCCTCATAAAGCACCGAATTATTACCGACGATGATGTTCGCCCAATCCGCCAGCAACCTTACCGTGTTTCGGCTAAAGAACGCGAGACTATACAGACGCAGGTAAAGGAGATGCTTGACGACGGGGTGATACAACCGTCGAGCAGCCCGTGGTCCTCGCCAGTCGTTCTAGTAAAGAAGAAAGACGGAACGCTGCGATTCTGTGTTGACTACAGGAAACTCAATAGCGTCACCAAAAAAGACGTCTACCCGCTTCCACGGGTTGATGATTCTCTCGACAGGCTACGACACGCGAAGTATTTTTCATCGATAGATTTGAAGAGTGGCTATTGGCAGATAGAGGTCGATGAGCGAGACAGAGAGAAGACAGCGTTTGTAACTCCCGATGGGCTTTATGAATTCAGAGTTCTTCCTTTCGGCCTCTGTTCGGCTCCCGCAACATTCCAGCGAATGATGGATACCGTCCTCGCTGGCTTGAAGTGGCAAAGCTGCCTTGTATACCTTGATGATGTGGTCATCTTTGCCGAGAGTTTCGAAGAACATCTGAAGCGTCTAAGAATGGTTCTGGAAGCTATTCGTTCGGCCGAACTCACGCTAAAACCCCAGAAGTGCCATTTCGGCTACGATGAGCTGAAATTTCTGGGACATGTTGTGAGTGCGGATGGAGTGCGGCCTGACCCAGAAAAAACTGCAGCAGTCGCCACCTTTCCTGTGCCGTCAGACAAAAAAGCGGTGCGGCGTTTTCTCGGCTTGTGTGCTTATTATCGCCGATTCATTACCAACTTCTCGACGATAGCCGAACCGCTCACGCGACTCACCCGAGATGATGTACCGTTTGCCTGGACTACAGAGCAAGAAGCAGCTTTCACAGAGTTACGGCAGCGAATGCAAGAGGCACCTGTTCTTGCGCATTTTGATGAGGACGCTGATACCGAAGTTCACACGGATGCAAGCAACGTCGGACTTGGCGCTGTCCTTGTACAACGGCACAACGGCGTAGAACATGTCATAGCTTACGCCAGTCGTACTCTCTCTCGAGCCGAGGCCAACTACTCCACTTCAGAGAAGGAATGCCTCGCAGTCGTGTGGGCAACGGCAAAGTTTCGACCTTACCTCTACGGCCGTTCCTTCAAGGTGGTGACCGATCACCATTCGCTGTGTTGGCTGGCCAATCTCCGTGATCCGTCTGGTCGTCTCGCTCGGTGGAGTTTGCGCTTGCAAGAGTTTGACATCATGATTGTGTATAGGTCTGGGCGCAAGCACGAAGATGCCGACGCACTTTCTCGAGCACCCGTGGGACATCCTGATATGGACTCGGAATATGCTGATGGTTTTCTCGGAGCCCTCAGTGATTCTGACTTTATGTCTAGACAGAGAGCCGATCAGGAATTGCGCCCTATTATTGATTCCTTAGAAGGCCGAAATTCTCACACTCCTCGGCGCATCGCTCGCGAATTGTCATCCTTTTGTCTAAGGAGGGGCATTCTTTACAAGAAAAATGCTCGAGGTAGCAACAAAGCCTTCCTCCTCGTTGTACCAGCCGACATGCGGGATGACATCCTCCTCGCGTGCCACGACGAGCCCACGTCGGGACACTTGGGCTACTCGCGGACTCTCGCCAGAGTGCGCCAGCAGTACTATTGGCCACGACTTTCGACCAGTGTACACCGCTACGTGCAAGGCTGCCGCGAGTGCCAGCGTCGCAAGACGCCACCCGTGAAACCTGCGGGCCTTCTCCACCCTATTACACCACCACGGACACCTTTCGACCTCGTGGGAATGGACCTTCTAGGACCCTTCCCTTTGTCGGCCACTGGTAACAAATGGATTATAGTGGCAACCGATTACTTGACCCGGTATGCTGAGACAAAGGCATTACCCCGCGGCACGGCGTCTGAAGTGGCGAAGTTCTTCGTGCAGCACATCGTCCTCCGGCACGGCGCGCCGTCATGTGTGATTACGGATAGAGGAACATCATTTACGGCACAAATGCTAGAGGACATTTTCAGACTGAGCTGCACGAGTCACCGAAAAACAACGGCTTACCACCCACAAAGTAATGGACTGACGGAAAGGCTCAACAAGACCATAGCGGACATGCTGTCAATGTACGTGGACGTGCAGCACAAAACCTGGGACAATATCCTCCCATACGTCACGTTCGCATACAATACGGCAATGCAGGAAACAACCCGATTTTCACCTTTCCACCTTGTTTATGGACGCAACGTACAAACGATGCTTGACGCTATGCTGCCGTACGATAATAGCGATGCTCTTTCTCCAGAAGCCGAGCAATACACGCAGTACGCCGAAGAGGCTCGTCAACTGGCTCGCGTGAACATCGGTCACCAACAAGACGCAGATGCACGACGTTACAACCTTCGCCGTCGAAACGTCGCATACCACCCGGGTGAACGAGTGTGGGTGTGGACTCCTGTCCGACGACCAGGCTTGTCTGAAAAGCTTCTGAGCCGTTATTTCGGACCATACAAGGTTATCCGACGTGTGAGTGACCTTACATACGAAGTACTTCCGGACGGCACAGTGTCGTCACGTCGACAACATCGGCCCGAAACTGTGCATGTCGTACGACTCAAGCCGTACTACACACAATAGTCTCTGTGCTTGCGAGTTACTTCGCAAACGTGACAGTGATCTCATGTGGTGTTTTTTTTTTTTCTTGACTCTTCCACTGGTGCTGTTGTGTTCGCGCATGGTCCAAGTGCTTGTGCGCCCTTTTTGTTTTCCCTGGCACTCACTTTGTCATTCTCTGCGTCAACGCGTGTTCTAATTATGGGTTTTTTTTTTCTTCTTCTTTTTATTTAGAAGCATCGAGTCGATGCTTTTTAAAAGGGGGGACTAATGCCGCATGAATTCGCGTGGTTTTCGTGTGGAAGAGGACGAAGAGGTTGGGTTGGAGCAGTTTTTCTTTTTGTCCTAGCTTGACGAGCAGTTCTGCGGAAGGTTTCCTTGAGTGAGACAAGATTGGTGACAATATATAGAAGCACGGTCTGCTGGGCGAGTTGGTAACACATCTTAACTGAGTTGCGCGAAAAAATTTGAAGTGCAAAAGGAAGATAGCTGGACACAGCGCACACTAACACCTGAAACTTTATCGAAGGAAGCAGACATATGTATGTGGCTACGAGAACACGTGAGGTGGAAAAAAATGATTAGATGAGTAGACATCTAATCATTTTCTTTCACCGTGCGGGCATCGTGCGGTGGACGGCACTCCGCTGTCGTGTGGGATGTATTATTATGGATTCAATAATATAATTATGGATCACAAAGCTTCTCTAAAGGGACAACCATGCTCTAACCTATCATCGCATTGTAGAGAGTGAAGCTGGGCGCCCTTGTTCGATGATACGGTAGTTAAAGCTAGATTCAGAGACACGGTAGCGCAGGAAATCAAAGAGGCGTATTTCATAAGCAAAGCTGATGATTCATGTGTCGCGCAACCTTCGGTTATGTTGCTTTTCGTTGAGGTATCTTTTCGAAAGCGCATCGTTAATACAATCTGTCTGCTCATCTAATCATTTTCTTTCACCGCACGTGTTCGCGTAACTGCATATATATGTTTGTTTTTCTAATAAAGTTATAAAGCTTCAGTTGTTAGTGTGCGCTGTGTCCAGGTGTCTTTCGTTCGTACTTCAATTTTTTTAGCGCCACTCAGTTAAGATAACATAATAGTGCTCGTAGTTTAAACTATGCTATCCTGAACGCAGCCGTGTGCGAAACCTTCATAGAGGCAAGGCGCTTTCAACTTTCTCAATTACACAGTACTATTGAACAATTAAGAAGCTTCAAGTAGCATCATAGAATAAAAAGTACACACTGAGTGGTTGAATTACGAACAAAGAACAGGATAATGCTATCGCGTTCAACTTATTGGTCCCACAGTTTTTTTTTTACACAGTAGCAAGCCCTAATGCATTAGACGAGTTTGTCAGCTTGCGTAAAATTGTGTACTGTGCTAACGGATTAAAACATGACATCACATTGTTTTGTGTAACTGTGTATACGGGTATGCGCAGTTCCTAAAGATAACCACGCACTGTTGTGACATATGTAACGATAATTTTGGCTGTGATGTAAGCATTCCAGTGAAAGCTACACTTATGTCACCCGAACGGTAAATGGTGGAAACAAAATATGAGCTATTCCTAAGTTGTCCCGTTTCAATCCGTGACCACTGCACCCTGCTTTGAAGAATCAAACTAGCGAAAAAAATTTCACGGCGTCTCCTTATCAAAACATGCAAAATTATAAGAACAAGGGGAAGTAGGCGACGACAAACAAATTAAAACGCGGGCTCACGAATCTCATGACACCGTTAGAGATGGAGATATGCAATTGTTTTTCATTTGTAATAGCGCAAATTGTAATTTATCCTTGGTAATTGCCCAAGCGTTAAAACGAGAAAAACACAAAGCAAATATATTTACATCAACATTTTTACGAAAAGTACAATAGCAAGAAACCCATATTTTGCTGGTATAGAGTTTCTGATTAAATAGAGCCCTGCCTGCAAGAAATAGAAAAAAAAGAAAGAGTTGTCGTATCGCCTAAACAAAATAGCCTAATCACGTAACCACGATTACTATGAAGTTGCCTATAAGGTCACTCACGAAGCCCGCAATGCGCCATGTTTTCTGAGTTATCCTAATATTTGCGATCAACGGGCGAATTTAGGTAATGAAAATGATAAAATTACCTTTACATTTAACCAAGACTTGTCTTTCACGGATCCCGGTAATCCAGATAGCCTATTCACACCTTGAGGCCACCACGTCCGTTCGTAGTGTTTTTGGGAGAAGTTGTGAAGGAGAGCTTGCAGTGGTGTCCATGTTTTTCGCAAGAAAAGTTGATGATCGCCAACTCAACGGCCTACACACGCACACGAAAACACTTCCACGTCCATCCACAATTTCGCCACGTACAGCGAAGTAAATTCCTGAGAGCTACGTGATTATCTTGTGTAAATTGGAGCAGTTGTTGAACACGTACAGCGAAGTAGATTCCTGAGAGCTGCGTGATTATCTTGTGTAAATTGGAGCAGTAGTTGAACACGAAATGAGAGCAACAGGAATGAAAAGTGCCAATTTCGATCAGCACTGCATCCATGACTCCGGAGAGCAAAAAGCAACAATGACGTGGATGGATGCACTGCAGGCTTGACTGTGTAACCTGCATTGTTACCCTTGAGATCAATGATCTACGCGCTTTACTGGAACAAAATTTTCCTAAGCTCATTGGCGAACGAAGTTCAATTTCTTAAGATTAATGACGCAATATTATTACCAGACGACTGATTGTTTGCGCAAACTATTTTCTTCATCGTTAATGGAAATGGGCCGCGGCGCTTTCTTGTCTGCTGTGTTGACCTACTGCTGCATGCAAAAAACGTTCCCCGAATTTCGCACCCCGCTGACCGGCGCCATTTTACATTCTTTACCGTGTGCACCTCTTGCAAACTTCCAAACAGCTGCAGTGCGGTCACGCGAGTTTTTTTGGGAGGAGACCCATGCCGAGGGAGGCGCTGCTGTGCCGGGCGCTGTGCTTTATGCACCACAATAGAGAAGTGCATAAAGAAGTGCTTTATGCACGACAATAGGCAAGGATGAAACAAGTGGCGCAATGGCTTCATTTTCACAACGAGAGTGGGAAAGGGCTGAGAAAAGGGTTCGTAGTAGTACATCAACAGGCCCAGATGGCATTCCAATTATTCTGATAAAGACATTAGGTCCGAAGTCTAAGCAGGCTTTGAGAGAGGCAGTGAGCAAAATAATAATCGATGGAGAAGTTCCCAATGGATGAAAACTTGGCAGGATGAGCATGATCTATAAAGGAAAGGGGGACAAAGCTGACATAAACAACTACCGTCATATAACAGTGAGATCAGTGGTCTACAGGCTGGCGATGCAGATTATTAAAGGAAATACTGCAGGCATGGATAGAGGGTGAGGGGGTGCTGGGGGAACTGCAGAATGGGTTTCGGAAACACAGGAGGTTGGAAGACAATCTGTTCTCAATGACGCAGTGAATCGAAATAGCAGAAAAGGAACTCAGGCCGCTGTGGCTAGCATTTTTGGATATCAAGGGAGCGTACGATAGCGTGGTTCAAGACGACTTGTGGCGAATACTGGACACACTAGGTGTGGAAGATGGACTCACTAATCTTTTAAAGGAAATCTATAAAAGTAACAAGGTAGTTATAAAATGGGAAAAACAGGTATCCAAGCCCACAGAGGTGAAACGGGCACTTAGGCAGGGGTGTCCACACCCACCCTTATTATTCATGATGTACCTACAACGATTAGAGGCCAAATTAAAGGGAAGTGGACTGGGCTTCAACCTCTCTTTAGTCAAACAATGAAAACTCATTGAACAGGCACTACCAGCATTGATTTACGCAGACGAAATAGTGCTAATGGCAAACAACAAGGAAGATTTGCAGAGATTGGTGGACATCTGCGGTAATGAGGGAGATAGGTTAGATTTCAGATTCAGTGAGGAAAAATCAGCAGTCATGATTTTTAATGACAATGAAGGTAGTGAGCTTAGAATACAGGAGGTCACGCTAGAGATAACATTTAAATACAAGTATCTGGGCGTATGGATAAGCAATGGGGCCGAGCACCTAAGGGAACACGAAATATACGTGTCGACTGAAGGTAACAGGAATTCAGCTGTAATGAACAACAGGGCACTGTGGGATTACAATAGGTATGATGTTGTGAGAGGAATATGGAAAGGGGTCATGGTTCCTGGTCTGACGTTCGGCAATGCGGTCTTGTGCATGAGATCAGAAGTTCAAGCAAAATTAGAAATTGAGCAACGTTGAATAGGTAGGCTTGCCTTAGGAGCTCACGGGAATACACCAAATCAGGGAGTACAAGGTGATATGGGATGGACATCATTTGAGGGCCGGGAAGCTAGCAGCAAGATAAAATTTTAAAGCGATCGAGAGAAATGGGGGAGGAGCGTTGGGCTAGGAAGGTATTCAGCTACTTGTACATGAAGAATGTCGATACAAAATGGCGGAAGCGAACCAGAAAATTGACTGGTAAATATTTGGAAAACAGCAGGGGGCCAAACCAAAAAGAATTATCGGTTAAGAAGAAGGTGACGGAAGCTGAGACCGATATGTGGAGAATTGGCATGATTAAGAAGTCCGCACTATAGATCTATCAAACTTTTAACCAGGAAATCGCCAAGGAAAGGATCTATGATAATACTCGGGTAGTTCTCTACTGTTTGAGGCCTGGACGGGAGTATTTCGAACCAAGACATATCGGGCCAAATACGAAGGGGTAGACACGGTATGCAGTGCGTGTGGAGAGGAAGAAGAAACTGCCGAACACTTGATAATGTTCTGTAAGGGGCTTCACCCTATAGTTCAGGATGATGGCGCAGAGTTTTTCAAAGCACTGGGGTTTAGGGACAGTGAGGGCAAAATAGACTTTAAGCAGGTAGAATTAACTAGAAGGAGGTTATCTGATTGCTGGCTAAAGTCAAGGCACGAGTGAAAATTAAACCCTTCACTGCGAAGTACGAATGCTCAACCTCACTATTTAAGGGAAAAAATAAATATAGTTTTTGGTTCATTAAGTATTACGGCTTGGTGGCGCTAGCCACCGCCCGATCTAAAGGGTACAGCCATATCCATCCATCCATCCATCCATCCATCCATCCATCCATCCATCCATCCATCCATCCATCCATCCATCCATCCATCCGTCCGTCCGTCCGTCCGTCCGTCCGTTCGTCCTGTCAGTCAATGTGGGGGGAAAACTGGTTGCTCCAGTGTTAACCCCTCCGATGTCCCCTTCAACCTGCCTTGAAAACGCGTTGCCTTGCTGACATGCTGCACGCGTCCTGCACGTGTTTTTGAGAGTTTCGCGTCGCGCGCGTTTATGATGTATACGCTTCTCTCCGCGTTTAACAGGATCGCCGCAATGGAGGATTTGTTTCGTGGCAGAGAGAAAACATTTATTGAAAGAAGCTTGTGAGTGAAGGTGGGAGGGTCCCTTATTCCAGGAACCCTCTGGCTTGGACAGCCCGCCGAGCTCGAGCGACGAGTTGACGCTGCTCGACCAGGTCCGGCTGGGAGATCGCAGCCTCCCACGCTTCACTGAGGAGGTCTTGGTCCGCATCTGGTGCTGCTGCTCGTAGTCTTGGGACGCTTACTTTGCACTGCAGTAGGAGGTGCGCCAGAGTGTCTGCCTTATTGCAGTGAGGGCAGATGTAGCTGTGCAACGTCGGCCTCATATGGTGCAATAGTACGCCGTGTGTGAACGTGTTGCTTTGAAGACGCCTATAGTCAGTCCCTTCGTCTCTTGTGAGTTTTGGATGTGGCGGGGGGTATAACCTGCGTTCTAGCCGATAATGTTGCAATAATGCATGGTACGTTAGTGGTATGGCTTCTCTTGTCTCTGATTCTGTTGTTGAGTGGGAGGTGCCTCGGATCTTGTAAGGGAATGCCCGGTTGACGCATTCGCGGGCTACGGTGTGTGCCGCTTCATTTCCCTCGAGACCTTCATGACCCGGAATCCACACGATGCATGTGTAGGGAGGAGGATTGTCCATGCGCTTTAGTAGCCTAATCGCCACCGTGGAGACCCTGCCTTTCAGGTAGTTCCGTGCCGCTGTTTGTGAGTCGGTAAAGACCACGATGGGATCTTCACTCGTCTGTGTGGTGAGTGCTATAGCAGCCTCTTCAGCTGTTTCCGCACATTTGGCGAGGATAGTCGCCGATGCCAGTACTGCGCCCTTGCAATCTACGACGGTAATCGCGAAGGCATTACGTCTCGGATATTTGGCTGCGTCCACGTATCGCGCCTGCGGGTCATTGCCATGTTTTTTCCGGATCATGTTAACCCTGGCGAGCCGCCTTTCTCGGTGATGTTGAGGATGCATGTTCCGAGGGATCTGCTGAATTTCAAGGCTTTCTCGCAGCTGTGACGGTATTTTGCCTTTGCGTTCTTCGTTGGGTTCTAGAGTGGTCTGGTATCCTGTGCGTCGAAGCACGGCTTGCCCTGTGAGTGACAGCTTGAGTCTCTCGACCTGGTTGATGAGGTGTGCTTTGGTGAGTTCTTCCCACGTATTATGAACTCCCATGCGAAGCAGTCGGTCAGTGGAGGCGGCTGGCGGCAGTCCTAGGGCAAGCTTTGTAGCCTTTCGTATCAGCAGATTAAGTTTTTGTTTCTCCGCTGTCTTCAGGTCGAGGTAGGGAGTTCTGTACGTTATGCGGCTGTAAAGGAGAGCTTGTACCATTTTTAGGGTGTCGTGCTCTTTGAAGCCACTGCGGCGATTAGTCACCCTTCGGATTAGTTTGGTGAGCTGTGTCACAGTGTTCTGCAGCCGGGGTAGGGCAGCGGAGCCAGACCCATCTTTATGTATGTGTAGTCCAAGGACTCGAAGCGTGTCAACTTGTGGTATTTAGACTCCCTGTAGAAAGACTTGTGGGTCAGGAGTGTCGTAGCTTGGTGGTCTACCTCGGGTGCGTGCCGCAAGTACTAACAGTTCCGACTTTTCCGGAGCACATTGGAGGCCGCAGGTCTTGAGATATCCTTAAGTGATGTTAATCGCCTCTTGAAGTCGGTCCTCCTGTTCACCCGTGCTTGAACCTCTTGTCCACATAGTGATATCATCGGCGTATAACGCGTGATGTATCCCAGGGACAGCGTCCAAGAGACGTGGGAGCTTAAGGAGGGCCAAGTTGAAAAGCACTGGTGATATCACTGAGCCCTGCGGCGTGCCTTTGCTAGGGAGTTGAAAAAGCTCGCTCCTGATATTGGCAATCCCTACAGTGGCAGTGCGGTTGGTGAGGAAAGCCAGCATATAGGCGTATGTCTTGGCACCGCAGCCGACATCTTCCAGGCTACGCAGAATGGCTTCGTGGCTCACATTGTCAAATGCGCCCTTTACGTCCAAAGCTAGAACAGATGACTTACTGTGCTTGCTCAAGTGGAGAAGAATATCTTCCTTTATCTGCAAGAGGACGTCTTGTGTGCTGAGCATTTAGCGGAAGCCGAACATGGTGTTCAGATAGTGACCATTGTCTTCGAGATGTGTGGTGAGCCGCTCGTTTACCATGTGCTCAAAGAGTTTCCCAGCGCAAGATGTAAGGGAAATGGGACGAAGATTCGCAATCGAGATTGGCTTGTTTGGCTTGGGTACCATGGTCACCTCTGAGTGCTTCCAGGCTTGTGGTAGCTCGCCCTTCCTCCAGCAGTCGTTATAGTGCCGAAGGAGCGCCGTCAACGCCCGGGGCGGTAGCTGTCGTAGGTGCTTATTGGTCACTCCGTCTTTTCCCGGGCTTGTGTTGCGCGTAAGCTTAGCAAGGGCCGCGTGTATCTCTGCCAGCGTGAAAGGCTGGTCTAGTGCTTCGTTCGGTGCTCCTCGGTACTCCCTGGGCGTCGAATTGTTGATGGAGGTAGCTTGCTGGTTAACTGAGCCACAAAGTTTTGCTTGAAGTTCTTGGAGTAACTGGTGCTCTGTGCCCTCATAGTAGTGTATGAGCCGCTTAATTGTATTTCTTTGGTTAGTTTTGGTGTGGGTGTCGTCAATCAGGCCTCGAAGAATGCGCCAAGTCTTCTTTGTGCTCAATGTCCCTTGAAGTTTGTCGCAGAAGGACCGCCAGTTCTGGCTCGCAAGGTTTTCGGCGTACTCCTGTGCCTGTCTAGTGAGTACGGCGATGCGGCGCTTCAGCTTGCGGTTGAGCTTTTGCCGTTGCCATCGTTTAATAAGCGATCTTCGAGCTTCCCATAGGTGAAGGAGATGATTATCGACTGCCGGATTGTCCTCGTTCAAGTGTATCGTTTTGGTATGTCCGTCAGCAACACTTACAATACTGTTTAACCAGGCTTCAATGTCTTCGATAGTCGAATCATCATCAAGCTCATTCCTGTAGGCGGTCCAGTCCGTGAGCCGAGCTTTTCCTGTCTTGAGCGAGCGGTGAGCCTGTTCGACCTCTATTTGAATTATGTGATGGTCACTCCCTAGAGTGTCTGGTAGCCTTGCCCACGTTGCGTTGTGCACGTCTCTAGTGAACGTGAGATCAGGATTAGTATCCCTCGAGACGCTGTTGCCAACTCGGGTTGGATGGAGCAAGTCATTCCACAGCGTTAGACCGTGTTGCTGCGCAGCGTCGTGAACACGCGCCCCCTTCTTGGTGGTGCTGTGATAGCCCCAGGCCGCGTGTGGAGCATTGAAGTCCCCAACCATGACGAGTCGGTTGCCGTTAACTATTTGATGGAGCTCGTGGACGAAGTGGTCGTATTGGTGTAACTGCTCCCGCGGAGGACTGTAAATGTTGGCCAGGTATAAGCTTTGTTGAGTCTTCCGAGTGGGGATTATCTCCACGATGGTGTGTTCGATGCCAATGTCTTCAATTTCATGAGCCTGTGCGGTTAGAGTCTTCTTGATTAGAATTGCGGTGCGGGGTGTGCATGTGAGAGTGCTGTAGCCAGGGAGCTTGATTTTTTTCTGTGTGGGTTTCCTGCAACGCGATCATATCTAGATTATTTGTTTTAACATATTCTTGCAAGTTTGCAGAACGAGGTCTGTAGGATCTGCAATTCCAGTGCCAAATTCGAAGAGTGGGGAGTGGCTCAGACTGTCTATGTGTGGGAGCTGCCATTCTGGCAGTTGATTCCCGCCTGGTGCCGGTCGTTTGGTGCTGTGGATCGAATTTCCGCTGCAGTTTCATCACCTAAAGTTTTTCGCTCTTTCCGCTTGGTCCCTGATTGCTCTACCAGCTGCTCATGGGTAACAAAATTTTTGTATGCATATGTTATGAAGTTATGCTGTTGTGCCATGAAGCCATCAAGCTTGGCGTCGAGCGTGCTTACAGTACGGGTCAGTGGGTCTACCTTTTCCATAATTTTAGTAACCACTTTCTCTATGGTTGTGTCTATGGATGCGAGGAGTTTCGCAGTGAGGGCTTTTTTGAAAGCTTCAAGGCGTCGTTCGACGAGGTCGAGCATCTTCGCTTCATGTGCTTGCAGCCTTTCTTCTACCCGCTTCATTATTCTGGCTTCCGTCTGTTTTAGTATGCTGTCGTCAAGTTCTAGTGTGCTATACTCGGCTGGTGGGCGTTGTTGTATCCTCCGTTGTAGATCTTGGACTTTATTTTCTAGAGCCCGGATGGTCGCTGTCTGAGCAGGCGAGATGGTCGAGGCACTTGTAGTATTTAGAGAACTGGGCCCGTCACTACCGGTCACCGCGGCGGCGTAACTGATTCCCCTAACGGAGCGAGACCGTGATGGCGTGCGGGATCCAGAGCGACCTTTTTTCTTAGAGCGAGAGCGACTTCGGTCAAATTTTGGGGGAAAAGAGGGGGCTCGTGAAATTTCTGGTGTGATAACTGACCCCGGTAAATCATTGGTGCAAGCACTCCAGTGATTCTCATGGGCGCGGGCGTTATCGAGCTGGTGGCGTCTTACTTGATAAGGAGGGGGATTGCTGCGGAGTTTCTTCTTGCATTCCTTTCCAGCAGTCTCATGGTCTTCTCCGCAGATCTTGCACATCGGTTGGCAGTTATGTGGTTCTGTGTCCTTGTCGTGGCCGCATTTGTAGCAGAAGTTCGCTTTCGGCTGAGGGCAGATGTCTTGTCGGTGACCTAGGGCGCCACAGGTTCGGCAATATTGAATGGACTTCCGGTATGGCTTGCATCGGTAGTCTCCACTGAGGTACGTCACGTAAAAAGGAACGTGCTGCCCGTCGAAAGTGATAACTGCAGCTGTGGAAGATCCCAGCATGCGCGCGCCAAGGACATGGTATCTTGGGTCTACGCGAAGTCCTGCAACAATCTCTGTGGGGCTTGTTCCTGGTTCGAGGCCGTAGATCACTCCGCGGCACACATCATCGGGGTGTCGAATGTGCGGATTCACTTGATATATTACTCCACCGAGCTGTATAGCATTTATACTTTGCAGTTTGGAAGCTCGTTCAGTACTTGCTGTGCTTGCGATGATCACATTCTCTACTTTTTGCACCTGCACTCGCACATGGTCATAGAAGTCCTGCTGGGCCAAGCCACTGGATCTTCCGATGGCATGTGTAACCTCGATGAGTGTTCGTTTTGAAAGATCTAGTCCTGGTTGCGGGCGGAATACAATTTTGAAGTCATCAGTAGGGAATGGCCTCATCCTAGGGCTGCGTTGACGTTGCGGTTGAGATTCGGCGTCTGGCTTCACAGGTTGCGTAGCTCGTTCTTCGGCTGACTTTTCTTCTTTGGCTGACCTGCCTTTACGGCCAGCTTGAAGCCACTCAATGTGGGCTTTGCCTGTCGTTTTGCCACTATTTTCATCAAACGTCCATTGTGATGCCGTTCTTGAGTTACCCTCCGTGTTGTCCAGTTGCATCGTACTCGGGTTTTCTTGACCTGGGTTAGACGTCTGCGTTTCCATGAGAGCTTTTTACCTCAGACGCTGCGTCTCTGTGTTGCGCGAGCAGCGTGCTCGTGCACCTACGAGACGCTGGCGTCCAGCTCGTTTCGCAGGCCCGTCGCCACAGCGGCGTTCGCGTGCAGCGCGTCCTCTGAATTCCTTGGCGCGTCCCAGCGAGCAGGCACAATATGTTTAGAGTTCAATATCTAGTAAAAAAGTACACTCACTGCGACGAGTCTGGTGTCAAACGATGCCTTGCAACGTGAGGAATCCCAGGTCACTAAACGCGAGCAGTGTCCAGGCAAGGTTGCACAGAAAATAGCAAAAAGAGCAAGAGCCCATGTGAGGTGCGACTACGCACCTCAGCCCCCTGGCGGCCTTTCTGTTTCGTGGCAGCAATTTGGTAAAAGGGCAGCGTCTGCTCACCCATGTAGCCGATGCGAACCAAGTTGTAGCAGACGACGCCGTCCTCGTCAGAGCGAAGTGCGTTTCGCTAGTGAAAGACGACGCTGTTTACGACGTGGAGTTAAAGGGGAATACAACTTTCTGTACGTTCATAATTATATACCTGTTTTATTTGGTTTGCTTTGTGTACTATGCACTATGTATGTTTCTGGAAGCATGGGTAAGGCAGCTTCTCGTGCTTTAGGTTAAGCGGTTCTTGCGCTGTGACTGCTATCAGTTGGGATACTTTAGTTTACTAGCACCCACCCAAGTTATCGTGCGGTATATACACAGCACTTCAAAAATAAATGATCTATTTGGGGCTTCTTTCTTACCCACAACGAAAGTTGACATCTATCTCGGCTGTCCTTCCTTGCATTATCACCGTTCTCATCGTGCGTACTTCGAGTTCACGAACAGCGTGCGTACCATGATGATGAGCGCCCAGCTTTCAGAGAAACTTTTTTGTGTGTGTCTAATCTGCAGGGGAAGAGCACATTGCTATAAAGGCATTTTATCTTGGTCACTATCGAAAATGCACCGTGTTTTTCAGGCCGCCACTGCACACTCAGTAACAACTAGCTCACTGCATCTGCCAATGGACGTGAAACAACGGCTAATGCCTTGTTTTTTCTTTTCGTAGTTGTCGTGGTCGTGTCCACTCAAGCGTGAGCCTCGCATCTCGAGCGGCAAATGTAATTGCATCGCTGGCGTCTCTAGCGATTCTAAATCACTTGAAAGCGTGTTATAGACATCGAGGAAAATAAGATGTCTGTTCATCTTGCATTACTGGGTCGTCTTGACCAATGCCTTGCGGTACAGCCTGCTCCACGGAATTTTGTGCCTATCTGGCTGCCCTAACCGAATCACGCTTCCACCAGGGCAAAATAAGGTTGTGGCAAAGATTAGATCGTGCCGTTCACAACAACGTTCATACGTTGGAGTTTTTTTTATTCAGATATTTTACGGTGATCAAGATTGAGCATATCTGTAGTGCACTAGATAATAATAATTTTTTTATCATCTTCAAGTATAAGATGTACAAGAAATCTGAAAATGTGTATGCGTTCAAGGGTTTCCCGTGCTCTGTTAGTAACGCCTTACATTCACAAAATAAAACAAGTACTGCATATGAAATCAAACTCTATGGAAACACGTACGATGGCAAAATGCCCCGTTAAAAAAACTAGCAATTGTGTCCATCTGTGTGCACAGAGACATTTCATACGAGAACTTCATGGAGATAGCTACGCATGAAAACTTATTGATTAAACATTTTGCATTGCCTGTTGCTTGAATAATTTTTACTTTGTACGAAAAGTATAAAAAAAAGCAATGTGCTTGTTACTAACCGCGTTCCAATCTTACCCTTAAAATGTGGTGGTGTGAAAGTGTCATGTTTGGTCAAAACCCTTCTATTTTAGCTTTACTTGGTAATTGCGCCTACGCGAAACGAATTCTCACTGATCTTGAAATCAGGAATCAAGAGTCCTCAGAAAATGTTTTAAAATGCATAGACTGTTATGCGCTTCACTGCCTATCATACCTCTGCACCGTTTCTGCGTGAGGTGCCCGTTTAAAGTAAGCCGCTGGAAACACTCTCGGCACATAGGACGGGTGCAGACTTGAGTCATTTTTGCAGTTTCTCACAAAATGTCTGCTACAAATCATTGTCCAAGCTTTTGGCAACCACACACTTCCGTCGGCGCTGCGTAGATATAAAAAACGTATAACCACACATCACCAATACCACATGTGTACACAGCTTCAACTACTACGTCCCCAACAATATTGAATAATAGTAGCAGCATAAACATATCTCTTCGCAATTTTTTAACATTGCTCTAAACACGGAAGTTGAAAGTATTATGGTAATATATACTTTTAAGATGGGGACGTGCATCTCCCAGTAACTCGATAGATAAGAAGAACGGTGAAGCAGGAATTGACACCCGTTATTTTGATTGCATTGTGCGCGTGCTAATTTTTGTTTAAGATTGTTTTCTTACTTTTTTCGGCGCACTGCTTTAATTGATTCCTGTCGTCAGCTTTTTTCGTACCATCGGTTTGGGAATCGGTAGAATTTCACTGGTGGAGTCGACCCTTCGTGTTTGCATGGCTATTGTGACAGTTGACGACGCAGCAATAGTTTCCCCCCTTTCTGAGGGGGTGACATCGCGGAACGAGGGGGGCTTCACATGCAGCGCAGGCTTCGCAAATGCGTGGGAGCCAATGGGAGCGGAAGGGTCGCTACACGCTACTAGTGCGCGCTTTTTCTGGCAGGGGAAGGGCAAGCGCTGGCGTCGGCGGGCAAACTTGAGCGGGTCTCCCCTATGTCTCCCCGCGGACCCAGAAAGTTGCAGGTGCATGACCTTCGAGACGGGCATTCGGTGAAGCTGCAATCACTGCTTCGTGTACTCTGGCTACGAAGACACGTTCCAGCCAGATTTTCATCTTATTTCTTAAGCATTTTAATGTAATAATAATTTTCAATAACCAATCATCAATCATTTATTTAACGTATCCAAGAACAACCATAGGGTCGCTTGTGCTGGCTCACGCAAAATAAAACAATTATAAGAAACAATACATTACAGACTGTCTACGGAAAAACAAATCAATAAAGAGAGCAAAACGCTTAGACAAAAAGAAATCAACGCACAATGAGAACAAAAATGGGGGGACCCTTAAGCTTCGCCTTTAAGAGTGGAACGCTATAGCGAAATGCGGCCCCTAGTGCACCCTTCAACCGCTTAGTGCATACTTATTCGTATGTTTTCTTACATAAACACGCACGCACACAAGCACGCACACAGTAGATTGGACCAGCGCGCGCTATTATCGTCGAATGGGCTCGTTTTCGTCACGACACCTGTCGAACAAAATGCGTTAAAGGGGCCCTGAAAGACTTCTTCAAGTAACCGTGGAATTAATTCACTAGAAGAGCTCATTGCTTCACGAATTCAACGCCGCAAAAAATTTTAAGAATCCTTCCAGTGCGAGTAGAGTTACATGGGTTTGTCGCATGCTGCAAATGCATTATCTCTTTTCTCGTCCCGATGAAAGCGCTGGAAGCTAAGCAGGGAGGGGTGGTAAAGCAAAGAAACAACCACGCCTCGTGATCTTGAGCACTTTTTTTCTTTGAATGTGTGGCTTTTTCAGTGTGATTGCGCGCGCACGCATGGACAAGTAGCGGCCTCCCGCGGCTATCTCGGTAACTTGATTTTTCGCTCACAACCGACGGGGCCGACGCCAGTGGCGGGTTTTCTGCGACACGAGCTCTTTAACGCTATCGCGTTAATAAATAAAAAAGGAGCTATTCAGGAAATGGGACTGAAAAATAATGCGGAATATACACTACTGTGCGGAAGGCTTCCTAAAAGACGGAAAAGATAAGAATCTGCACATGTGCAAATCTACGTTAGGACAGGACAAACCTCACTTGAAAAAAAAAAATGACTGTAGACTATGAAAAACATAACGAATAAAGAACGTTGAGGTTAGAGAGACTCGGTATTCTGTGGAGGATAGAGTGTTAGAAGAAGCTGGCAGGTACATGTAACGGTACAGTAGAACTCAACAGAATTCACAAACGCGCGCCTGCATAACTTTGATCCCGATCTGCAGCTTCGTCTTCCCTCAGGGATATCTCGAGCTGAGGAGACTCTTCTATGCCTCCTGTGGCTTGGAGTAGCCTTCACGAACGCATACTCCCATCTCATTGGAATGGCCAGCTTGTCTACATGCACGTACTGCAGCTGCAAAGAAACCGTCGTGCACCTTCTATGTGAGTGCACCCATTTCAACGCGCCAAGAGAAGAACTGACTGCAGCTCTGGATAGACTGGATGATCGGCCTTTGTCGAAACAAAGGATTCTGGGTCATTCGCCGAGCCCATCTTCAGCCCAGAAGCCTATGAAAGCTGTGCTACGCTTTTTGCGGACAACTGGCCTCAGAGCCAGACTTTAGTGTCTTATACTCTTCGATGTTGCCTTTCCTGTCGCTATTATTTTGTAATTTCTCTCTCTTTCTCATTATTCGCAACTTTTTCTCCTTATCATCTTTTATTCCCCTCACCCTTTTCCCCAGCACAGGGTAGCCAGCCGGTCTAAGAACTGGCTAACTTCCCTGTCCTTCCGCTTAAACTTTCCTCCTCCTCCGATTCCCTCTGCATAACTTACACGTAATTCGAACATTATTGCAACTGAGAATGGAAGAATATCTTACCCTGATCTAGCTTGTAAAGAAATAGCAGCTCAGCGTGATTTTGTCGGCCGTTAATTTATGGCAAAGGCAGTATTTTAGCTAGTACAGAAATAACAGCTCAGCGCGATGGGTGTAAATGCTTGATTTTTTTTCTAAAAGGACATCAAGATACAGATCTCATAAACCTTACATAACAGCGACACAGTATTGACAGAGTACTGAATTGACACGTTGGACGTTTTGCGAGATATAATAATAATAATAATAATAATAATAATAATAATAATAATAATAATAATAATAATAATAATAATAATAATAATAATAATAATAATGATAATGCACTCACATCATTCTCACATGGCCGAAAATATCTCGCCAAATGGAAGCTAGTGTCCGGGTGTCCATCAGCCTCTATACGCGAGGGTGTAATTGTGCATTTTGGTGGGTATGTACCGGCATACATATTTTATAAGTGCACCGCAGTGTTATGCTGAAAGAATATGTTCGCAAGCAGTTTTAATTAATACGCGGATGCACCGCGGAGGGCTGTTTACTTAACGTAGAGTTTCGCTTAGGCATCATGCCAGTCCTTATTCGCAAAATAGAAATTGCATTCGCATGGTAATGTTTGAGCTAATCCTGATGCGGCACGTGCGCATTAGCGCCCTCGACCAAGTAATGACGCACCCACACAAAATAGAAGTTTTGTGAATTCGGCAGCCTACGTTAAAGGCTTCTATAAAGCTTCAGCATTGCAATACATGGTTCATTAAATGTGCATCTTGTGTGAGCCAGTTGCACCGTTCTTAACGTATGCCCTTTAAGTGTGTATGACGTGAGATTTATTTGACGCTTGCAAACACTACACCAAATAGATTGTTCACTAGTGCACTCATAAAATTCCCCATAAATTTACTATCCACATAGCCATGAACGTTATGTGTAGCCAAGGTATATGCAAGATGCATGTTTGCAATAAATTAGTACAGCTTTCATCCAGAACTTAAACACTATAATACCTGCGATTTGCTTTCACATAAATTCTTTTTTGTTGTTTTCGAAAACTTTCCCTTAGACATCGTAATGCGCATGCTAATATGGCAAATAGCCGCTGAAAGCAATGGCAGACGTGGGTAAACAAGATTAACTGAAATATTGGTAAATGAAGGGAGCATATAGCCATCAAAACTTTCGAATAATCAGTAATTTTTTCCACTGACATGCAGGCTAAGAATGCATTTAAAATACCATTTCTTGCTGCCACTTTAATATTGTGAACAATATAGGTTGCACACATGTCCTTTTACATAATACTATTTAGGATTGCTTGATCATATTTACGAGGTTCAGGAGGTTCAATACGTTTTACGACCTTGCACTATTCCTTCCTTGTAAAGCATGTCTGCTCTCGTATACATTATTTACGTTTTATTGATTTCAGCTTATTGTTGCAAACCGAAATTCCATAGAAAACTTGTACAAGTTGAATTACATGAATGCATGTATAATTGCAACTATCACGTACGCAAAGCTGACTTAAAATTTCGTTTGTTTTATTGCGCTGCAAAAACAATATACTCTTGTTGTAGAAAATAAGCAGGTCACCTTTATGTATGGATTGTTCTATATGACAGTCCGCATAAGAGTTCGTGATTGTAGGGATATATATATATATATATATATATATATATGTGTGTGTGTGTGTGTGTGTGTGTGTGTGTGTGTATGACGCTATGATGAATGGGAGACGTGGCCTGGCTCATACGCCATGTGTATTCTAAAAGCACTTCTTCCTCATCTGCTTCTACCAACCCTCGCTACCTTCTTACGTCACATGATTCCCCCTCCCCCCGAAAGAATGCGTGAGCTACAATCTAGAAAGCATGAACAAATGAAGTCTTATAATAAAAAATTAATGCCAGAAAATGCAGTAATTCCATGCCACACGGCGGTTCCATGCACTTGCACAAAATGTTCACAGGAAAGGCAGTCTGGTGATATCTAGGAGACCCCAGGTGGACGAGGTTGGCTGTTGCGTTCTGGAGAGCATAACCATGCCTTCAGCGTTAAAAGTGATGATGGCACAACCTGGTTAGTATTGAGGAACGAACAAGGTAGGGAGTCCTTAAAGCGTTGGAAGGTCGGATGTCTCATGCGTTTGAATCTGAGTTGTTGAGTTGTGGCTGCGACAGACGCTTTGCTTCTAAAATGCGTGCTTGTTGACGGATTGTGACGGCGTGATGCCTGCGGGCTGGCGGTATGCAAGAAGTGCTTCTGCATCTTTCTTGGCGTTTTCCGTGGTGTTGCAGTCTGTGTAACTGCAGGCGCAGGGAGCGTCTCTGGCGACTTTCCTGTGTGCGAGAGAATTTGACGTCTTGGAATACTTTTTGGGTTAGAAATCTTATTTTACGCTGTTCTTCAATTGGTGAGTGTGCTTCCTTTGAATTTCGCGTTCGTCGATGCCTTTGTTGCAGTCTATTTTGTTGTCGCATGAGGTTGCGCGCTTGGCTATGCTTGCTTTGCTGATGCTGCTCAGGAGATGGCTGTAGTGGCAAGCCTTCCGGAATGGGACATTCATTTACTTTGAGGTTTGACGCGTCCTGTAGACAGCTGATGCATGGTGAACAGGTTTCTTGCTTATCGGGCATGGTTGGTGGCGCGCCATCATTGCTAGCCTGCTCTTCAGAGGCTTCTGTGACGTGGTTGATTACGGACGCTTCTGAAAGACAACTGTGTACGAGGTTTGATGTATGATTTGCTTCTGAATTGGTTCGATTCTTGGATTGGTGACCACTGCATGAGGGTACCACATGTGACGTCGCATCACAAGGTTGAAAATGCAAATTTTGGCAAGTCTGCGATGCCGTGGAAATGAACTCTTGCGACAAAAAACATTCAGAGTTGACAGATAGTTCATCAGGGGCTTCTTCTTTGCGGCTCACTATGAGTGGTTCTTGCGCCTGGTAGCATGCGACGTTCGATGCGTTTGAGCCTTCTGTGTTTGGAGTTTCTCGTGGCTGCGCACTGGACGGCAACACCGCAACAGGAGTAGTTCTGTAAGGTTTGAGTTGTGAATGGCCCTCTTTCTGTGCAACTAACGATGCGAGCTGTTCTGGCGCATGAATCTGGGTGGTAAGTCCAGGGCTTGGCGTAGCATCGTCCGAGCTCCGCAGCTCTATCCCGACCATTGTGAGCGTGCTAGATGTGAGATGGACATTGTGAGTCACGAAAGAGCCAAGCGATGGAAAACCAGGAGGCGGGCCAAGTCTGCGAGATGGGGAGTAAGCTGCTCCAATGGGTGAAGACTGATTTTCACTCTTTGAGTCATCTTGGTGTTGTTTGGTATTTTCCCCATGTGTCAGCTGGTCTACCATGAACAAGGCGTCCTTATGACACGAATAGTGACCGTTAGGAGCCTTTGAAGAGCTACGTCGTAGAAAAACAGGTGGTGGACCATGTATGCGAGACGAAGCATGAAAGGCATCAGTAGGGTGAGTGACGTCTCGTGTCGTATGTTGGTGCCACGACTTTGGAAATGCTGACTTTCGTGCCCAAGGGAGCTGCGCTTGACGGTTGGGTTTTTCCCAATATACGCATGGCCTTCTGTAAGTAAACGCATGTGCCACTTCGTCTTGAGGCACTTGTCGATTCGCGCTGGACTTTCGAATGCTTGAGGACTGCTTAGGAAATTGACGATAGTGTGCAGTTGTCTCTAGATGGTTGGGAATGAGTAAGTCTTGGTCATAGTCATTAAAATGGGTAATCATCTCCTCTTTGATTTTCCGCCATGACTCGTCGTTCTCGAATATGTGAATTAGGGAAAATTTGAATGCCTCACTGGTGATGTAGTCGAAGTTCGTAACCATCTCCCGTTCCGGTCAAGATGCAGCGGCAGCGTGGAGTTCGAACAGGTTGAACCAGTCCTGTACGGGTCCGTCGTCCGCTGATCCGGTGTATTTGGGGATGTCGAAGTCAGCCGATGGTTGTGTCATGGTGCTGATCGTTGTCCTCCTAGGCGATGATTCGGTAGTCACTGTACGGTCAGGGCGTCTTCTGGGGAACTGCGTCGATGATGAGTGACTGATGAAGGGACAGGCAGGTCTCCATCCTGTCGACTCGTGTGACGCTATGATGAATGGGAGACGTGGCCTGGCTCATACGCCATGTTTATTCTAAAAGCACTTCTTCCTCATCTGCTTCTACCAACCGTCGCTACCTTCTTACGTCACATATATATATGCTACCTCGATGATATCGTCGTGTTTTCTTCCACTTTTGCTGATAATCTGCAGCGCCTGGATCAAGTGCTCACATGTCTCTCCAATGCTGGACTTCAACTAAACACAAAGAAGTGCCATTTTGGCAACACAGCTATAAAAGTTCTAGGACATCTCGTTAGTAAAGATGGCATCCAGCCCGATCCTGACAAAATTTCCACAGTCCTGAACTTTCCGCGTCCTTTCGCTCCAAAGAACTACGCAGTTTCCTTGGACTCGCATCGTACTTTCGCCGCTTCATTCGCAACTTTGCCACTATTGCAGCTCCTCTCCACAAGCTCCTTGCCAGTACCGGTTCCTTCGATTGGAATGATCAATGCGAAGCCTCATTTCAAGAACTCAAGCAGGCACTGACATCCCCACCGGTGCTTGGTTATTTCGATGACAGGGCACCTACGATATTACACACTGACGCTAGTGGATAAGGAATCGGCGCCGTACTCCTCCAGCGCGACCATGCCTTTCGCGAGAAAGTTGTCGCGTATGCAAGCCGCACTCTGACCTCTGCAGAGAAAAGGTACTCTATAACCGAACAAGAGTGCTTGGCTGTTGTCTGGTCCATCCGAAAATTTCGTCCGTACCTACATGGTCGACATTTTACTGTTGTGACAGACCACCATGCTCTTTGCTGGTTGTCCACAATCAAAAACTTGTCGGGCGACTTGGCCGCTGGATTCCCCGATTACAATCTTATGACTTTGACGTCATCTACAAGACTGGAAGACAACATCAAGATGCCCACGCTTTGTCACGATGCCCTTTGCCGCAGTTTTCGGCGCACGTCACATCCCCTTGTCAAATTGGCTATACGGAGGACGCCTCGTCGATATCAGCCATTTCTTCCCTACCTTCATCCACCCGTCAGTCAGTACTTAGTACTCACCAGCGAGCCGATTCTTACTGCACTGACATCATCGGTCGGCTTACCGGCGCTTCATCTTCCCCTAATGCCAGGCTCCGGAAACAACTCCGACTATTCAAGTTGGAGGACGATGTGCTATATTGATACATTTTCCACCCGGAAGGCCACCGATCGGTTCCCGTCGTACCACGCGCACTACGCACTGAAGTTCTGCGCGCTTCCCATGACGACCCGACGTCAGGCCACTTGGGTTACTACAAAACATACGAGCGCATCCGCAGTCGATTCTTCTGGCCAGGTCTTTCCACGACGGTAGCTAAATACATTGCCTCGTGCGCACTTTGCCAACACCGCAAGCGGCCCACAGCTGCTCCAGTCGGGACCCTACAACCACTTCCTTGTCCATCAGAGCCGTTCTCTGTCGTCGGAATTGACCTCTTCGGGCCTCTCCCAACTACATCAGACGGCAAGAGATGGATCGTCACCGCCGTTGATCACTTGACCCGGTACGCTGAGACGGCCTCGATCACTTCAGGAACTGCTTCGGAAGTAGCAACTTTCTTCTTTAATGTAATTTACGTCACGGAGCCCCTCGTGTTCTTTTGAGCGACCGGGGCAAGGTATTTATTTCAAGCACGCTTAGTGAAGTTCTTCAAGCATCAAAAACAGTTCATAAAACAACATCTAGCTATCACCCGCAAACCAATGGCTTAACGGAAGATTTCATCGCACGCTGTGTGACATGCTGTCCATGTATATACGACCGGACCATCGCAATCGGGATGCCATACTTCTCTTTGTCACGTATGCATATAATACGTCAGTTCAACGAACCACAGGCTATTCTCCATTTTTCCTAGTATACGGACGCCAACCGACATCACCACTCGACATTTCATTCTTTTCTTGCCCCGTCAACTCTTCACCATTCGTTTGCGACCAGTTTCTGTCCCGTGTTGCTCGATGCCGTCGTCTTGCCCGTGTAAACACCGAAGCTAGCCAAGAAGATTGCAAATATCGTTACGATGCCACTCACCGCGTCGTTCTCTACCGCCCTGGCGACGATGTACTTCTGTGGACTCCTGCGCGAACGCCTGGCTTATGCGAGAAGCTTGAGTCACGCTATCCTGGCTCCTACAAACTTGTCGAACAGACCTCACCGGTGAACTACCTTGTCACACCTGTTCATGTCCCCACTGACCATCGCTGCCGTGGGACAGAGATTGTACACGTTTCGCGTCTCAAACCTTATCGTATGCGTACCACAGCGTAATTCATTCGCGGCCAGGCTGGCCGCTTCCGTCGACGGGGGATATTAGTGTAAGAATTCATTGGACGTCATCTTCCTCATCGGTCAATAACCATCATCAGTCTTCGCCCCGTTCCTCTTCATCATCGGCGCCATCTTGCTGTTGCTTGAATAAAGCGCCAGCTGAACCTTTGTATTTCAATATATATATATATATATATATATATATATATATATATATATATATATATATATATATATATATATATATATATATATATATATATATATATATATATATATATATATGCAAGCAAATTTGCTAATTTTCGGCGAGTTTTTGAACACCCCTTCCCGCCAACCTCATTTACTATGCCCCTATCAGGAAAGTTTTTTTTTAAAGTAGGCGCTCATTATTTTAACTTTATTTAGAGAAAGTTTCTTTCTTTAGATGAAAGTAAGCGAAGAATGTTTTCACTTTCTTTAGAGAAACTTTGTTTAAACGAAAGTAGGTGAAGGATACTTTTGCTTTCCTTAGAGGAATGTTCTTTAAATTAATGTAGGCAAAGTTTATTTTAGCGAAAGTAGGCGAACAATAATATAGCTTTCTCCAGAGAAAGTTTCTTTCAACGAAAGCAGGCAAACAATATTTCAACTATTTTTAGAGCAAGTTTCTGTAAACGAAAGATGGCATAATTTCAACTTTATTTAGAGAGAGTTTCCTTGAACGAGTATACACAAACATTATATTAACTTTCTAAAGAAAAAGTTTTCTTAAATGAAAGTAGGCAAATAATATTTTAACTTTCTTTAGAGAATGCTTTATTAAACGAAAGTAAGCAAGTGTTATTTTCATTTTCTTTGGGGAAAGATTTTTTTAATGAAAGTAGGCAACCAATATTTTAACTTCACTTAAAGAAAATTTCTTTAAACGAAAGTAGGTAAACACTATTTTAACTTTTTTAGAGATAGTTCTTTTAAACGAAAGTAGGAATACATTATTCTCACTTTCTTTAAAAAACGTTGATTTAAACAAAAGCAAGAAAACTTTCTTTTATCCTGTTCAGAGGAGGTTAATTTAAATGAAAAGAAAACTTTCTTTTAAGGGTATGGTAATAGATTTTTTAACAGTCCATAGCCCGTCACCAAAGTTGCTAAAATGTTGCTTGGTAAATAAAATTTAGGTCTATAGTAAAAGCTCAATTTATGACAACATATAAACGTTAAGCAGTGCCCTACCTACCGAGAAATTTAGGAAAATGCACAATAATACATGCACTGCAGTAGGACATTCTCAAAATGATACCAATGACGTGAGAAAAGCCGGCTAAAATTAATCACTAGTAATCAATCAAGCTGCACTAAGTAAACAACCTTCAATGCACCAAGAGACACAATAAAAGGGTGCTTGTTCGTTTATGTTTGATTCACGGAAAAAAGAACTGCTGGACGTTACTATGGGAAATGGCGCGAGTGATTCAAAAAATGAATTTTCGCTTGGTTACAGGGGACATGTGTCATCTAGCAAGGCCCAGCTGAGCCAAAACACGTCTGCCATTTCGGAGTCAATAGCAGCAAATTGATCAATGACCGTTGTTATTGCTGTGGCTCTCACTGCTTTCGTTCTCTCGGCTAGTGTCGGTGACCGCGCAGTAAAGTCCGGCAACGTTGTGCACGGCAACAGTGACGGGAGTCGGACCGCTTCGTGAGGCGGGTGATTTGAAGTGCGCATACCAGTCGCGGGCCTCTAAAGCGTAATTTTATTTTAAAATAAGCCCTTTCTTGGCCCAAAACTAGGTTTCTGGTCCGCTATTTCAACAATCAACTTCCACTTTACAGTTGTTTTAGTGTCCCTTTAAAAACGGTCTATACCCATTTTTTGTAAGGGTGCAGCGAAATACCGCACTTGGTAGGTTTCCGTCGATATTTGGTGGCGGCCGTTACTGTAGGAACGGAAGTCATTCCGTTCCTACAGTATCATTACGCTACGGAAGTCATTACCCGCTGCACTTGTGCTTGGATTGAACCGATAAGTGTTTCCTTCCGGAGCCCGTGGTTTGCTACTAGCGTTGTAGCGGCGTCACGATGTGTTGGTTTTTGCTGGAGCGCCACGCGCCACTGTTTTCTCGCCATGTATTGTTGTGGTCATCCTCCGTATTGTCTGTCTGCCTTGAGTGGCGTGAACAGATCTTGGTAACGTTTTACTGCGGATGTCGCAGGGCAGGCAAAATTCAAACATGATCGTCTTTAAGTGCGTGGAACACCCCGACTGTGCTTTTCCTTGGCATAAAACACCTAACATTATATATATAGAAACGCCAAGCGAACATACTGTGCAGTTTACACAAGCTTCCAATCAGCGCAAAGCCGCGGAAATGTCGATGTGGCTGCGCTCCTTGCAAATTTTATATTGCATGCGGTGGTCTACCAAAAAAAAAAAAAAGAATCGAATCATTTGGTTAGAAGAAATCGTTACTAAGTATCCAGAAAGTGGGCTTCAGTGGCGACACTCTCGCTTCGCGGGCGTATATCAACTTGATTGATATGTGGGGTTTAACGTCTCAAAACCACCATATGATTATGAGAGACGCCGTAGTGGAGGGCTCCGGAAATTTCGACCCGTATATCAACTTCAGCTTGGAAATTTCCACTCTCGAAGGCAGCACGGGTGCACGCGCAGAACTGTCGTGCTGCCCTTTTTGCTTCTTTCAAATATTGCAGAGAAATATTAAGACAGGTTGCCACCAGGGGTGCACGTATCATGACGGCAGCGTGGCTGTGAGTGGATACGTTGTGAGCGCGGTGAAGTTCAATCTGATTAGTAGGAGCCACGCGAGGATATAACTTTTACTTCTGCGTGCGTGTGTGCATAGCACAGGCCGGCATTGGCATTTTGAGAGACTGTTCATTCGTACTCACTCACCACATTTTTTTCAGCCTTCGCACTCACGTTCATACTCACGTCTACTCAAACTCATAGGCCAAAACTCACATTTATTCTCACGACTACTCACACTCATGAGTAAGCATTCACGTTAATACTCACGTCTTTTGCACTCACAGGTCCTCACTCACGTTCACAGTCACGCCCACTCCCACTCATAGCCCCCACTCACGTTCATATTCCTGACTACTCACACTCATGAGTACCCACTTTCATACTCACGACTACTTGCACTCATGAGTAATTACTCTCATACTCACTCACGTTCATGCTCACGCGTACTCACACTCATTAGTCCTCACTGACGTTCATATTCACGACTACTCACTCGCGTTCACACTCACCCCTACGCATTCTCACGCTCATGAGTTCTCGCTGAATGAATGAATGAATGAATGAATGGATGGATGGATGGATGGATGGATGGATGGATAAACGGACGGACGGACGGACGGACGGACCCGGCTGTGCCCTTGAGATGGGCAGTGGCTCACACCACCTAGCCATGAAGTTAACTACTATCACTGTGTGTTCAAGGATTAAATTTCACTAGCGCCTCGATTCTAGCCACGAATCAGTTAGCCTCCTCCTAGTTATTTCTAACCGTTTAAAGTCAATCTTGCCTTCACTGTCCCTGAACCCCGAAACTTCGAAAAATCCGGCGCCATTATCTTCGACTATAAAGAGGAACCCTTTACAAAACATTATCAAATGTTCAGCCGTTTCCTCCTCCTCTTCACACGCACTACATACTGTGTCTGTGCCTTCGTATTTTGCTCGGTACGTCTTGGTCCGCAATACTCTCGTTCTAGCCTCGAAGAGCAGAGATTTACCCCGTGTATTATCGTAGATCTTTTTCCTTGGAATTTCTTGCTTAAAAGTTCGGTAGGTCTCCAGTGGTGATTTCGTAAACATTCCAATCTTCCTCATGTCCCTCCCTGTTTCCTTCACTTTCTTAACCGATGTTTCCTTTTAGCTTGGTATTCTGCTGTTGTCTAAATGCTTGCTTGACAATTTTTGAGTTCGTTTCCTCCATTTAGTATCGACCTTCTTAATGTACAAATAACTGAAAACTTTCTTAGCCCAACGCCCCTATCTCATTTTTCTGAATCGCTCCTCAAATTCTATCTTGCTGCTAGCTTCCCTGCACTCAAACGATGTCCATCCAATGTCTCCCTGTAACCTTGATTAGAGGTATTCCCGTGTACTCCCAAAGCAAGTCTACCTTTGCCATGTTGTATAATTTCCAATCTTGCTTGAACTTATGATTTCATGCACAAGACTGCATTGCCGAACGTCAGACCTGGGACCATGACACCTTTCCAAATCCCTCTCACAACGTCATACCTAGTGTAGTTCCACAGTGCCCTATTTTTCATGACAGCTGCATTCCTTGTGCCCTTAGTCATTACCTATCTTTCGTGCTCCTTTAGATACTCAGCCCCTTTATTTATTCATACACCCAAGTATTTGTAATTATCCACTATTTGTAGCGTGACTTCTTTTATCTTATGCTCACTGCCTTTGTTATCTTTAAAAATTACTATTGCCTATTTTCCCTGCTGAACTTCAAATTTAATGTCTCCCGCACTACCACAGATGTCTATCATTCCCGGTAGATCTTCCTTGTTGTCGGCTATCGATACTATATCTTCTGCATACATCAATGCTGGTAATGATTGTTCATTGTGTTTTCCTTGCTTGGCAAAAGAAAGGCTGAATCCGAGTCGACTCCCCTCTGATTTGGCTTCTAGTCTCTGGAGATACAGCATGAATAACAAAGGTGAAAAGGGACATCCCTGTCGAAGGCTGCGTTGTATCTCTATAGGTTCAGATACCTGTTTTTCTCAGTTGATAACTATTTTGTTACTTTTATAGATATCCTTTATAAGATTAGTTATTCCATCGTCCACATCTAGTGCGTCCAGTATTCTCCAGAAGTCTTGTTGAATCACACTATCGTAAGCTCTCTTGATATTTAAAAATGCCAGCCACAGGAGCCTGTCTTCTATTTCCGCTATTTCAATACACCGCATCAATGAAAACAGATTGTCCTCCAACGTCATTCGTTTACGGAAGCCATTTTGTAGTTTTCTCAGCACCCCCTCATTTTCCGCCCATATCTGTAGTCTTTCCTTTATTATTTGCATCACCAGCGTGTAAACTACTTGTGTCACTGTTATAGGACGGTAGTTGTTCATATCGGCTTTGTCCCCCTTTCATTTATAGATCATGCTCATCCTGCTGAGTTTCCACCCTTTGGGAGCTTCAGCGTTCATTATTGCTTTGCTTGCTGCCTCTCTTAGTGTTTGCTTAGAATTTGGTCCTAGTTTCTTTATTAGCATGATTGGGATGCTTTCGGTGCCTGTTGATGTGCTATTAGGAACTTTTTTCTCTGCCCTTTCCCACTCTCGTTTTCCCAGTAGAGCCACAGAGCTAACTGGTCCAACCTCATTCTGTACGGTACATGCAACGCTTTCTTGGTGTTTAATTTTTTGTGTCATCATTGTTTTTATATAGTACGTTGCCTCATCCCCTTCTAGTCTGACCCCTTGAACTGTAGTAATAAAACTCTGTTTCATGCTTGTCTTATTACTGAGATAATTGAGATGGTTCCAAAACTTTGCAGCTACCTTTCTATTCTTTTTGTTTACTTCCGCCATCCATATGGCCCCGTTTCTTCTAATCTTGTCACTGATCAAATAGGACGCTTCCCTTTTGCAGATCGAAAAGGTATCCGATTTTATTTTGACATCATGTTCCGGTTCACCCCACTGTTTAGCATACCTGTGTTACATGGAGGCTTCCTGATGTCTTACTATGGCTCTCTTAACTAATTCCACCAGCCTTTGGCTTTGTGTCTGCTTTTCCTGGTTGATTTGACTCGTACCTTAGCAAGTTGTAACTCAAACAATCGAGTTATATTTGTGTAAATCCACTCTGTATTAGTATTCTCGGTGATTATTTTCTCAACCTCTTTAGTTGCTATTTCTATTAGCCTTTCTGAATAAATATCACCGTGTGGTTGCTCCTAATGCCGCTTTTCCAATTTTATTTCTCTTCCAAAGCTTAGCTTGATACGTTTGTGATCACTACCTAAGCTTCTGGACCTGTATTCATCTATACCCATCACTCTTAGCCGATCATACATCCTATGTGACATTATTGCGTGATTTATCGTCGACTGCAGCCTTCCCACCTCCAGTGTTATCTGCCCTTCGCATTTCTCGGCGTTGTTGCAAATGATTAAATCATGGCTTTCACACATATCTATGAGCATTCTGCCTGTTGGGTCAGTATATTTATCCATATCGTCTATGTGCGCATTCATATATCCTAATATAAATACCTGGCACACTCCTCGTAGTTCGTCAATGTAATTATCTATACACTGCAACATTTGTTAACTTTCCTCTCTGGCTTTTGCCCCTGTACACAACTATACAACACACAGAAGTGTTATTTGCCCTGCCACTTTCCCTTTTAGCCATAAATGTTCCTTGCATTTCATCTTGGTCCTTTGCCAGTCTGTACTTTTATGAATGAATGCCCCAATACCACCCCCCTTTCTGCTGCCTTATTTTCTATCACAATATTCCCACGCGTAGTCCGGATTGTTAGGAGGTTGTTTCATGTCCCTAAGATGTGTTTCTACAAAACCGTATACCGTCGGTTTCACTTCCCTTAGCTTTTCTTCTATCTCTACCCACTTCAGCCTATTCCTGCCACCCTGCATATTATTATAACCTACGTCTGAATTGGCTCGGCGCTCGTGGCTACGTCGATTTCTGCCCCGGACTCTACGTGTCTTAGATATTAGTACCACTATGGAATCGTATCTATCTATACCACCTGACATAGAGTCCCCCTGGTTGTTTTCCTCGTTACTAGCTATACTGCATCCCGATTGGCCCGCGTGCCCCCTTAAAACGGTACTGATGGTTCTGCAAGTCGCCAACCCACATCATGACCTAGCCTCCCATCGAAGTAAATTCTGTCTCGTCGAAAACCACCCCACGTATGCGCCTTTCTGTTTATTTCCACCACCTCAAAGCCCTTTTCTCAGCTCATCCGCCATATCTCTTGGTTTGCGTTGACAACCGCTCTTTGCAGGTTGCTATCACGCACAGGTACCTCCGGTACCGTGCATATCACTACCTGTACTTTAGGAGAAGTGGCGCGCATGTCATCGACGCCTTTCGCCAGTGTGGCTGCTAGTCCTGCTGTATCTTCATTTAATACATCGTTTAAACCGCCTGCAATTATCACGAAGTTTTGTCTATCAGCTTTAGTTATGAGTTTCGCGCTGGCCTGTCTCCCGACTGTTTCCAGCTTGCGTCCTGGGAACGTCCCTACTGCAACGCTTTTGTCACCTCTTACCCTCTCTTTGATGGCTTCTGGGCAACGATTTAATTTCGAGTCCCCGGCGATTATCACGTGTTGTGACTTTTCAGCTGGAGCGTCCTGCACCGGGGGGCTACTTGCACCTATGATGCCGGCTGCTTTGTCCCTTCACAGGCCCACCACTACTTCGCTGAAGCTGGGTGTTGCGGCCTTTGAACCGGCGGAATTTGTTTTTTCCGAACTTGCTTGCTATTTCTTCTCCGCGGTTCTGGTTGCCTGTGCCCTACCGTTTTCTCGGTCGGCCGCTCTTTTGTCCACCATCGCTAGTGCCTTCTCGGCGGACTTGAGCCTTTCACCATAGCCTTCGTTTTCTCTTGCTCTGTCGCCACCGCTGTTTCCAGCTCGGTGATTCTCATCAGCAGTTCACTCTGGGCAACCATCATTTTCTCCATTTTTCTTCGACCTCACATTGCCTACACTTGGCGTCGGCCTCCTCTTTATTCGCGTCGGCACTTGGGTGCATTTTCAAACCCAACCGGCATCCTGAATATTTTACGGTCTTTTTAACCATGTCTTTTTGACATCAATTGTTCTTATGAATTGTCCCATTCGCTAATGTTAAAACATGGCATGCGACGAACCCTGCCCTACTAAAAAAAAGAATGTCTAAGCTTTACTGCAAAAACTTGCGTGCTCGGTGTACAGGCACTTCCCCCATGGGGTGGCAAGAGAAAAAACACAAACACGCACACAAACATGTGAATACCTTGTGACTGACCCCCGAAAAAGCCGTACATTGTAATAAGCGATACAAAGGTTTTAACTGTTGTTTTAATAATTATAAACGCAAGCTCAAAGCATGCAAACCACTTAACTGTGCAGTCGATCGGGAGCGCTCAAAAAAACACGTCCATCCACTGGATAGATGGATGGATATGGCTGTACTCTTTAAATCGGGCGGTGGCTAGCGCCACCAAGCCGTACTACTTAGGGAACCAAAAGCTAGATTTATTTTTTTTCTTTAAAAAGTGAGTTTGAGGATTCGTACTTTGCAGTGAAGAGTTTAATTTTCACCCGTGCCTTGACTTTAGCCACCAATCAGATAACCTCCTTCTAGTTAAGTCTACCCACTTAAAGTCTATTTTGCCCTCCCGGTCCCTAAACCGCAGTGCTCTGAAAACTCCGCGCCATCATCCTGAACTATAGGGTGAAGCCATTTACAGAACATTATCAAGTGTTCGGCAGTTTCTTCTTCCTCTCCACACGCACTGCATACTGTGTCTACCCCTTCGTATTTGGCCCGATATGTCTTGGTTCGCAATACTCCCGTCCTGGCCTCAAACAGTAGAGAACTACCCCGAGTATTATCATAGATCCCTTCCTTGGCAACTTCCTGCTTAAAAGTTCGGTAGATCTCAAGTGCGGACTTCTTAATCATGCCCATTCTCCACATGTCAGTCTCCGTTTCCTTCACTTTCCTCTTATCTGATAGTTCTTTTTCGTTTGGCCAGCTGCTGTTTTCTAAGTATTTACCAGTCAATTTCCTGGTTCGCTTCCTCCATTTTGTATTGACATTCTTCATGTACAAGTAGCTGAAAACCTTCTCGATCAGCCCAAAGCTCTAGCTCAAAGAGTCTAATTAGATTCGTGTATGTCCACACTGTCTTATTATCCTCCGTGATTACTTTCTCAATTTCTTTAGTGGCTATTTCAGTTTGCCTTTCTGGATAAAAATTTTTCTGTAGTTGCTCATCTTGTCTCCTTCCCAGTTTCACTGCTCTTCCAAAACTTAGCTTGATACGTTTGTGATCACTACCCAGACTTCTGGAGCCACCTTCATCTATGTGCATTCCCCTGAGCTTATCATACATCCTATGTGACATCAGTGCATAATCTATCGTCGTCTGCAGCCTTCCTACCTCCCATGTTATTTGCCCTTCACACTTCTCGGTACTGTTGCAATGATCAAATCAAGCCTTTCACACTTATCCACGATCATTTTGCCTGTCGGCTCCATATACCCATCTATATCTTCTATGTGCGCATTCATGTCTCCTAGTATAATTATCTCGCACTCTCTTCCTAACTCCTGAATGTCCTTTGATATACACTCTACCATTGCCTGGTTTTCCTCTCTGGCCTTTGGATGGATGGATGGATGGATGGATGGATGGATGTGGCTGTACCCTTTAGATCGGGCGGTGGCTAACGCCACCTAGCCGTAATACTTAGTGAACTAACCATTACATTTATCTTTTTTTTCCTTTAAATAATGAAGTTGAGGATTCGTACTTCGCAGTGAGGGGTTTAATTTTCACTCGTGCCTTGACTTTAGCCACCAATCAGATAACCTCCTTCTAGTTAAGTCTACCCGCTTAAAGTCTATTTTGCCCTCGCTGTCCCTAAATCCCAGTGCTTTGAAAAACTCTGCGCCATCATCCTGAACTATAGGGTGAAGCCCTTTACAGAACATTATCAAGTGTTCGGCAGTTTCTTCTTCCTCTCCACACGCACTGCATACTGTGTCGACCCCTTCGTATTTGGCCCGATATGTCTTGGATCGCAGTACTCCCGTCCTGGCCTCAAACAGTAGAGAACTACCCCGAGTATTATCATAGATCCTTTCCTTGGCAATTTCCTGCTTAAAAGTTCGATAGATCTCTAGTGCGGGCTTCTTAATCATGCCCATTCTCCACATGTCAGTCTCCGTTTCCTTCACTTTTTTCTTAACCGATAGTTCTTTTTGGTTTGGCCACCTGCTGTTTTCTAAGTATTTACCAGTCAACTTGCTGGTTCGCTCCCTCCATTTTGTATCGACATTCTTCATGTACAGGTAGCTGAAAACCTTCCTAGCCCAACGCTCTTCCCCCATTTCTCTCAATAGCTTCTCAAATTTTATCTTGCTGCTAGCTTCCCTGCCCTTAAATGATGTCCATCCCATATCACCTTGTACTCCCTGATTTGGTGTATTCCCGTGAGCTCGTAAAGCAAGCCTACCTATTCCACGTTGCTTAATTTCTAATCTTGCTTGAACTTCTGATCTCATGCACAAGACCGCATTGCTGAACGTCAGCCCAGGAACCATGACCCCTTTCCATATTCCTCTCACAACATCATACCTATTGTAATTCCACAGTGCCCTATTTTTCATGACTGCTGCATTCCTGTTACCTTTAGTCGTCACGTATATTTCGTGTTCCCTCAGATACTCGGTCCCATTGCTTATCCATACGCCCAGATATTTGTATTTATTTGTTATCTCTAGCGTGGCCTCCTGTATTCTAAGCTCACTACCTTCGTTGTCATTGAAAATCATGACGGCTGATTTTTCCCTACTGAATCTAAAATCTAACCTATCTCCCTCATTACCGCAGATGTCCATCAATCTCTGCAAATCTTCCTTGTTGTTGGCCATTAGCACTATATCATCTGCGTACATTAATGTTGGTAGTGCCTGATCAATAAGTTTTCCTTGTTTGACTAAAGAGAGGTTGAAGCCCAGTCCACTTCCCTCTAATTTTGCCTCTAATCCTTGTAGGTACATCATGAATAATAAGGGTGACAGGGGGCACCCCTGCCTAAGCCCCCGTTTTACCTCTGCAGGCTTGGATACCTGTTTTTCCCACTTTATAACTACCTTGTTACCTTTATAGATACCCTTTAAAAGATTAGTGACTACATGTTCCACGCCTAGTGTGTCCAGTATTCCCCACAATTCCTCTGGAACCACGCTATCGTACGCTCCCTTGATATCCAAAAATGCTAGCCGCAGGGGCCTGTGTTCTTTTTCTGCTATTTCGATGCACTGCGTCAGTGAGAACAGATTGTCTTCCAACCTCCTGTGTTTCCGAAACCCATTCTGCAGTTCCCCCAGCACCCCCTCATCCTCTATCCGCGCCTGCAGTCTTTCCTTTATAATCTGCATCGCCAGCCTGTAGACCACTGATGTCACTGTTATAGGACGGTAGTTGTTTATGTCAGCTTTGTCCCCCTTTCCTTTATAGATCATGCTCATCCTGCTAAGTTTCCATCCATCGGGAACTTCACCATCGATTATTATTGTACTCACTGCCTCTCTCAAAGCCTGCTTAGACTTCGGACCTAATCCTTTGCCACTAGGAGAAGGAGACTTCTCCTTTGCCACTAGGAGAAGAGCGCCGCGTCGTGGCGCGCGATAGAACTTCTGCAACTACATTTTTACAATGGCCGGAGGAACACCATCGCACGCGCCCTATCCAGGCGGCGGTGATTGAAGGTATATTTAAGAACGGGTAGTCAACAGGGGCGCTCGCATCATGGCGGCAACGCGGCTGTGATTGAATGCATCTGAGCGTGGTGAAATTCAATGGGAGACTTCGTAGTCGCGTGGCTATATCACTCCTACGTTCGTGTGTGCATAGTCTGTGCGATAAAGCTGATGCAATAATCGTGTCGCTCGACGTGAGTACTGCTCCTCGGCACGAGCAAACGTGGTGGGCGTACCCAATCTTCGCTGCGGGCGTCTGACAATCAAACCGATTGACGCGTGAACTCGGATACAAACACGTTTATTTTGAGAAGGCCCGAGTTCAACTCGTGACTGTGATGGTGCTGGTGCGATGGTGAAGCGTTTGATGCAGTGAACGCTAAGCGTAAGCTTCTTTGCATATAAAATAATTTGGTGAGCTTACACTACTTGTGCCAGGCTGGAGCCATAGAGGAAACCTATAGCTTCTTGCAGCTTTTTAAGTTGTGCGTGCTCGGCTTCCAAGCGCAGATTGTTCTAATTGACTGAGGCCTAACGACCATTACACTGAGCTGTCTTGGCTTCATAAATAAGGCTTCAATTAAAAGGCAATTATCTTGGGCGCAATTAGCAATGTGAGGATCAGTACGGAGCTTCAAACGCAATCATAAATAGCAGGGTACTAATTTTCATCAAATAGGTTAGGGCTAATTAGCATTGGTGCACTTTTCCACTCAGTGGAACGACAAACAAAAGAAAGAAGAGGCCTCTGGCTTGAAACCCCGCCCAACTTAGTCGACCGTCCTTGACGTGATTTATTGATTGATATGTGGGGTTTAACGTCCCAAAACCACCATATGAATATGAGAGACGCCGTAGTGGAGGGCTCCGGAAATTTCGACCACCTGGGGTTCTTTAACGTGCACCCAATTCTGAGTACACGGGCCTACATCATTTCCGCCTCCATAGCAGGTCCTTGACGCGATGTCTGGTTCCATCGTAACCAATGAAACGCAGCGCGCTGAGGGGTGGATTTGATTTTTGCGTACTGTTGGCTCGTTCATGCGGGGATGTCGTCAGAGCTCGGGATCATTCCGAGTTTCGTGAAACTCGGCCGATCCTGAATAGCGCCTTTGTACTGTTTTGGGGTCGCTCAGGGAAAGAACCCTAACATGCGCCTCTTTTAAGACAGCTTGGGTGTTAGAATCACACTTGCAACCCTGTTCGCTATGCGTCTCGAACACGTTGGAGAGCCTGGTTAAGCGGTAGTTGTCATTATTCGCAGTCTCATTTGTGAACAACTTTCCGTTCAAGAATCGTCAGCGTTAACACGGCCTAATCCTTTAGTGGTCAACGTCGTGTTTCTTTATATTTAATGCACTTTAGCGAGAAGAAAGATAGACACAAGAGATGACACACTACCTTCCTCTTTCCTCTGTATACGTGTATATTTAGGCGCATTTAAGTGACTTAAGTGTATACGTTTAAACCAATGACCCCGAAACATAACTTTGGTTTTATACATTCGTTTTTTTTCTTTCACGTCGGCGCTGTCAGATTTTTTATTCACGTAAAAGTAGCCTTTTTATTATCGTCACGGGGTCGTCACGTCGACGAAGAAGCAGACAGTGCGGTGAAGAATAAACTGTTTATATGGGCGAATCTGTGCCCGACAAACGGGAAGTCGTATCACAGTAGCAGACTTGCACTGATAGCGGCGAACTGAGCGTCGGCCGTCGATCAATTGAGAAGCGGCGAAGCGTGTCGGCATTTATGCACTTGCCATCGGATATTCTAGTGTTATCACTAGCGGCGACGTAGGTTCCCGAATAAACTGTTATGCTCACAAAGTGGGCGTCATCTTGACAAAATAATATACTGCCCCCCCCCCCCCCCCCGAAGTTTCCCGAACGGTGCACTGTAGCGTGGCTTGCGCTTAGAATGACTGACAGTGAAACGGCGTGATAACAAAACTTGAGGACGGAATGTGGCAGTATAATGCACACTCTTTTTCACTTCGAATGACAAATCAGCGTTCTAGCATCGCTTTAGCTGTATGTTTCTTGAAGAGATCAGCGTTCTCGCGTTGTGACCGTTTTTTTAGCAATCGAAAGGCTTGCATCTCAAGGCAGTTACAGAAGTGAGGCTTCCCGCTCAGCCTGATGGTATAGGCATACAGAAGGAGTACAAGAACCAGCTGCATCGAAACGAATGTTAAGGTTTATTGTGTAAGCCCTGTGTCGACAAAAGTGCCGGTCGGACGCTTTGCACGCCAGCCGAGAAGTGCTTGTGCCGTCGCACGAATATTGATCGTGGCTCTGCAGCGCCGTCTGCGGCGGCTGGGGCTCACACCGTGCAGGAGGTGATTGGGGCCTGTGAGAGGCTGGTTCGAACGTCGAATGAAACGTTTATGCAAAAATAAAACCTGAGGAAAAAAAAAAAAACAGGAGAGTAGGGGCGTTGCGGCCACTGAGTGTTTGCAGTATTCAGTGTAAGCCAGCGGGACTATATTTGGGAAGAGCTCTGCGGCTATCGACAAATGATGGGCGTAGAGAGCAGTGGTGCCGCCGATCGATCGGTGGTGCAACAGTCTGGCGCGCACCTGTTACGCCTCGATTCTGTCGGTGCCAAGAGGCGAGGTTTGTGGGGCGGCGGTCACGAGGACTTGAAGCGCTATATACCGTTTGCTGTTGTAGAAGCAGTTTTACACTTTTTTCAGCTACTGTGTCGGAGTGCCCACGTGTGCTCCATCTTTACAGGCCTTTTTGAAAGATGCAGGAAAGTACACACGTGACGGGTATCACTATCACTGCTGCCTAGGACGACGAATCATATCAAATGAACTAAAGCTGAATGCATCGCACTGTGCACGCTTCAGAGCAATACTTGATTCAAGGCATCCTTCTACGTTACATGCTTTACGCCTACTACAGGCCGACCGGCGTACACCACCTGCTAACGGGTCATTCCACGAGAGATCGAACAGGCATACCCGGTCGATATTTTTGTTTTTAATATATCTTATTTCATTATATCTTATGTGCACACTCATAGTGCTAAGGGCCGCACATTTTATTTGCAAAAACACTCTTGGTGCGCGAAGAAAATATGGCGCGGGCGTCCTGCTTTTTCGCACCGCAATGTTTTCGAGTTTTACGGCAAGATTCAACTCGAAATATATATTTTGCGCCTAAAATGTTTCCTACAGGTACGCGTTACTGTGCGCTGCATCAAGACTTTCTTTACGGTGTATTCCAAGAGAAAAGATTTGAAAAAGTAAAAAAAAAAACATGCTCGCTAACTTTGGTGCGCCTAGAAACTTTGGTGAGCCTAGAAATTATTTTAATAGGAAGAGCCTTTGCGCCAATCTTGTTTACCTGTGCCATCTTGCGCCTAACCGCCACTGGACCCGTAGCAGTGTGTTAGCTTTCCAGTGCGGCACCGCACCGATTGATGTCGGCGCTGCGAACCGCGCTTGCATGACGTCAGTTTGAGGATTCACGCGAGGCGCGGCGCCGTATGGAAACTACCGTCGTGGTAAAACTTGGCGCAGTTAAGTTGCTGATCTGTGCGTGGTGACGCTGTTTTAACAACCGTGGCTGTTAACGCTCATTTTAAAAGCTTTGTTTTTTTAGAACTGTGGCCGCTTGCCCCCGCGGCGAACGCTGCGCAATGGTGGAATACTACTCTTTGCCTCTTTATGAGCACGACCCGTGGAAAGGGTGTTAGCTTTCACAACCTTGCTAAGGAGCCGAAGCGGAGGAAGAAGTGCATAGCCAAACTCGGAAAGGGAAAGCGCCTCACGTCTTCATCGACCGTGTGCAGCAAGCACTTCGCCTACACCAGCTAAGTTGCCGTGCCAAAACTTACCGCGAAAGCCCCGAGACAGGGAGCCGACGACGCAGCCTCCGAATCGCCTCGGGTAAGCGCGCCTCGTGAGTGCAGTTGAGCTGCGCAGAATATCTGAGCTTTAGTTGGTTGGTGTACGAACATATATACGTAGTTTACTGATCAAGACAAGGGCGCGCCTAGCGCACTGCTTACTATAAATTCATAAGCGAAACCCGCTGTCGCTGTTTAGTGCACATTCATCCAAATATTGTCACATATAATGTTTGCAGCCCTGTGCTACGGCCCTGTGTGGTACTAATGTGAACTACTGCATGATGGCGCTCTCATTGAACAAACATTACTGAGACAAACGGCAGCCTTTGTATCGGCCAGGGAGGGCGGAACTTGCCACCCTTCCCGAGTCACACAAGCACCTACCCCTCAAGACTTTTCGATACAACTCGGGCTTGCACCCTGCCGATGCCGATAACTTCAATCCAAGAACGATTATTTCAAGTGTGGCAATTTGATGCTGCTTTGCATTTCTAGTATATGCCATGAATGGTCGATTGACTGCCGAAGCAGCAATTAAGCAGTTGTTCTGCAGTAATTATCTCGTGAGTTGTTAGCGAAAACCAGAGTGGCAGAAATCGGCGATTCTCGCTCATAAGCTCGTGTTCACTGTCACTATCGTTGCGCTGCGGAAAAAATTGGCAGATCCCACGTACAGTGAGAATTATTGACATGCGAAGCACGAATAAGAAATGTTGGTATATCACTTTAAAATCAGCACAACTTTATGAGGCTGAGGTAAATTATGCCATACATGACTTTCGTGTCAAGATTATATTGTTTGGACCTGTCATTTACATTCGTCGTCTATTCACGTCACGTGATAGCGAATTCGGTATTTGCAGAACTAGCGAAACGGCCGCGAGCGCACTACGACCGTGGTATGTTCTCATGTTTTTACATGACACGCGTGTCATGATTATCGTGTTTGCACCCACCAGTCGTATACACTCGTCTTTCTTACACGTCCCATAATACCAAATGTGGCATAAGTAAAGCTAGCGAAACGGCGGCGAGCGCATCATGAAGAGCCCAATATACTGCCACGTAACGTTGACGCGCGCGCACGCTGGGCGCAGCGACGCTACGCTAGCAAAACGCGAACACTGTATATGTAGTCTGACGCCATGCGCGAACAGCGTCCGTCGGCGCGGCCCGGCAGCAACCAGCGCGAAATGCGACATATCGCGCCGATGACATTACCCAGGCAGCACTGCGTCTGCCTCTTTTCGTGGCGGAGAGACGCCGGGCGCGATCAACCGCGCATGTGTCGAAGCAACGCAGTGCGGCGCGCGCCTGCGAGTATGTCGCAGGATCGGTGCCCAGCGTGGCGATGCCGGCGTGACGCGACGAAACGAACGCCGGCGCGTACGCGCGCCGGGTTTCGTCGAAGTGTATTTGCGCCTTGAGTGTGGCATGTAGTCATGTTCTTGCATGACACGCATCTCTTAATTATCATGTCGCCCTCTATTGACGTGACGTAATACCAAATTTAGCGTATGTGAAGCAAGCGAAACGGCCGCGAGTGAATCGTGAGTGTGGCATGGAGTCATGCCACACTCACGGACACTATGTCGTCCGTTATGTTGTTACATGACATGCATCTCTTGTTTATCATGTTTTCACCAGCCACGTACCTTCGTCATCCATTCACGTCCCGTAATACCAAATTTGGTATATGCGAAGCTAGCGAATCGGCCGCGAGCGCATCATGAGCGTGTTCTGTTGTTACATGACACGCATGTCAGTATTTACATGTTATGGTCTGTCGCTTGTGTTCGCCATGCAGTCATGTCATACCATACCAGTTTTGCAACATGTCATGTAAAGGAAACAACTGCAAGAACAGCAAGACCATGACATGTAAATAATGACATTCATGACATACATGTCATGATTTTCATGTTATGACTAGTCACTAATGCTCGTCATACAGTCATGTTATAAAATACCAAGTTTGGTATTGATACCATTATCGAAACGGCCAGGAGAGCTAGAAGTCGTAGGTGGATAGATAGATAGATAGATGGATAGATGGATAGATAGATAGATAGATAGATAGATAGATAGATACGCTCAAAGTTGCCAAAGCTCACTATGAAATGCTTGGCATTTAAAAAAAAATGGCAGCATATCCACGGAGTGAATGGTGGAGAGGGGGCCGGACATCCGTCCGTCCATTCGTTCTTGCTTCCGTCCGTCCATGCGTCCGTCTGTGTGACCGTCCACGCGTCCATCCGCCCGTCTGTGCGTGCGTCTGTTCGTGCGTCCACACGTCCATCTGTGCGTCCGTCCTTGCGTTCGGCCATGCGTCCATCCGTCGTTGCAGCCATACGTGAGTTCGTCCATACATCTGTCTGTGTGTCTGTTCGTTCATCTATTCAACACTCCAAGTAGCACCATCTCGCATCTTTTCATCATATATTTCGCATATGCACCGCCATCCAGCGGACATTCCAAGTACTAAACGAGAGGTGGCACGCGCACACTTTCTTACGGCTTGCGCTTCGTGTCTACCTCCAACCTTTAACCACATAGAGTTCATGGTATATACTAGTTCACTGTATTCATGGCACTGCGGCCCAACACTCGCTAAACCTTTCTAAAGCCAAGGAGGTTACGCCCAGCAAGTATAACGTAGCAACCATTTCTTGTGAGATAGTGCTCAATGTACATTCCAATGGCTGCTAAGGGGGAATGAGAGACAGGAGAATTCGGCTTTTAGTTAACGCTCACGCTGCAAATGTTTTATTGTTCAACAACGCACAGAAGAAATCTCTCACCGGCACCACCTTGGAGGTCAAAATGTAAGACTGGTTACATACTACGACGACTACTACGACTACGAGGGACGAACGGGTGCCGCGATAAGGAGCTTCGCCCCTAAAATATCCAATGAAAGAGGGAAGGCGTGCAGGATGGTTGTGAAAGCTAACGTCCGGGTGGAGGAAGCACACGGGTGGAGGAAGCACACCGAGGCACAGAGCTGTACTTCACTATTGCGCAGCACTCGGTCGTCACGGGAACGTGTGGCGGGTTCGCAAGTCCACGTGTTGGCAGGACCAGAGCCGCGACGGTGATGTGATCTCTATTGACGGCGTCAGCTGCGCACATTCAACAACGTGACCTGCGTCGCGCACCACTGCACCCTCGACTAGGAACCGCGATGCTTCGCTTGCTGTATCTACACGCTTGTAGATTCTGTAGAGAGGTATGCTCATTGAAATTTCGAAACACCCGAACTAGTAGTATATCGCACGGCGGAAACAGCAGATGGCGAGCGAGAACACTAACACGTAGTTTCACTTTGCAATGTGGTCGGCGGCATTGGCTTGCTTATCGGCTATTCGGGAGGTTTCTTGGCCTTGCCGATATGGCTGCAACTAAAACAAGTCCATAATTGCACTCTAAAACATTCGATTTGGCTGTTAGCTGACCTTCGTGAGGCTGTTTTTTTTCGACAAAGTTGCCGCCCAAAGCAGACGAATCTGCGCGCAGGAGCAGCTACTGCTTCAGCGTGGTTGAGCAACGCCGACTAAATTTCAAGGCCGAAAGGCTGCCGCAGTGACGTCAGAAGGTGGGGGCCCAGTTACGCTGCGAACGCGGCGGAAAGCCTTCGTTTCGTTCACGTTTTAGGAGAACCAACGCTCCCGCTGTCGCAGCTGCTGCGGTTTGATTGGGCCGAATAAAAGATGTAGAAAAAAAGTCTTACTGAGCATGCTCAGTAGGGCAACTGGGCCCCCAACCTCTGACGTCACTGCGGCAGCCTTTCGGCCTTGAAATTTAGTCGGCGTTGGGTTGAGAGCGGAGTCCACAAACTGACGTCACACGTGAGAGGGTGGCCCCGCCGCAATAGTCTAGTGGCTAAGGTACTCGGATGCTGACCCGCAGGTCGCGGGATTGATTCCCGGCTGCGGCGGCTGCATTTCTGATAAGGGTGGAAATGTTGTAGGCCCGTGTGCTCAGGTTTGGGTGCACGTTAAAGAACCCCAAGTGGTCGAAATTTCCGGAGCCCTCCACTACGGCGTCTCTCATAATCGGTGGTTTTGGGACGTTAAACCCCACATATCAATTAAATCAATCACGTGAGAGGGCGCCACTCCTAGACCTTGAGGCCAATAGCGCCCACCTCCTTCATGCGCCGACTCGTGGCAACGAGTGCGCGTGGTCTCTAACGCGTTTATAAGCTCCTAGCTGCGCCGTGGCATCCAAATTTATTGTGCGGCAGCCATCAAGCCCCCTGCCTAAAAACGTGGCTGAAATATTGTCCTTTATGTTTCTTCAAGCTGTGGTTTCGTCAAGACTGTCATCCCTCGAGCAGCAGCTGTGAACTTATATAATGGGAACGGGGTCGCGATTGCTGGCGCGCTCTCACTCGGCAGCGTGAGTGGACCCTTTGACGTGCTCTGCTGTTATAGTGTCGTGAAACGAAAACGAAACTTGCTGGTTGCAATTTTACTTGTTTCTCTACGGACTAAACTCACCGATTGCAAAATATTTCGGCACAATATCCAGTCTGATATGAATGACGTATGTTTGAAATCTCATTTTTTGGTGCGTTCTAGCGACCATGCTGTACTCTTGACTCCTATAGGCACTACCATGTGACGTCAGTGAAAATAACAGTGAGAGGTGTTATAAATAGAGCTTTAAGTGTTATTTGGCTCTGAAGTAATGGACTTGCAAGAAAACAGGAAGAAGAGAAAAAAAATGTCAGAGCAGTTTTTGCGCTCCGAGTTGTATGCTATGTAATTACATCGAGTGATCTGCTTGGTTTCATTTTTAAGTACATCTGGGCTCCGTCACTTATGTATTCTTGCCTTCCCGCTGGCAGCCTTGGCTCGATCGGTGCAGCCTGTGCAGCGTCCTTGTTTTTTCCTATACTTGTGGCGGTAGGTTGTGTTTTACTGCGTATTCTGTGTGGCTTAGGCCTCCCTATGCCAACCGTGTGCTTCGTCAAACATTGCTGCACAGCTTTGATCAAAGTGCGAACAGCGTTCGCTTTCACAAGGTACCCAACGAGCCACAGCGCAGGGCAGCGTGGCTTCGAACTATCAACCCCGATGGTATGGGCACACAGAGTGGACATTCATGATCGGGGCTTCCGCAAGTGGGAGGTTAAGCCACGCGGTCTCCATACGAGTGCTTCCAGGGCGCAGGCTTCTTCGCAGTCGTCGCCGCCGCAGTTGTCTTGCTCTGACGATGGCCGATCTCGCACTCTCATGGGTGCGTCGGTGTACGGCTCAAATCACAAGAGTCGACTCCGCTCTAGCAGACGATGCTGTAGTTGTGAAAGTCAGCCATCTTGCGCTGCCCGTGACGTTACGACATTGTTATGGTGGTGACGGTGCCGTAATCGAAACAGTATGACGCTACGAACCACGGTGAGAGAAGGCTCAAAAACATCGCGGTGTCGCCATGTTGTGTCGATGGTAGACTTTTCATTGGCTGTCTTGAAGTGACGTCAGCTGCACAGTTGATGGGAACGTGAGCTGGGAATTTGAAATCGCCCATTTTTGGCTATTCAGTGATTCCAGACGATCAAACTAGTCGAGACGTAGAATTGAATGGACGCCGACAGAGAGAAGTAACGTTTATTTGCACCCGTCTAGAATGACGGGGGAGGAGGCTTCGGCCTCTGCCCCCAATCATCCCCCTAGCCATCGGCGGGAATCCCTTGTGACTCGGCGGCGGTCAGGGCGAGACCGATGACTAGACGCTGTTCTTCGGCGTCACGGCTGTGTAATAAGGCCTCCCAGGATTCTGCGTTTTTACTTGGATCATTGTAGGATGGGCAGGTCCATACCATGTGCACTAAACCCGCAGTGCTGTTGCAGTGCGCACATCTGGAGTTGAACACTTCCGGGTGCCATTTACTGTACAGGTGAGGGTTTGGAAACACCCCGGTTTGCGATTTTCGTCACATAATTTCCTCCTTTTTGCTCAGCTGTTTAGCTGCCTCTGGATAAATCTTACGGTGGAGTTTATAGTGTGCGGTGATTTCCTGAAACGTTCGTAGTTCGTCTCTTGTGGAGAGGGGCTGCTCGCGCGAAGGCGGCGGGTCAGCGTCGATCGACCGGAAAGTGAGCCCTCGGGCGATCGCGTGCGCCTTCTCATTCCCCTTCAGACCTTGATGGGCCGGGGACCATACTAGTGAGATTAGCTCTGCGGGTACTGGTCCTTGTCTTGGAATTTTGGCGGCTGTGGCAGAGATCCTGCCCACATCGTAGTTTTTAATGGCTGAATTAGAGTAGCTAACAATCACTCGTGTGCCTTTTTGAGCTATTGTCAAAGCAATCGCAAGTTCTTCTGCCTCTGTGGTGGTCGTGTTCTTAGAAGTGCAGCATGAGACCAGGTCCCCGCTCTCGCGGACCTCTACCACTGTGTATGCTCCCTTTCTTTCGTATTCTGCAGCGTCCGTGTAAAGCACGCCAGATCGACCTTCAAGTTTCGCCTGCAGGGCTACAGCTCTAGCTTTGCGTCTGCCTTCATGAAACACCGGATGCGTGTTTTTCGGCAGCGGTATAATTTTTAGTCTTGCCCTAGTTAATTTGGGTATGCTAGCTGTCTGTCTGGAACACTTCGTGGGCTCGAACCCCAAGCGCTCCATGATTTTCCTCCCGGTTCTACTTCTCAGAAGTCTTTGGTGCTGTGACATCATGGCGGCTTCTATTAGCTCATCTAAAGTGTTGGAGACACCCAGCCCAAGAAGTTTACCAGTAGAGGTGTTCGGGGGAAGCCCTAGCGCAGTCTTGATGCCTTTCCTTAAAATGGCTTCAATTTTATCTTTTTCTGCACTACTTAATTTAAGATAAGGGGCAACGTATAGTACACGGCTTATCACGAAAGCTTGAACTAATCTTAAATGATTGGCTTCCTTCATCCCCGCATTCTTGTTAGAAATGCGCTTAAGCAGGCGGCACGTCTGGTTCGCACTAGCTTCGAGTCTCCGGATAGTTTTAGTGTTTTTTTCTATTTGCTTGTATGCGCATCCCTAGAATTCTAATATTGTCTACGGTTGGAATAGCATTATCATTCACTCGCAAAGCGATGTCACAACCCCTTCCTAGGGGGTTGTTTGTTTTCCTTTTTTGCCTCTGACTTTTCTGCCGAGCATTTGAACCCTATATAGTGGTTCGAGATATTGTTCGATAGTATCTACTGTTATGAATTTGCTCTGTCGCGATGGTAGCGGTGGCGAAGAGCGGTGAGCCGTCGAGCGGACTTCGATGAAGCCTTAGCCCGAAGGTGAAACAGGGAGGCAATCCGTTTGGAAAACAGCAACAAAAGTAGCGTTTACTATCGCAGGTTGTCGTTTTACAGAGCCGGCCAGCACGACAACGTCGGCTGGGGCAAAATCTCCTTAACATGGGGCCGGCTCGGCCTTAAATAGCGTCTTTGGTCCATTCTCTAAGACCAGTTCTCGGGCTCGGAGGGGGGGAGACGTAGCCATACCCGGAACTGCAAAGTGGTCCGGCGGAGGAAACGACGTTATCCCCGGACTGCACGGTTCTTCTGCACGGAAGGCGGCGCTGGGAGGGGGGGGAGACAGTTCGTCGAAACAGGGCTCGATCCTGCGAGACGCGCTCCCGAACGAGGAACATGTCTGTGGCACAACAGCACCCCCGCCGCCAGACAATGCATCCGGAGTTTTGAGCCGTCAGCGCGGCTCGGAAGGAGGGATGCTGGTTGACCGTCGGTAGCCGTTCCGCTCTCTCCGCCCGTTGAGACTTCCAAAGGCCTGCAGATGTTCACTGGAACGACGGAGTCGAACACAAAGGCGAACCACTCCGGCCAAAGCAAGCACCCTCCAAATGCTGATCAAGTCGCCAGACCAGCAGACACCAAATGTTTCCTCGAGATTACGCTGGGCTAACAAATAGCATCACGAGCAACGAATCTCGGGAGGAATACATAATGCGGACACACCTTTAGCTAAGTGTCAGTGCATGACACCGCTAAACCAAACAGAATTTTTTTTTTATTTCAAGCGATTCTCAATCGTGATTTAGGCAGATTCTGGATGATCGAAGCTTCTGAGGATTGCTCAATTTAGCACCGAAACTACAATTTAGTACGCCGAGCAATCCTGAATCACGCACCTTGGCGTCGCCTGCAAGCGTCAGACCGCTAAACAAAACAAAGTCATTCAATAAGCCCTAACTCAAGTTGCTCAGCCAATGAGCATCCCAACAAAATAAAACGCGCTTGAAAAAGTAAGTAAATAACAATGAAAATCAAACTTGCGCGCATCCGACAGAACAAAGTTAAAAGTTAACCTACACCGACGTGCAAAATAACACGCAATGCTAAACGCAGAAGGTATCTTAAACAGGGGCTTTTACTATGCCTCCTCTGTTAAAATAAAGCACACCAGCTGTTACCTTTGAAATATTATGAAAACAAATTTAATCCAACCAACAAATTAATGTGAGCTTCTGCGATGACAAGGCAAGTAAAACTTACAAAAATTTAGAACCATTCCTTGCTCATCAGCAGACGACAAAACTAGAAAAGTTATTCTGAAATTTAAATACAAAAAAATACACTCTTGGTAACAGCAAGGTGGCACTCTCAGACGAACTCTGGGAAGTCGCCCACTCCATAGCTTTCGTGGGCTGCGGTCTGGACAAAAGGACGACGAAAGAACTTGATCGCCGAACTCAGTAGTAGCGACTTTTGACCCGCAGCCGCTGGACTCTAAGAAAAGGGCATCTGCAGTGCGTCGTTTACCCCTCCGGTTTGACCAGTGACCCTTTCGCCACGGTGGGGAATAACAGCCTTTGTTACCACTCAGGCGTACGCGATGCTTCTCCACGTGATTGCCTCTACGCGGCAGCGAAAAAGATGAGACCAGGCGATGATCTTGGCGTCCGAATTTCACTGAAACTCGGTTTTTCTTGACGGACTTCCCGCCTGATCTCAATCTCAGTGATGGTCTGAGATTCAAACATTTCCCACAGAGCGTTTTCGAGATCCTACGCCTACTACTAAACCGGGCGCCTCGAATGAAGAAGTCACAGCATTTAACGGCGGCTTTAGTGTGCTTGGCGTCAGTCGTCTTTACCGCGCTATGCTTATGCCGGCGCCTCTTTCTGTCGGAACTTCTCCCAATACTAGCAGTCTCGGCACACTTACTCACAAGTGTGCTGCCTTCTTTGTGTGGAGTTGAAGCTCCCGATTTGTTAGCTAGCGTTCCCTCGGGCCCGTTGCTAGCTGTCTCTGCCTGTGACAGAACGGGAGTCCCGATGGCTTTGAAGCTAACCAACACGCTTACAGAGCTATCTATCGGTGGGGGTCTATCGCTGTCGGGGATAGCCCTTTTTCTCTGGCCTTCGAAGTCGGCCTTTTCCGCTCTTTCACGAGCTTTGTTCTGTAGCGCTTTATGTCGCGCATCCTGAGGTTTCCGATGGTCCTCAGTGTCCGGTTCTCTCTGACGCCCTTCAGCGGCTTGCACTTCGCGACGGGCCTCAGTTTCTATAGCTTTTCGGCATGCCTTTTCTTTACGCGCTTTTTGACGCGCTTCTACTTCTAGCGCTCTTCGGCGAGCCTCATTTTCGCGCGCTTCCACCTCGATCACCTTACGCCGAGCCTCATCTCGCTCTCTCTGACGCACATCGGCGTCCTGCGCTTTGCGATGGGCCTCAATTTCTAGCGCTTTGCTGCGCGCTTCAGCGCTGTACTTGTACGCTCCACTTTCGCAGTCGGTAGCACTCATAGAAGCAAAGTGGCGGAACAAAGCGTATTTAACCCTATCAAAGTCATGCGCTTCCTCGGTGGATAAGCACTCCAAAACGCCTGCGACTTTGCACGGAAGCAACGTGGCAAGCTTTTCGGACCATAAGTCTCGCCCAACACCAACATCGTCGCAGACCCTTTCAAAACTAACGAGAAAAGACACAATGTTCTCGTCCATTCTGAAGAGTTCAAGTCGGTATTGTGCTCGTTGCCAATTAATCGCTTCAATTTGACGATCAAGCTCTTTCATTCTGAGAGCATGCTCTCTCCTTTTGCGACTCTCTTCGGCCTTCCATTGTTCGTGCCTTTGAGCTTCTTCGGCCTTCCATTGTTCGTGCCTTTGAGCTTCTTCGGCCTTCCATTGTTCGTGCCTTTGAGCTTCTTCGGCCTTCTGCTTTTGCTCACAAATAAGCTCCCAAAACTCGTCAGCTTCCTCGGCCGTCACATTCTCTGCCCGCATCACCTCAAGAATCGCTTCCTTTGTTTCAGCGGACCCGGCGGAAATCCCCATGGCTCCACAAATTTCAAGGAGGTCCTGCACCAGGTACTGCTCCATCGCGATCTCGTCCCTCGTGATGCTCTAATACTGATATTCACCGTACTTTAAAACTAATCTCGTGGTTTAAAGTAGGTGAATATTTAAATTACAACTAAAAAAACACAAAACGCTCTCCTAACATCTGCCTGTGCTAGAGAGGTCTGGCGAAATGAACAGTAAACGTTGGGCACTCACCCAACCAAAGTAGCCAACGATGGTCCAACCCGTGGCTGCCGTCGAACAGTATCAGGCCTTCAGGGATCCGGTCCAACTTGCCAATGTTGAGATCCGGGGTTGCTTGTCCCAGCTTGCCGAACGATGAGAACAGGGTAGCGTATCACAGCGTAGCCAAACGCTATCACGGCGGTCGTCCTCGTGCTCAGAGATCCGATCCAACTTTTCAGCCGTTGAGATCGGGGTAGCGGGTCCCAGAGCAGCAAAACGTTGAGGACAGGGGTCTGATCCGGCGTGCCAAACGTAGGATAACGTATCCCGTAGCTGCCAACCACTGTTATGAATTTGCTCTGTCGCGATGGTAGCGGTGGCGAAGAGCGGTGAGCCGTCGAGCGGACTTCGATGAAGCCTTAGCCCGAAGGTGAAACAGGGAGGCAATCCGTTTGGAAAACAGCAACAAAAGTAGCGTTTACTATCGCAGGTTGTCGTTTTACAGAGCCGGCCAGCACGACAACGTCGGCTGGGGCAAAATCTCCTTAACATGGGGCCGGCTCGGCCTTAAATAGCGTCTTTGGTCCATTCTCTAAGACCAGTTCTCGGGCTCGGAGGGGGGGAGACGTAGCCATACCCGGAACTGCAAAGTGGTCCGGCGGAGGAAACGACGTTATCCCCGGACTGCACGGTTCTTCTGCACGGAAGGCGGCGCTGGGAGGGGGGGGGGGAGACAGTTCGTCGAATGAATGAATGAACAACTTTATTTATCCCTTGTTAAAGGGAAGGGGGCAACAGGAAAGGGTGTGGTGGGGATGAACTACTTGAAGTAGTCCTCCTCTACCCTCTCAGCCCACTCCAGGATGGCCTCCTGGATAGCGGGCCTCGAGCTGCGCAAGGCAGCCTCCCACTGCTCCTCACTAGAAATTAGGCGTTTCAGGAATGGGGGAAGAGGGTGCTTAGGGCAGCGCCACATGATGTGGTTCAAGTCTGCTGTGGAGGAGGCACAAAATTTACATGAGGGGGAAGGATAACAGGATGGATGAATGCGGTGTAGGAGGTAAGGCGAAAGAAAGGTGCGAGTCTGCAGCTGTCGCCACAGAATTTCGCACCTGCGTGAAGATTTGCGCGTGAGTGGCGGGAAGGTTAATCGCTCTAAACGGTAGTGTGTGCAAATATCGTGGAATGAAATAAGGCGATCCCGCGCTGTAAATGGCGCCTCATTCGTAGCGAATTGCGACACATCGGATGCGTGTGCCCGGACTGTGAATCCTCGGGCACTCGCATGAGCCGCCTCGTTTCCGGCAAGGCCCGCATGCGCGGGAGTCCAGATTAGTGCTACAAGTCGATCAAGGGGATGATGCAAAAGTAGGGAAAGGGCTGGCTTAGAAACCCTGCCCGCTCCGAAATTATATATAGCTGTTTTGGAGTCACTGATTATAACGGATGAACTAGGTATTGTCAGGGCCAGGGCTATGGCCGCCTCTTCCGCTTCCTCCGAAGAAGAAGCAAGAACGGAGGCGGCCGCAGCGACCTGGCCGTGAGAGTTGATTACCGATATTGCATAATGATGCCTGTTTCCGTAATCGGCGGCGTCAACATAGAGCACATCATTGGAGGAGGAGAATTGTTTTTTGAGGGCCCTCGCGCGCTGCATCCTGCGCTGTTTCTGGTGCTCAGGGTGCATGTTTTTTGGAAGTGGTGGAATGTATAGGTTCTCGTGTATGTGGTGTGGAATGGTGTACTTGACCTTAGTGATGGATGCCGGAGTGACAGAAAGGGTTTGTAGAATGTGTCGGCCTGTCACGGTGTTAGAAAGTCTGTTATACTGAGATGCAATATGGGCTTCTCCTAGTTCAGCAAGGGTGTTGAAGGTGCCAGTACGAAACAGGGCTCGATCCTGCGAGACGCGCTCCCGAACGAGGAACATGTCTGTGGCACAACACTACAGCCGCCTGAAGTGCGCTTTCAATATGTCCGTCACTACCCCTGTTTATCCACAGCGTCACATCGTCTGCGTATATTGTGTGATGCAGATTTTCGGTTCCTTCCAACTTCTCAGGAAGTCCAATCGTCGCTATATTAAAAAGAGTCGGAGAGAGTACAGACCCTTGTGGCGTCCCTTTATTCCCCAATTTAATGTTTTCGAGCGACTGCTCTCCCATGCTGATAATGGCTGTGCGATTTGAGAGAAAGCCCCTCACGTAGTTGTATGTCTTGACGCCTACGTTTAGCGCACTTAGGTTCTTAAGTAAGGCTTCATGTTTGACATTGTCAAACGCCTTGCAGACGTCCAGACCCACAATTACTTTGGTGTCAACAGTCTTTTTGTCTGTTATCTCCTCCTTTAGCTGTAGCATAACATCGCACGTGTATAGGTGGGATCTGAAGCCTATCATGGTATCAGGGTACAGGTTTTCATCTTCCATGAACCTAGTCAGTCTTGTTTGGATGACGTGCTCCATCTATTTTCCTACACAAGATGTGATGGAAATGGGTCTGAGACGTTCAAAACTGTGCTTTTTCCCTGGCTTCGGAATGAAGACCACATTGGCCGTTTTCCAAGCTTGCGGTATTTCTCCCTTGTCTCAGCATTCTTGAATATAAGCTGCAAGTTGACGAATGGAGCCGTCGTCAAGATTCCTGAGCATTCTGTTGATTTTGTCCGGACCGGCAGCCGTTTTTGTTTTAAGTCGGTTAATTTCAGCCCCGACTTCTCCAACCGTGATGGGGCTGTCTAGGTCTGGGTTTTCTGAACCAGCGTAGTCAGGGAGCTTTTGAGATTCTGCGCAGCTGAGGTATCGATCTCTAACCTCCGTTAATAATTCCGTCGTCTGACCTTCATATTTATACACAAGCTTTTGAAGTTTCTGTCGGGCCTCCGACTTGGTTTTTTTTTTCCGAGTCTGATAGATGCCGTAGTAGCTGCCATGTTTTAGCACTGCCAATCTCTCTATCCATCTGATCACAGATACTACCCCACTTTTGCTTGGAAAGTTCCAATGCATAATCTTCGATCTCTCTATTCAGTGCAGCAACTTCCTTTCGGAGATTCCTGTATCCTCTTTTCTGACTGATTTTTCGCTCTAAGTTTTTCTTTTTCTTCCTCATGGTGAACAGAATATCGACTGTCACACATTTCATGGTGAACAGAATAAGTTCCACTTCAGTTAATGGTCAACAGAATAACGCACAGATTTGCGGGCTTTCTGCGATGTTTCTTTCTCCGTTTTTTGTTATATGCAGACGAGAAGGAAGTAAATGAGTAGTTGAGTCGCGCTACAGCAGTGCGTAGCAGGCGGAATACAAGCTAACCACGTACAAACAGCGAATGCGTGATTTAGTGGGAAAGAGTGGCAGAATGCGCTTACTCGCAGGTACCGGTAACGGTGCATGGGCTTTGTGCCCCGATTCAGCAGATATGAGCGTAGATGTCACCAGTAAGCTGCAGTCAACTCATTTCAACCGCCGACAGTCGGACCGCCTATCCACACTTAGGCGGGGACGGGGCTGCCCCATCTCGCCGCGAATTGCGTCATGAGGCAGCGCCTCCCTTATTTTTTTTTTAGTACCCGGGCGTATCCGAGCGGATTTCGATGGAAAGCGACCGTCGGTGTTTGTGTGGTATTTCGCGCCGCTACCGGAGTGGACGTGCCGCCTCGTCGTCTCTCGCTCAAACGAATGTCGCCGTTGCATTCGAAGCTACTATACGGTTCGGTTTTCGGCTGTATCCGCATTGTTTATGGTATAGTGGAAACTTGTAAAGCAGAAGCACGAAGCACTTGTTCTGGACACCTAGCTCATTTCAAAGTCATGTGTCGTTCTCGATTACTGCATCGAGGCGCTCGCGTGTCGTCTGCTGAACAGATACCAGATAGCTCATGCCACTAATCCGCGGGAGATCGTTTTGTTACCGTGAGGTTTCCTCACTGAGAGTTGTTTTTTAAATACGGAGGATTTCTTAGCGAAGTTCGGCCACTATCTATCTATCTATCTATCTATCTATCTATCTATCTATCTATCTATCTATCTATCTATCTATCTATCTATCTATCTATCTATCTATCTATCTATCTATCTATCTATCTATCTATCTATCTATCTATCTATCTATCTATCTATCTATCTATCTATCTATCTATCTATCTATCTATCTATCTGTCCGCTTACGTTTGGGTGCTGTCGTGGTCACCCCATTTACTTGGCGTGAACCAAAATTAGCATGAGAAGGTGAGATGGTTTGACGAATACGACGTGCTTGTCAAAACATGAATAATGTCACAATCCCGCTACGTACTTACGTCGTCAAACACTTCCCGCCAGACAGTGGCACATACCCACGGGTGGCACATACCATGTGCCGCTGGTATGCGGGTATGTGCCACAGATGGTTGACACTTGGTATCTGCCCAGGAACGACGAGAACACACATGGACAATTTTAACGCGTGAGTGTTAGAAATACCCGACGTCGGTAGCGTCGAGCCTACGAGTCCCAACTGAAATTGAACCCAAGTATTCTGGGTGCCAATGAAGCATTTTACCACAGAGCTACGCCAGGTCTCCGAACTACTTTTCAAATAGACGCTAATCTTCGTGAAATGTTAATCGTGGTTGCAGTGCCGCCTACCCAACATTATAAACATTACATATGTATTATTTTGATACAGCTGTCACGTCAGGTTAACGCCAGATGTGGTTAGTTGCCATGCGCTGAAGTTGATTTATGTAGCAGCGTCAAGGGCCAGCATCTTCGCGATTATGAGCGCTTCATATCAGTTTCTGGTGTTGCTAATACGCATGTTCCAGTTGGCATCGTTGCGCAAGTGTGAACAACTGGTTATATAAAAATCTGCAACTCTTCAATATATGTGTGTGCGTGCGATCTCCGTACATTGATTTAGCGTCATTTCATGACGTGCCGCTCAATGAAGACATTGCAACACGGTCGCATTTCCTACGAAAGCTTTGCATAACGTGGATTCACAGGTACGTGGGATCTGCCGAATTTTTTCTGAAAAAATCATAGGTTACACCTATGAGTTTTCTTTCCATCGCTCGCTGCGTCGTCTTCATTTTGAGCTGAACCCTTTTTGTACGTCTCCAAGTTTGTCCTTCGTGGCCAAGTACTCGCAGATGGAGCTGTGTATATCTTACTATTGAGGGATAGTGACAACCTACCAGTCATGATTTGAGGGGGCTTGCCAAATGTGCTCCACCCCATTCATATTCTTCTAGTTACTTCAATCTCGTGGTTCGGCTCCTCGGTTACTACCTGTCCTAAGTATAGACATAGTCTTTTACAACTTCAAGGGCACTATTACCTACCTGGAAGCGCTGTTCTCATTCGAGGTTGTTGTACATTACTTTCGTTTTCTGTAAAATGATTTTAACACTTACCTTTCTGCTCTAATGATGTAATTCCGTAATCATGAGTTGCAATTCGTCTCCTGAGTTACTCAGCAATGTAATGTAATTGGCGAAGCACAAGTTACGGAGGTACTCTCAATTTACTATTATCCCCAACTCCTTCTATTTTAGGCCTCTGAAAACCTCCTGTAAGCACGCGGTAAAGAGCATTGGGGAGATTGTATCTCCTTGTCTTCTCTATCAGGGAAGATTTTTTGCAGGCTACACAGCTACCGCGCAAAAACCTGCTACAGTTTACCAGGAAACGGAATTGTCCTTTCTAACTGGAGGTACACAGTAAACATGTTTGAGCCTTTTAGGGAGTTTTGGGTTCGGCTCGTAATTAGCATCCGAAAGGTGCTTCGCCACACCCCCTACGAAAGAAGGTTTTATGGAGGTACGTTAGGCAAGGTGGTGGCGCCTGCTGAAGCAAGCCGTCCACTTCGAATATTTCTAGCCGTCGGCCTGCCCTAGTAAACTCATCCATTCTCAAGTAATGCTCGGATTTGATTTAGATTTGAGTAATGAGGCTTCGCTAGCTCTATACTGCCGATAAAATAACATTGTTTCAAAAAAAAAAAAAAACACGCATTTGATTTGTGTGGACAGAAGGCGTAAAATGGTATCTTTATGGGGCAAATGGGGTCAAAATAAGGAATTCGGGAGGTGGCTTTGGTGTGTTTTTTTCTGTTTCTTTTGATAGCTTAAAAAACCTTTATACACAGCCCTAAAAAGTGCGAAAAGTAGTATTTCAGTCAGGAAACTAGTGTTTCAAAGACACTTATTGCTTTTATTCATCGCTGGAACATAGAATATATACAACCAAGCATTCACGCGCAAACATAACATTTGCATACAGTATGCACGACACAGGAATCGAACTCGGGGCCACACACTGAAAGCAAACACGACAAACATTACACCACAGCGCCACCACTAGCTTGGTTTATCATAGAGTTATATATGTAAAAAGCAGCTACTGACACGTCGGTGACACTTTGTTCTCGTCGCATCGTCATGTATCAGTGCTTGTGCCAGCCCAGTGCATGAACTGAAGGATGTCTTGCCGGCCACGGTAATTGACACCATTGACCATTGACCTTAAACACCATTGACCTTAAACTATTCGGTTCATCCTGTCGTGTCGCTATGAAATTGGTAAACGTGTGCCTACTTAAGGACTTCTCCATATATCGACAATGCTTAACTCGCCCGAAATTCGTAGATTCCAGCGTGACAAAAGGTATCCTCAGATGGCCGAACATATGTGCATTCGGTGGGCGTATGTTGTGTAACTACTTTCGTTATTTCTGAATCGACCTGCACGCGTTCCGTGGCAGCGGCGTGTTCTGAGGTGTTGCTGATTGCCTGTGCTTCCATTGTAGATAGATGTCAGAGACTGTCACCGCACATAATCCTCAGAGACGAAGACGAACCGCTGAGTAACACATATTAATAACGTCAAGACTGCCGCGACTGACTATAAGTGGCCGGTGAGCGCGGGCGTGCCAATGTTCATCGTTTTTGTCTGCCACTGGCACACTCACCGCCGCCGCTCGCATAGCATAAGCACATGAATGTTATACATGCAGATGCCAATAAGTGTGCACAGAGTACTTCTTCAGTGGTAGAGGGGCGAAGGTTGGTCACAGCGCCCACCCTCCCTATTAGGTCTTTGTACGGAGCAGACATTCCCGCCCTCCCCCCTTGATAATTGGGTAAGACGGTCGCCTTTGTGAAACTAGCAATCGCTTATGCAGGTGCCAAAGTTACACGGACACTGTAACGTGCCTACGCGAAGTGCCTTCACTGCACGCGTACTGTCGCGAGTGAAACGCAGGGGCAGCAGCGCCTTCTCAGCAGCTCAAAGATGATCTATATCTGCAATTAGCGCTTAGTCGCAACCCGTATTTTAGCGTAGCACACAGAACCAAATTCAATATTTAGTTGCTTTCGCCTGTGGTGACTACTACAATCTTACTAATCCACCTTCATTGTTAAATATTAAACAACCGCGTTGAAGGAAATACCTAAGACATGGGCCAAAGTCAAGCACAACCACCACAAATTAAAAGTTGGCAGGTCTCCCGCTGAATAATTAGGTTAATTCACAAGTGCCCTTGTGAATGATCATGTGTACTTGGCACTCCTGTTGCGCAGATGGTGTAGCACGAATAAAAAAAAGATGCATCGTTACAGTCTCCCTCTATGAGAGAGCTGTGGTTCATTGAAAAATTGATTTTTTTTAATTGCTAGTATGAGCGCTACCGAGGTGGCGTGGCTACCCTTCCTCCGTGCTCGCCAAAAACATGAGAACTAGGACAGAGCCGCCGCAAGATGTATTCGCAGCTTTCAGTGACTATAGAGGGTGCCACAAGCAAACCTAAACGGCTGTCAATGTGGTGATCCCCTACATGCGTGCAGCCTTCGTCAGAGGTGTTGGAGTCTCGTCTCGACCACCGAAGAGAGCAGACGTGTTTTTTGGTCGGTCCCCGACCGGTTTTCCTGGAGGAGCACGCGAGCGTCTAGTGAGGCGCCGTACCTTACGGGCGCTTCCATGCTTCCCTTTTCTTTTTTTTTTCTCCCCCAGTTTTTTATTTTGATAGCTTTTGCGCACACCCGTGCGCCGTTATAATTTTTTCTTCCCTCCCTTGTCCTATTGAGCCATTTTTTGTCTCAAGCCCTGTTCAGGGCTATCAAGATATTGAGGAAATGTAGAGCCCTCTCATCTCCCCTCAGTTCCTTTTTTTTTTTAATCTGTAATGACCTCGCCTAGTACGGCCCATCGCCTCTACCAGTAATGACGGACACCCCTTCTAAGGACGCTCCTGACGAGATCACCCTCTGCGCGAGCCTGCATGCTACCGCAACGAGCCGCCCCAGCTCACCCAAACAATCGCCTGCGGCCCCGATGATTACCCGGGCTCGTAAACTGAAGGCTGCTGCCAATCGTCTTCAAAAGCACTCATCTACCAGCACCCCAACTTCTCGGCCCCATGTACGAAGGATCGGGAAACTGTTGCCACCACGCCGGCGTCAGGCACCAAAAATCAAGGCCGCCACCACGAAAAGCGCGAAGCTAACGGCCGCAGCCGAGGAGGCCGCCGCCGCCATTTCCTTGGTACCACAGCCTTCCCAACTCCATCTTGTACCCACACTACAAGAGGGAAGCAAGGCTGAGCTGCAGGACTACCAAGAATCGGTCGCATCAACACCGGCAGACAGCGAGGAACAGGCCAGTACCGATTCCTCCTCGCCCACATCATCCTCCTCTTGGGAGCACAACACGCCTCCGTCCTCCTCTCCGTCCCTGTCGCCCTCCCCAAAGGGTCTGGCCCTTTTCAGAACCGGAATCTGCGCTGACGGACCAGGCCGCCAACGAGCAACACAACAGGCGTCGTTTGCAGCTCCCCCCAAGCGAGCGCGCGCTCACTCTGCGCCGCCGGCAACCACTTTCTGCCCTTGCCTGCTGGCTGTGCAAGCCTGCCGCGCCGGGCGTCAAGAAGACCTGTTCGGAGAGGGGTGTGCACGTAGTGCTGTCTCTCCCCTTTTTCCAGGCGAAGGAACGCGCATGACCTCTACTGGAAGGGCAACCGAAGCAACATTGGAGTCTCTTGCGCAAGCGGGAGCCTCCCAGACCGCCACAGGAAATCCCACCCTCCTCGAGCCTTCCCCACCTTCTTCCGGTCACGCAACCCGTCCGACCCGTCCTCCAGAGAGAGCGGCCTCTCCGGTGTCTGATGGGGTGGTTTGTTTACCTCCCACCTCCTCGCCACAACAACAGCACTCTCCTCCACTCTCCCGCTCAAAGGAGAGCACGGGCGCGTCGTCTGCTACGGCCGCAGCTCCTCCGAACTCTGCCGCTAGCACCGCGCCACACCCTCCTTCTGCTTTCGGCCCCATGCGCCCACTGACGGTGGACGCCTCTACCGAAGCAGATTATGAAGAGGCCCGACGCAAGCATCAGCAGAAAAACGGATTTCCGTGCCAGGCATCAACAGCTACAAATGCCCCTTCCAGTAGGCAGCCAGCCAGTGCAGCTCCCCCAAGCAAGGGAAAGGGGCCCCGCCAGAAACCAGGTCGCCGCCAGCACCAACTCGATATTATCGAACACCTGGTCGCAAATGAGCCCCGCCGCACCTCTGCCACCATCCTCTACCGCCCCAAGGGCAGGAAGAACAACTTCCTCTCCCTCAGCCGCGACGCAATTGCAGCACAGCTCTCGAAGGTGCCCGGCACGAAGCGTGTGCGCATTAACTTCAGCGGCAACGTTGTTGCGGTTGACACCACACCCGGAGCTGACACCTCCGCTCTCCTGGCAGTGGAAAGCATCGGGAATGTGGCTGTCAACGCCAAGACCGCCAACAAAGGAACCTGTACCGGCGTACTTCACGGCGTTGACGCGGCTTTTGACGAGGAGGTCCTCAAAAACAACATAGAGAGCTCTGCTCCCATCCTCTCTTGTGCCCGTACCGGACGCAATGTCCTTCTCCGATTTGTGGGTAACGCACCGCCACCTGAGGTGGCGTTATTTAAGCAGACCCGCCCTGTACGTTGTCGTCGTCGCCGCCCTCTCCAGTGCGCTGGCTGTGGCGCTTTCGGACACACTCATGCGACGTGCACCAGCTCCCCACGCTGTTCGCGCTGTGGCGGTGACCACGCCCGCGCCGACTGCGTTGCACCCGGCCCCAAGTGCCTACACTGCGGCGGCCCACATCCCGCCACCGAGCCCCGATGCCCTCGCTGGCAACACGAGAGGAAGGTGCTAGAAATCATGGCCTCTGCGGACCCGCCCCTCTCTCGTCGTGAGGCCGAGAGGAACCTTAAGAGCGAGGGAAAAGCCGTGCCTGCTCGAGCACCGTGCACTGGTATTTCCTCGGTAGTGCAACCGGGCCGGACGTACAGCGCGGTTGTTTCGCCCCCGGCCGCCGAACCCTCGGCCCCCGACTGCGAGGTGCAAAAGGACATGGTGATTAGTGCCTTGGCCGCTGCCGTGCAGGCCCTCATCGGGACAATACCGCAATCCGGCCCTGTGTTCGAGCTGTGCAACGCGGCCCTGGCCGCCCACGCTGCCCTCAATCAACATGGCTAGCGGCAAGGTGTTTCGGCCGCGGATTCTTCAATGGAACGTTCGTTCTCTCCGCTGCCGTCACGCCGAGCTGTCTACCCAACTCCTCCGACGCGAGTACGACGTCTTGCTGCTGCAGGAAACCTACGCTCGCGTCGGAACACTCAACCTACCTGGTTTTGTCGGCTATCACAGCACCACGCAGTGCGAACTTGAAGAGTGTAGCGCAGTCCGGTGCAGCACTCCCTCGCATCCTCCCGGCACGTCGCGGGCTTCGGTTTATGTGCGCGCCGACCTCCCTCACGCTGCAGTGGACATCGAGGACATTCTCTGTGACACCCTCGAGGCCGTCGCCCTGACTGTGCGCATCGGGAGCACGGACACCAGTGTCGCGAGCGTGTACGTGCGCACATCGAACTACTCGGCACGCTGGGACACCCAATTCGTGTGCCGCCTCGCAGACCGCCTAAATCGCGACGCGGTCATCGGTGGCGACTTTAACTCTCACCACACCTCGTGGGGCAGTGGCGTGACGAACCACCGTGGGCGCGACCTTCTCGATGCCGTGCAAAAGGCCGGACTGCTCGTTATAAACACGGGTAGCTGTACTCTCGCGCGCCGTGGTGTGTCCGACAGTGCCATCGACCTGACTCTCGTGGGTGGTACGTGTAAATATGAGTGGCAACGTGCACCGGACTCTCAGGGCTCCGACCACTACCCCATCGTGGTCACACCCCCCTCAGCTTACATCAGGTACACTCGGACCTACAGTGTTGTGAAGTGGACTCGCTTCAGAGAACTGTGTGCTAGAGTGCCAGTCTCTGCAGACTTCTTCACCGCGCTGGCCGAGTGTCACGACGCAGCTACCACCCACTGCACCGTGCCTGCGGGCACCCCCGCACCAGACATCAGCCTCCTCAACCTTCGCGCCGCGCGTCGCAGGGCGCAGATTGTGGCGGTGCGCTCGCAGAAGGCGGAACATTGGCGTGCCTATAACTGTATTGACGCGATGTGCCGCAGGCACGCCAGACGCCGTCGCAACCAGAGCTGGGGGAGCCTCTGCTCGTCACTAGATGACCCTCAGAACCACGCCCAAGCCTGGCGCATTTTCGCTGCCGTTCTTCGCACCAGAGAGCCTCGCTGCCCGGTTCTCTGTGTTGCTGTTGCAATGAAGATCGCCACGCAGGAATTGGCTGAGCTGCTGGCAGACAAGTTTGCCCCTCCTGCTTGCCCACAGCCTCCACAGGGACTACCACCTGTGCCTGCACTCAACAGGCCTGAGCTCTTCGCTCCCGAGCGGTACTTTCCCACCGAGGGCATTCTGCTAGAGATCCGCGCATTGTGCACGGAGGAGTTTACTCTCAGCGAGCTGACCGCAGTGCTCAACAACCGCACGAAGCGGTCTGCCCCGGGAGTGGACGGCCTCACCTACCAGGTGCTGCGCAACATTGACCCCTCCACGCGGCCCCGGTTGCTGGAGGCCTACAACGAAGTGTGGCGCACAAGTCAGGTGCCTCCTGGCTGGAAAGAGGCGCTCGTGGTGCCCATCCTGAAGCCACGGAAGCCGGCCACGGAGCTTTCATCCTACCGGCCAGTGTCACTTACCTCGGCCGCAGGGAAAGTCATGGAAGCCATGGCATTGCGACGCCTTCGCTGGATTGCCACCGCAACCAACGCATTCCCTCCCGAACAGAGCGGATTTCGCCCAAGGCGCTGTACGTTCGACTCACTGGCCGACGTGATCGCCACCCTCGAGGAGGCCAAGTACCGCGGCGATTACGGCATCCTCGTGCTGCTCGACGTGAGAAGTGCGTTTGACTGTTTGCCCCACGCATCGATTTTGGACGCACTTCGTGACCTCGGTGTGTGCGGGCGGATGTTTGACTACCTGGAGAGCTTCTTGGGCGACCGCACTCTTCGCGTTCGTGTTGGCTCCACAATCAGCGGTCCCCACTCCGTCACCGCAGGCGTACCCCAGGGCAGCATATTGAGCCCTTTTCTGTTCAATCTGGCTCTTGCCAAGCTGCCCGACTACATCCCGTGCAACACGGCGTGTGAAGTGCATGTGGCGATTTACGCCGATGACATTGCGCTGTTTGCCTGCGGCCCCGGTCGCCACCGGGCAGCCCTTCTCGAGTCCCTCCAGGTGGCCATCGACGCGGTTGACGCATTCCTGAACGGGGTTGGACTGGCGCTCGCCGCCTCCAAGACGGAGGCACTGCTCGTCCACCCGCGAGCGTCGACACGCCGCTCCACGCCTCGGCTCTCACTCCGGGGCCTCCCCATCGAGTGGAGCACGAAGGTGCGCTACTTGGGGGTGACCATAGACCACCGGCTCAGCTGGCGACCGGCCGTCAACGATCTGCGGACGAGCAACCGCAAGGTACTCGGCGCCGCACGCAGTCTCCTCGCGCGAGGGCACGGCTGCACCCCTGCCCTTGCCCTGCGAGTCTACAACGCAGTCGCATCGGCACGCGTGATCTACACTGCAGCAGTGGCTTCGTTGAGTGCTTGCCAGCTAGCTGCCTTGGACGCGGACCATCGCAACGCCGTGCGGGAGTACTACGGACTTCCCCAAACCTCCCAGGTGGGCCCCACGCTCGCCGAAGCGGGGGAAACTCCCATCTCCCTGCGGGTGACCCAGCGGACACTAAATCATGTACTGCGGCTGAAAACCACAAGGCAGGGGCAGCTCCTTGTGAACAGGCTATATGCTCTACCTCACTCATCCATGGGGCAGCGGGCGAGTGAGCTCTTGACGGTTGTGCCAGACATGCAGTACCCCAGCTGGCTGGCTATCCCACCCTACCGCCACACCCCTCTGGTGATCACCAAGACCATTGGCGGCATCAAAGCGAAGGCGCGCACCCCGCTGGCAGCGATGCAGCAGGAGTGCTCCGCCCTCCTTCACGAACAGCTGAACGGCCGGCTGCTTGTTTACGTCGACGGGTCAGTGCTTCGCGACGGCTCCGCGGCCGCCGCCTGCGTTGTGCCATCAGTCGGCGCGGTTCTCAAGTGCCGCCTCCCCTCCCTCGCCTCCTCCACTGTGGCGGAACTCGCCGCTATAAATTTGGCAGCCGATTTCCTGAGTGAGCGGGCACCCATGAGCGCTACAGCCATCATCTGCGACTCCCGGGCGGCCTTGGCCGCGATCTCGCGCGAGGAAGACGGCAGCCTCCTTGCGCAGAGAGTTGCCCGGAAGCTGCACGCCGTGCGGCAAACGGGGTGCGACCTTTCGCTGCACTGGGTGCCTTCGCACATCGGAATACCCGGCAACGAGGCGGCCGACTGTGCCGCGAGGGATGCGCACGACCCCGACACCGGCGTCACCAACTTCGTGTGCTCCGCGGATGCCGGCCGTCTCCTCACCGCCCGCTACGTGCGCGAGCGTCATCCCGACCCTCGCGTAGCAGCTGGAAAGCCGCCGCGGCGGCTCCCTCTCAAGGGACTCCCAAGACGAGACCGCGGTTTCCTTCTCCGTCTCCGCACCGGAGACAACTACACCGCCGAGCGAAAACATCGGCATTCCGGGCGTGGCAGTCCATACTGCATGGACTGCGGCGACCTGGAGACTCTGGACCACCTTTTGCTTCATTGCCCGGCTGGTGACGCGAGCAGACAGGTGATGCTCGCAACGTACGGAGCCCTCGGCCTGCCTCGGACAACAACTGAGCACCTCTTGTTCCCGAACAGTGGCCGCGCGCATATCAAGCGTGCCCTTTCAGCGCTGCTCGACTTTGTAGACGGAAGCGGACTGCGTGAGCGAATTTAGAGAATTCGCGCCCCGTGATTTTGGTAGACGATCTGTGCGTCCCCCCCTTCCTTTGCTCGCTCTCTCCTTTCTCTTTCCTCTCTTCGCTCAAGTCTATTATCCCCCATTCCCCTTCCCATGTGAACCACTGCTGAGGTGTCGCACTTAGCTGCAGACAGTTGCGGGGTTCACTTTTCTTTTCTTTTCCAATTTTAAGAACCACTTCCCCCGTCAGAGGTGTTGTCACTGCGTGGTGGCCGCCGCTTTCGGCTAGGATAACTTTCCGTGGCATTGAAATTCCCATGATGTAAACAGCTCATGCTGGGGTGCACAAAGTGTGGGAAACTTGGTATGATCTTTCACCGGATTCGACGTACAACGCGCTCGTGTAGCAGCCGGTTTGGTGACGTTCCGTCGCCCTGCGTTGCTGGATCGGGCATCCAGCGTGTGTCGAACTAGGCAGATTTTTTTTCATCCGCACAGTCCGGTGATCACGCTGCCGTATACGGTAAACAGCACGGGTGACTGGTGACGTTGAGCCACTCGCGCTACCGGTCGTTTCTTCGATCATTTTGACCGATGATACCGGTTTTGTGCCAGCGAACATGGCTTACGATTGTTTCATTGCAAAAACTAATACCTAATCCAATAAACTGGTGCTCCAGTATGTCACTTATTCAAAACAGCGCCGGCTTACTGTACGAGTGCGATCGGGAACCACGATGCTTAAGCATTTCACAGGTAAACATGCGGCCTTGCAGGCCATCTCGCCGAATCGGCTTACTTTGCTTCGTCTTCATAGCGATGTTTTTACACCTTTTTATATGTTTCACGCTGTACTTTGCGATTGTGTACTTTTGCTGCCTTTATGATATTGTAATGTCACTTTTGTTGTGTTGATTCTTTTTACAATATTGTATGTTGTTCTTTATTCTTTATTCATCAGATACCCCGCAGCACCCGAAGGCGTTATAGCAGGGGGGTTACATCAATAAATGAAGTACATCTCCGTTCACCGACACAATACAACTTTGTTCATACATAAATAACTGAAATACATTTTCGTTCACACACATAGCAGAATTTTGTTCACACATAATATATCTTCGTTAGGTTACAGCATGGGTTTACAGCAGTGAATAAAATATATCTTCGTTCCCACTATGTACTTGCATTTCAGTTAGCCTGTTCCACTGTTTAATCGTTCTAGGAAAAAATGAATTGGCATACATGTTCGTTTTAGCTGGGTATTCCCGAATTTTGCAACTATGATCAAAACGTTTTGAAGTGTAATGAGGGTTGTGTAGGTATATTTCTCTATTAATTCCAGTTTTATTGTAGTAAATGCAGTAAAGAAATTTTAATCTCTGCTTCTGGCGGCGGTCAGAAAGACACTCCCATCCTAGCTCAGCCTTCATTGCAGTGCAGCTCTCCCCCCTTCCGTACCGTCCCAAGACGAACCTGGCAGCACGATTTTGTATTTGTTCCAGAGAAGCAATGAAGGTTACCTCGGCGGGGTCCCACACGACACAACCGTATTCTAAGATAGGCCTGATACAAGTAGTGTATGCCATACGTTTTAAATTCACATGCGAACATCGCAGGTTTCTTTGAATGAAATTTAAAGCCTTACCAGCTTTGGCTATGAGAGTGTCAACCTGAGGCCTCCATGAACATTCAGATGATAGTATTATACCTAGGTACTTATATGTACTCTCTTGTTTCAACTGTACATTGTTCAGATGGTACTGTGACTGAAATGGTTTCATCTTTTTGGTAAATGAAATATGTACACACTTTGTTATATTCAAATTCATTTTCCATTTGGTACACCAGCTATAAATGAGCGATAAGTCTTTCTGAAGTTCTAATACATCATTGTGATCAAAAATTTTTCTGTACACAACACAGTCATCCGCAAACAACCGTATAGAAGATGAAATTCCTGCAGAGATATCATTAACATAAATTAAAAACAATAGCGGACCCAGGACGAAGCCCTGTGGGACCCCTGAGGTAACATCGGTGTACTCGGAGCATTTTCCATTCAGTACTACGGTTTGTGTTCTTTGGGAAAGGTAACATTCGATCCATTTAAAGACAGTCTTATCAATGTTCAGGGTGGTAAGTTTAAACAGTAAGAGTGAATGTGACACCGTGTCAAACGCTTTCCGAAAATCCAAGAACACACCGTCAACCTGTCCCACAGTATCTACGCCCGATATTACGTCATGATAAAATTCGACTAATTGTGTTGTGCAAGACAGCCCTCTGCGAAATCCATGCTGCTCGTTGATTAGTACCTTATGCTTGTTTAAATGAGTTAATATTTCTTTGTATAAAATATGTTCGAGGATTTTACACGGGATAGACGTAAGCGATATTGGTCTATAATTACCAACGTCTTTTTTGGACCCACCTTTATGTATCGGTACCACGTGCGCGATTTTCCAGTCATGTGGTAAGGTGCCTGTCGCTAAAGATCTTTCAAAAATTGTATAAAGATACATAGAAATTGGCCCTGCACAACGCTTGAGTACACGCGGAGAAATTCCATCTGGACCACTAGATTTACTCTCATCAACGTCCTTCAATAGTTTTTCAATTCCATTAACACTAAGCTCGACAGGAAGCATATGCGAAATGCTCATAATAGTTTGATGATAATTACAGCTGTGTTTAGGTAGGAATACCGAGTGGAAAAAGTTGTTTAGGCATGCAGCCTTATCCTCGTCATTCGTAATTACCGTGCCGTTATAATTTAACTCCTGTATTCCAAAGGAATCTGAGCCACACTGTTTTAGGTACTTCCAAAACATTTTAGGATTTGATTTCATGTTGTTGCTCAGCTCAGTGAAGTAATCATCTTTAGCTTTTTTTATCTTTAGCTTATATTCGTGGGTAATCGACTTCAGTTTTTCAAAGTGAGCAACTGATTTGCTTTTCTTGAATGCACCTAATGCCCTCTTTCTTTTGTTGATAAGTTTTAATATATGTGCTGTTACCCATGGTTGTTCGTGCTTTTTTAGCCGTGATGAATGAACACTGGGGATATGTCTATTTGTTAACTCGGAAAGTATATTCTTAAATTTGTCCCACATATCATACACATTGCCCTCCTCAAAAAGACATTCGAAAACAGGGAATGAATTACGAAGTTTTTTAGAAATTGCATCGTAGTCACCCTTGTCATAAAAGTAGATCCTTCTACTCGTAGGTAACTTCGCACACACTTTTTTCTTTTGGATACAAGCAACAACAGCAAGATGATCACTAATTCCTGGAATCACAGTCACGTCATTTACGAAATTTGGCGAGTTACAAAACAACAAGTCTAACACAGTGTCATTGCGAGTAGGGGTGGTAACGTACTGCGTCAGACCAAACCTGTCGACGATATTTTTCATCGCACGGTTCATGCGCCCGCTTATACTTATACAGGAACCATTACCCCAGGATAAGCCAGGCAGATTAAAATCCCCCCCCTAGGAGTATTGTCTGGGCTGATGCTTCGGAAAGAATTTCATCTAATGTTTGCATTACGCTACTATCTGAGCTCGGCGAGCGATAAACCACTCCGACCAAAAACGCGAAGTTATCAGGCAGTGTTATCTTGCACCATACAGACTCCAGTGCGTCGCACTTATAATCAACTTCAAATGACTGTAAGCAAGAACGAACAAGTAAAAAAACGCCACCACCTGCTGTGAGCCTATCTTTACGATAGACGACGTAATTTTGCGGAAACACCTCACTATCGGCAATCGAGGGCTTTAGCCAAGATTCTGTACCAAGGACTATATCTGCGTTAACACTCTCAATTAGGCCCAAGAGCTCAGCAACTTTATTAACTACGCTGCGGCAGTTCACGATGACGGCAACAAGTTCTTGACATCGGTATTTCTCCTTTTTTCTAGTTTGTCATCGCCTGCTTACTGGGACGACCTGTTTTTTTTCGTCATCCCACCTGAAAGCCCTGCCGTTAATAATCAGTTTGTCGAAATTCAGCTTCACTTTATTGCTCTTATCCTGTCTTTTTGTCTTGGCATATTCCCACAGCTTATTCCTGATACTTCTTGTCTCATGTGAGTAATCTTCACTAACGCTGTATTGGGAATTCTTGAATCTTTTGGCATTGAGAAGCACTGCCTGACGCTCTTTGTACAATGAGAATTTAACAATAATTGGCCTCTTCTTATTCTCATTATAGCGTCCTAAGCGATGTGCCCTTTCCACAGACGCGAGTTCCATTCCAAGGCTCGTTTTGCAAATATTCTTTATTATAGCTTCGGATTCATCCCACGATTCTGAGGTTTTATCATCAACGCCATAGAAAACAAGATTTTTCCGGCGACTTCTGTTTTCGAGGTCATTTGTTTTCTTTTGCAGATCTTTCACCTGTTGCATGAGTTGCCGTATTATAGCTGCCTGCTCAGTTACAATCTTGCTGAGGTCCCTTATCTGGTTCTGAGTTTGGCTAAGATTATCTTTTACTTCCATCAGTATGTTCTCATTTTTTTCGAACCTGGATTCAATGCCGTTTAATTTTGAAATTAAAGTATCCTGCCCACTCTGCAAACATTTCAGCACTTCCATCTCTGGTGTCTTAGCAGGACCTGGGTTCAGTTCAACATCTCCCGCAAGTATTAAGAACAAAATCAAATACAGCATGCACTCTGTTAGAAAATAATCGCAATCTCTTCAGACGCGACGTATGCATCGTGCATCCGTGGTTTTTGTTACGAACAGTTAGCAACGTGGGAGGAGCCGGCAATGCATATACAAGTCTCCGCGATTGAGATGGGTAGTAATGACTAACCTGCACCAGCAACAGTTGCATCAGCGACATGTCGGCAAGTGTGCCGGCTCCAAATCCCACGAAGCCATCGTGCTGAGTGCCTATATACGCCTGATCGGCACCACGTGAGTTCTGTTGGCCCGAATTCATTGGTTGATCCTTGCTGATCCATCCGTGGCTCGGGCCACACGTGCCTCTGACGACAGATGATGACCCATGCACACGTGTGGACGATAGTCGAGATACTGTAGATGCCGACCAAGGATCAGACAAAAAGGGCTGTGTCCGGCGCTCCGCCGCATCGAAGTGGATCGCAGAAACCAGCAGCAGAAGTACCTGCACCAGCAACAGTTGCATCAGCGACATGTCGGCAAGTGTGCCGGCTCCAAATCCCCGGCTTTCAACCGGCTTTCAACCCATTCGGCTTTCAAGCCATTCAACCCATTCGGCTTTCAAGTCGGCTTTCAACCCATTCCCCCCCCCCCCCCCCCCTATGTAATGCCCATTTGGGCCCTTAGGGTACCTAAATAAATAAATAAAAATGTTGTAGAGAAAACTGCTTGCGTTTTTCGACGAAGGCATCAGACAAGAAATATCAATCTCGTTGCTGAAGTTTGAGCGGCCGAGACGGGCTTTCGCTTGATCGCAGACAGTGGCGGCGTCTGCCGAACATGCTGCGCAACTGACACAAGCTACTCGCACGTGTCAGTTTCACTCGCTAAAGTATAGTTGTATTTAGCGTGTTATCGTAACCCCCCCCCCCCCCCCCCGAAAAAAAAAAAAAAAAAACGAAGGCCCTCGCCTGTTGCGTCTCAGTGTTACCCACCACGGAAGCATGTTACGCTAACGCTCCTGAGTTCGGTGGCACGGGCTGCATTGCCGGCCACATCGGTGGAATTTCGATAAGGCTAAATGCAAAAGAACAACCACGTGCTAAAATTTAAGAGCACTTCAAAGAATGCCAAGTGGTTGAAAGGAATCCTGAAGTACTTAATACAGCGGGTCATCGCTCATCATATCCTGGTTTTTATAGCAATCAGCTGACTTCAAGTGCAGGCTGTTAATCACATTGCTATTGTGATAAGTTTTAAGATGTGCAGTTTGACAGGACATGGCTTTTTCCTTCTCCAGCCGAAAAAAAAAAAACCGAGCACGCTTATTACGCTCTTCACGGTGCGATTTGAGCATTGCAGCCCGCTGCACACGTGATTGCCCTTGTATTATTTGACCATTAATGAAGCTGAAAGGGTCCACAACATTGCACCCACAAAAGCTATCGTTCTCCCGCTACCGCACGCGCAAGAACTTGTGCGACAAAACGGTGACGAAGCTTCGGCTGGGACGTTGTCGCCAGGCCTGTTTTCCTCATATTACCGCATCACAGCTTCCGCCGGTTGCCGTATGGCGGCGTCACCGTAGCTGAAAGTTGCGAATACGACGGGGGTGATTTAACGTGCCCTGGTACATGTCGCGCGCGCTGAAACGTATGGCAAACGCCGGGCGGCACACCCCCTGTCTTTGCCCGATGTGCGTCGTGTTGTAGGTACTTTGAAACGCGCAAGACCAGCGGAGATTTTAAACTACGACGCAGCGGGCGTGCAGCGATGCCAGCGACTATTCCCCGCTACGGTTTCAGCGATGTGGTCTGCGCCGTTGGATTGATTGATTTGTGGGGTTTAACGTCCCAAAACCACTATTTGATTATGAGAGACGCCGTAGTGGAGGGCTCCGGAAATTTTGACCGCCTGGGGTTCTTTAACGTGCCTGCGCCGTTGGATACTTTCGCGAGACTGTGTTGTCGAAAGGATGGATGCTGTCCGACGTGAAGTACGTCTGTGACGCGGAAGAAACGGTGTGACCTTTCGACTTAGTGCCAGGCATTGTACCACGTATACTTAACGGTAAGTGTGTTCATACAGCGCTTGCGCAGCTCCACGCAGTGTGCAGGTTGCTTGTTATGCGCCCGCTTTGAAGTAAAAAAAAAAAAAAATATTAGCAGTTTCTCAGGCAGCACTGAGGTAGCGTTCAGTCCAGTGACAGCTGTCTTGAGTGAAAACATCACATTTACGTAGTTGGTGGTCACAGCTCTTGCACTATATGTTACAGAAGCTGTTTCGCTACGCGCTTTCACTTATGGTGTGTTCAGTGGCTAGCGCGAACGCACAAAATGCTCGTATCGCAGTTTTTAAAACGTTTTGAATCTGATTGTGAATCGCGAAATGGGTGTCCAAGGCAACTTTCACAAAAAGGCCAGCGTAAAGCGGAGATTGTGGTTTTAGCGGAAATGCAAACATGTCGCAGCGGTCATGCTTCAACGAAGTCGTCTCGTCGTCGTCTGTGAACCATTCGCAAGCTTTGCGGTCGGCCGTCGTTTAGGCCTGATACTTAAAAAATGCCTTTGAGCAACCTGGTGGTAATTGACTTCGTGGTGGTTTCTTGGTTGGCATGCAGTGCGTAGTCATTAATGCAATATACGTTGATCATCACGGTTTTTATGGCAGTCATCATCTTGTAACCGGGTTGAAACTGCGCACGTGACAGCCAGATATAATGCCGTATTTACTCGAATAGGACGCGAGGCAGTTTTCCTTTTCTCCCAGATTTTTAGCTGCTTAAGTCGTCCCTCGTGTACAGAGTATTGATATTCTATTTTGTTTCTTAGACGTGATGAAATTTCACCCCTCGCGTTACAGTCATGGTCGCATTACAATCGAATAAATACCATGTGTGTAATATACGGTGCAGTGCTTACGCAATATAAGTTTTCATGTGCTTTCTTGAATTTTTTTGCAAAGCAAGCCTTATTTAAAAGACATGCGATACTTTCCAGAGTTCCAAACCGTGTTGCATTGGAGGAAATCGACGCCGGAGCGAGTCAACTACGCATGCTTTTGATTAGCTTTTTTGTTAATAAAAACTTCTTCTGGCTGTGGCATTCGTGAATACAATAACAACGCCGGTCTTGATGCTTATTTTTCCTCGTCCGATCATCGCGCACGGCAGCCTGGTTCACGTTAGTATTTGTTTGTACGCCCGAATTTTTTTGGCCGCCCTCGATAGCGCGGCGCTCCGTGTGCTGGTTGTCCATGCTATACGAGCAGAACTTGATAATTTAGCTTCTTTGTCATTTAGAAATTTGTAGACATAACACCGAAACAGCAATATAACGCTGGTCAACAAAATAACGTCGCTCGCTCGGGACGTGTTGCGCACGTGGCCGTTTGCTCAAGAGAATAAGGTTTGGCTGCGCGGGGTGAGCGGCGGTGGTTTCGAGCTCGCCTCCCCTCGTCATGGTTTCGCGCCGCTTGAACATGCTCATTTTCTCAGCTCATAATGAACCGATTGAAAGCATTCTGGTGCCATCATGTTCGTCTTAGAACACACAACTGCGAGCGTCCAACTAGAATTTCTTACAGAGCTTCGCACGGTAGGAGCCTTTTAAACTTTTCTCTATTCGTAACGCCATCTGTCGAACACGCCACGAATAATGAAACAGTGTTGGAAAATTTGTCCCTTCCAGACGAGCGGAGTCGGCGCTCCTGTCTTATGTTACTCCGTGGTGCAGGCGTACGTTACCTTATCATTTAGGAGCGTACACCGCGCCGTTTTTCTCCTTAGACAGACTTGGTCGAGCGTGCGCAGCAGCTTCGCGGATGCAGCTTGCCATGGGCTCTCAGGGTGCGACCCTGCTGCGAACGCTCAACTAAACCCTTTATTGACGACGCGCGAATCGAGACTGGTGTTTAGAGTATGCTTGTTGATGTCACCTCTGTGCGGCATTCACGACTCGCTGTGTCCAGGTATACGTTAAAGCTTGAGCTACCACAAAGCCTAAATCATGATCATGGGTGGTATAGTTGCGATCGAGATGTGCCACTAAGCGTCAACATGCAAGTGTGCAAGTCAAGCGGTGCTAATGCTTACAATACACCGGCAGACGTTACAAATGTGCGCATAAATTATTCTTCCTCAATATGAACATGTCGTCTAGAGAATACTCGACAGATCGTTGCATCGGGTGGATGTGACACCAGGCTTTGTGATTCGCAGGACTCAGCGCTGGGCACGCCGGTAACGCTGCGAGTGGACAACAATGGATTCTTCCTTTACTGGACGGATCAAAACAAGGTTAGTAGGTCTCGTGCCTTTTGGCCAAGTTCTGAACTATGCGTTTTTGACACTTCATGAACAGCACACGGGTTTGAGCCTTTAAGGGAGTTTTGGGCTTCAAGGACCCCTAACGCCAAATTTGAAAACTCGAGGTGTTTCTGTTGTTTGAGAGTCTGGCTGATTATAAGTGATGAGCGTTGCCTATGAAATATTTTCATTTAGTTTGGAAGAAAGGGTGCGTGCTAGTGATACTCAGGTGCAATCGGCATTTACTGTTGTTTGACGTGGTGTTTCACTCGTTCCTCTGAAACAGGAGCGATAGCTCGTTCGTCGTTCCTTCCCAATGTTGGAATGAGTTCCCGTTACAGGTTCCCAAAAAGCAAAAGGAACTCGATACAGTTACACTTAGAAAGTTGGAAAGTGTCGTTAAACTAATGTTACATTTGAATTTTTGATCAAAACATAGTGCTGAATATTCTTGAGAACAAATAAAGCAAGAAATCTGTGACACATTTTGCGCTACGTATATTTTACGAATTTAACATCGGCAGTGGCAGGTTATATGTAGATAGAAGGAATGTAAAGAAACGATCCTATATAGACGAACGTTTTAAAGGTCACCGGCCATACTACAAATATACTACAAACTGCTACTTTATTGCTCGTCTATTACAAGTGCAACACATATGGCACGTTCTACATCAGCTGTCGAATGCGCAGTAAGAATACTGCACTTCATAATCACGCCAAGCTTCAACACCCATTACCAAGCGCTTAGACAAAGTCTAGAGCTGGGTACGTTTTCGATGGCCAAACCGACACGTACACAGTGGACTCGTACCTAATTTTGCAAAAGTAAGAAATGTAGCTTAGTGGGCGCTTCGCAACTGCCTTTGCAGTAGGCATTCTAAAATAGTTTGAACCGGTGAGTGTCGCGCGTGCTAACATTCGTTTCTTTGCGGCATAGTTGAAGCATCCATCGAGAACCGAAGTTACGTTAGCAACTTATGAGGTGACACACATGGAACCCCATTGCGCTATCGAGTTCGACTCTTGAAGGCGAATCTCAAGCGTCATCCAAGTTTTCTTGGATGGGAATAGCAATCCTCTAACATGCACCAATATAAATAGGCCTTGTACACAGAAAAACGCAACAAATTGAACAATACGTAGGTGCTGATTGAATATTCCAGTGTGAGTATATCAAATAATGTCCAAGATGCAAGTCCCTCTTTCGCATTTAGCAACGTATTCATTTTGATATTTCTATACGACGGACAAGATTTGATTTCTCGTGAGCATTTCGTTGGCAGTGTTGAAGAGTCATTTCATCAAGCGCTTCAGGGTTCTGCCATGTCGTACACAATTAAAAACAAAGTCAATCGATGTAGTAGGGGTTGTTACGTTTGACCCGGCAGTTCGTCTTAGCAGACGCCATTGTGTGTGAGCCGGCCTGCAAGAATGCTTTCACCCCCATATATAGGTGCCTGGCTGGAAGAAAAAAACACGACGCTGTCCTGCAGGTGGGCCAGAGAGTTCGCTGTGGTCGGGTTACTATGAACTCGACGGCAGCATGTTAGTTTGCGTGCCCAGTATTGTTAGTTTGCGGGCCGCGAAACGGCACTTGATGTTGAGCTGGAGGCCGGCAGAGGTGAGACAGGACAGTGCCTCACGCAGGCGAACAAGGTGAGTCGGAAAATCTTACGAAAACATGACGATGTTGTCAAGATAACACAGACTTGTTGTACACTTGTAGTTACGTAGGATGGTGTCCTTCGTGCGCTTGAAAGTAGTGGGCGCGTTGCGGAGCCAAAAATGCATTACGGTAAATTCATATAAGCCATCGGGCGTTACAAAAGCTGTCTTATCGCAGTCACCTTCTGCCACCGGCACTTGTCAATAGCCAAAGCGAAGAAATAAAAATGAGTAGTACTCCGCGCCTTGCAGGCAGTTGAGTGCGTCATCTAAGCGGGACAGTGGATAGACGTCCTTGCGAGTGATCTTATTCAGCCGGCGGTAATCCGCATAGAAGCGTATTGTGCACTAGGACGACCGGAGACGCCCAAGGGTTCCGGGACGGCCGAATGATGCCGCGATGCAGCAGTTCATCGGCTTGCTCATTATGGACCTGCCGCTGGGCTTCCGACACATGGTATGATGGCTGGCGTATTGAAGGATGCGAGCCTTTGTGGACGCTGTGACCGACGTTCGCCATACGCCTCAAGCATGGCTGGTCGCAATCGAATGACGAGCGAGAATTCTGGACTAGCGCGAGGACTTGCGTGCGATACGGATGCAGCAGATCGGCATCCATGGCTGATTCAAGGATGCCTGGCGAAGACGAAGTTCATAATGACGAAGATGACGTGTGCTGCACGGGAGAAGTTAGGGCTCCGAGCTCAAAACAGTGCGTGGGATCTGACGTCTCTATGGTGTGGAGCGGATCAACAGGATGACTAGAACTAAGAGATTCTCCACGCAGCAAGACCACAGGGCGTTTGAACGGATTGTACACAAGCATAGTTGGTAATCCGGATGTGGTATTGAGGATGGCAAAACGAAGACGCAAAGCCCTTCGACGCAGAAAAATAGGCGACGGTGTAAAAAGGAAAGTGACATACAAAGTAGTTGAGCAAGACACGGGCGCAAGCACTGACATGACTGGTGGCATGTCCATGTGGGATAGGACGCTGAGCTTTTGCTCTGTACTCTTCGTAGGACAAGGCAATGCGTCATCCGAGAACAGGAAGATCGTCACTTCGCCCCGGGCACAGTCGCTGATGGCACGATTCTGAGACAATAAATCCCAGCTGAAGATGATGTCATGTGAACGTGAAGATAGCACGAGAAATTCGACAACATAAAGGACGCCGTTAATAACCACCCTGGCGGTATGTGCAGCAACCGGCGCTATGGGCGGCGTATACTTGCGGTGTGAAGTATCATGCCGGAGCACGACGTCGTGACCTAACGCAGTTTACGGCAAAAGTTTTGACATATGACTGATGTCGCAGCCCCTGTGTCAATAAGCGCTATCGGGGTAGTTGCTTCAGCCATAACGTCGAGTAAATTGCGTGGGGACTGTGCAAGCCATGCAGAAGTCGCGATACTGGCAGTTTGTGCCTGCAGAACCGCAGCAGCTAGGTTCCCTCGCTAGGGGAGTGCCGACGAGGTAAGGCTGAGTGGCGGCGGGGTGAAGATAAGCGGGGCTCGCGAAACCTTCGCGGAGGTAGCGAAAAGGCTCAGCTGTGCCGCGTAGTATGTTTAGTAGCTTCTTGTGGGTTGCCACCGTAGCCAGGCGCTGCAGAAGGTTGATGACCAGGTGGTATGAGACAGTTGCAGAAGCGGGCCACATCTCCACTGAAACCACAGGCGAAGCATATGGGCCGGTTGTCTTGTGTACGCTGGGGATTCCGGACATACTGGTTTCGAAATGCCGGCGATGCTTAGGCCGGGCTGTTGGCGGGTGCATTGAGGCAGGTAAGGCGAATGTTGGTGGCGGTGTCAGTATTGGGGGTTTAGCCGCGATGGTAGCATAGGTTAAAGATGCAGCCACATATGTACACGGTTGGGCCAGAGATTCCGACTCGTCGAGTTGATTGCGGAGAGCCCTTCTATTGGGGGCAGGAAACGATGCGTCAGGCTGTACTGCCTCGTCGGTAAGAGGGAGCATATGCAGTTGGCACGCCATCTTCTGCAGATTGAAGTCTTTGATTGGCAGCGTCGTAGCGGGCGATGAATTAGAGGCAATTGTGAGGCTCGAGAGTGACGCGGTAGATGCAACAGCGCTGCGTGCAAGCACCCTTTGTCGACTCAGCTCGTCAGAGCTCTGGCAAAGTAGGACGCGACTGAAGCATGGTTCCGCGCAAGAAGCATGCGGAATGCCTCGATGCGTTTGACGATATTCTTCACTTTTTTTCTTCACTCGTGGATGCGTTGACCCAGGAGCAAATATTGATGTCTATGCAGATCGTCTACGTCTCACCGGGCTGTCTAGATCGTCTACGTCTCACCGACCATCTTGGCAGATCCACATTTGAATCCTCGGAGTCTGTCATCGGAGTCTGTCCAGCGATTACACATGCGTGGCAAATTCTAATGTGGGCTCCGTCACTGTTTGCCTAGTGGAGTGCTTAAAATACTTCTTTTATTAAAATAGCAGTGCTCACATTCCCTCTACATGATTTAGGAGATGTTGAATGGTTTGCCCATTTTATTCCAAATGTAAGCTTTGTAAGAATACGTTAAGAAGTCCAGAGAAGGCAACCGTTAATTTGTGCCGAACAGCAACGAGCCAGCAGTCAGTGGCCTCAGCAGAACCAGCACGAGCCTCAGCCGAAACAAACGTCGTCTTCGATGCAACATGTCGACCCGAATATAACTGGTGATTTAATTGAGCGTGCGCATAGGTGAGGTGGCAGCTACTAAGAAAACAGGTGTACACCTTTTAATGTCAAGTTCAGCCGTTTTAAGCTTCGGCAACAAGTTCTTTCTAAGCGAGCAACGTTTAGAGGTGTTAATTTTGTCATCACAGAAGACTTTTCGTTAGCCAGACGAGTTGCCCGAAAAAAAAAACAGTTTGCAAAGTCATTGCCACAGTACTTCTCAGTTTGGCCTGATAAGCTGTATAGGTGGCACAATTACGACTGTGCCACTGATGATATACTAAGAAGCAAACTCGTAACACTGTTCCAAACGACAGTGTCACCCAAGATAAGCGATCTGGTAGTGGCATGAACTCGCTTTTAGTACTCGTAACCGCAAAAATAATGTGACTTTTGCTCATTTCAGTGATTTTACAAGTAACAATAAGCCAGTGGTAGTAATGATGACATAACTGCTATTTTCAAAGTCCCTGTTCTTTTTTTCCAAAACAAAGAGCACTATGAAGCATAGGATTCAGCTTAATTCTATTATTTCCTGAATGGAGGCAAAACTAATAATATTAATCAAGACATTGCTTAACAGTGTAAAATACCAAATTTTTCCAGACTGATGTCACTTATGATTTGTATCGGTGCGATAGAGAAGGTAGACGGTGCGATAGAGGAGGTGGTGGCGTATTGATAGCTGTATCTCAAACAATTTCTTCCTTTCAAGTAGACGTTGTCCTCTCTGGAAACAGTCTGGGTGGTAATTCGAGTAAGGGCACAAACATTATATTAGGCGCATGCTACATCGTCATTTCTTGATGAATTGCATGACGCTCTCGGCTATGTTGTCACTCGGTATCTTTCATCACCAATTTTTCATTTAGGTGACGTGAATTTTCTTAACATCCCCTGGCACACTGGTACTCCTCCGCTCGACCCCTTTTCAACACAAAATCTGAAGTTCCTAGATTTTTGTACTTGTTTTACCTCATCCAGGTTATAACAAAACCAACAAGGACATTTGAACTAGTTTCGTCAAGACGTCCACAATTCATATCCCCAATTATACCGTATATCTTCCTGGTCTGAGCGACCATTTGGTGCTACATTTCGACATTATTATGTCCTTTTCACATGGAAATAAAGAAGACAAATACATTCGGGACTACCCGAATGCTGATTTTGACGCCAATAATTAAGATATCTGTGCGTACTTAGACAGTTTTTGTTGCAATTTTAATGAGAGAAGTGTACAGGAGAACTGGGATCTTTTCAGGAGCCTAGTTACTGGTCTCACCAATGCGCACATCCCTTTCGACGCATACGGAACAACACAAAGAGACCGCGGTATAATGCGCGGCTCAAACGTTTGCCTATTAAGAAAAAGCACCTTTTCCGCATAGCCAAGTTGCAAAATACTACAGATCGCTGGGTAGCGTTTCGCAATACTGAGGCAAAATACACGGAAGTTGTACGTACTGCTAAGAATCATTTTTGAACTCAAACATTGCCTGAACAATTATCAAGGAACCCCCGGCAGTTTTGGAACGTTATCAATTCAAACCAAAATGCGGGTTTATCAATCAACGATGACTCTGGTGAACCGCCACCAGCATCTGAATGTGCCGCGTTATTTAACATTTTTTTGGCCAATTTCTCAGGAAACACTGGTGCACCTGTTGACGCAGTTGTGTGCCGTGATTACTACTGCTCAATGTTTCCTATCACTTCTGCGGGAATAGGAAAGCTGATTGACACCTTAAAAACACCCTCATCATGTGGGAATGACCATATTATAAGCTCAAAGTTTCTCAAACGGACAAGCACATGTTCATCTCTCTTCTTATGCAGTCTCTTGACCAAGACTGGAAGGTCGCCAAGGTTGTGCCTATACACAAGGCTGGTAATAAACGCTCCGCTCTCAACTATCATTTCATGTAAACTAATAGAACATACACAGTTAAACCTGCTTATAATGAACCTTCATATAACGAATTCCTCGATATATCAAATTTTTTCAATTCCCCGCCGTCGCTCCATAGAAGCACATGTATTTGCGACCTCTATGTAACAAAGTAACAGCAGGAGACAACCTTAATATAACGAATTTTCCCCACGGACAATCTAGAAATTAGCTCCGCATTTTGGCATTTTGATACGAGCGTGCATCTTCCGCGGCTACCCCGCCATCGCGGTGGCGCGCTCGGCACACAAGGCGAGAGCGAGCGCTCTTTATTGCGCGCGGGTGTGCACGAGGCGGGCCTGCACCCCACGAGCCTCCGTTCTCGCCGCCGCGGGCTCATGCGCGGATGAGCCTACCCCCCTCCCCCCAACTTCAAACCAAACTAAAAAAAAAAAAAACACGCAACTACTTTTGCGCGTTGGCAGTGGTACGCTGTCAGTTAGCGGGCTGCGTTGCCTATGGAGGGCGCCTTACCGAATAGTAGTCCGAGGTGTCTGTGTCCGTCTCGTTCGCTCTTCGTTTTCGACGCCGCGCGCACGTGCAGTTTCACTGCGCGCGCATGGTGTGGCCTCGACGACGTTCAGCTTTTTTTCTTCCTATTGCGATACCAATTATATGGACAGTATGGGCTGACTTTTTTTTTTCTTTTTTGCCGCTGCCACCATTCACCGTGTGTATATATATATATATAATGAAAACTCAAGAACGAAAAAAAAAGGGTCGCCCGCGCTCGGCGCCCTGCAGCTCGTCACGATGCGCCGACGCGCGCTTATCTCCACCGCGTACTTCGCCCCGCGAGTTGGGACTTGGGGGGGGGGGGGGGGTTATATGCTTGTCAGCGCGCGCGCTAATCCTTCGGTGGGGAAAATTGCGCGCCTTCGATTTTGACCGGGATGATAGCGTTTAGTTGCCAGGCGCACAAGGATCCCTTCGCTCGCTGGACAGGCTCTATTTGCGAGAAGAGTTCACTTTTCAAACACAGCTGAGTGCAAAATTAACTGGGGCACTTGTTAAGCCGCACTCATATCTGCACCTGTGATTACGTTTTGTGCCTCATTTTTCTTCAACAGCGCGTTAAGTGTAGAGCGATAAACGTTGTTAGTTCTTTCCTGTCCTGTGTATGTTGCTTTGGTGCATCATTCGTGCGTCAGCTGCGCGCTGCATGTTTCAATCTGCTTGCCGTTGTCAGCGTACTTTCGTAGTTGTTGCTATCGCATTCATCGCTTCGCGCTTGCGGCTTTTCTTAATTTCGGACAACCGTGTTGTCACCACAGAGAGGATGTCAGAGTAGGCGCTCATGGAAACTCTCCGTGACCACGGTGACGACAGATCTTCGGAGAGAGAGAGAGAGATTGACTTTAAACATATCCCGAGGAGGCTGAGAAAGGGCCATTCTGCCCCTAATTCAACCTGGGGGCTCCGCCCAGGATGGCGCTGGCAGCCGAAGGCTTGTAGCGATGTCCCGGGCCCTCTGGACCGCCTGTAGTTGCAGCTTGTATTGATTGCTCTTGAGGGCTTCCTGCCAAGCCTCTTGGGCAGGGCCGTACCCAGGAATTTTTTTTCGGGGGGGGGGGGGGGGGGGTTCGCGTGTAGAACGGCTGCCATTTTTTAAGATTTATACTGGCTTATTTTCGTGAATGAAACAAGTACATCGCTTACTTGTACTAATTCGATGGTACTTTTAAATTATTTGTACCCAAATAAAGAAATTCATATGTCAACCTCAAATTCTGCTTAAAGCAAGAAATAAGTTTGGACAATAGCACCACCAAAGCCGGGGACACCGCGATTAACGGCTCCTGATGAAGTAACACAATGTAACCGCGGTACAAAAACGGTATGTATGTGTTAAAAGCTGCCACTCTAGCGTCGCTAGCGCGAAGTCGGCGACGGGAATGGCAGCAGGTTAGGTCGTTCCGTACGTAAGCAGAGACAGTGAAGAGATCAGAGACGTATGTGGGGAAAAGCAAAACGCTAGTGATATTGCAGCACTGCAGAGGAATCTAGGAATATTGCAGAGGAATCTAGTACAACACTTGATACCAACTAACAAAATACATATAAAATCAATAAATCAGCTTACAAGAGAGAAGTATTACAAACTACACAAAACTAACCAACAATAAAACTACAGATGAGAAAGTCCGAAGGTATAAACAGGTGAAGGGATACCTGTGATGACCGGCAGCGTTGAGTCCACGACGATCGGATGCGAGAAGTCAGAGAGAGTTCTGGCACAACTGCGATGTCGGCGGTGTTGCAGCGCTGGTGTTTCCGGGAGGCTAGGGCTTGAAGCCGATCTCGGGCAGGTTGAGCTTACTCGAGATTCAAGTACCGATGCCTACGTTACAGACGTTAATTTCGCGTCACAACTAGACGAATGGCTAAGTTTAGGTGGCCAGCCGACACGGAGCCACAACCACTTAAGGAATACTTCTTGATCTCCTACACCATGGTCGTCAGCAACTAGACTGCTTAGCAAGGCGAAATCCTGCTCTTAAATCGACCTCCGTGTCCCCTGATTCTCGTCCTGGGGGAAAAGAGACCTCTACATGGGTCCAATCATGCACGTTTCATTGTTAGAAACTCCACCCTAAAAATATGTTGACCACGTCCCTTTTTAATTAGGAGAGGGTCCTCAACTGAGCGAGAGTGACAATCTGTTGGGGTTCTCTCATACGGCTTGTCCACAAGCAGTTTTTCTCGTGGGAATGGTCAGTTTCCTTGATCTCAGCCGGTGCGTCTTGCAGTCTGCAGCTAGTTCGGGGTGCATCGCGGCCTTTGACGACCCTGCCGACGCCGCCGTAGGTACAAAGGATCAAACATCGGTGACTAAGGTTTGAAGAACACCCCATTCAGTACTTCTCTGCACGAAAGGCCAGTCTTTTCATAAGTGAAGGGTTCCATCGGTCAGCGGGGGAGTGCGGCGCCCGTTAATTTGCCGTTACGCCGGGTCGCAAAGGTGGCAGTCTGTGACAGCATGTATGCAAGCAAACAAACAAGTCGCACGACATTCCGATTTTCTTGTTACCGTTCGCACATTCTGCTTGCTGGATAGTTTCCTCGTAATTGCGAAAGGATAGAAGGGTTGAAGCTTGGGCTAGCTGGGTTTAGCTTTTAATCGACTCTTGAAACATAGAGGGAAGTTTAAACGAGAAAGTTTTTCCTTCTCGGCAACTTGCAAAATTCGGTGAGGACTTGTTCTGGGGTCAATTGAAGTTCTCGATGGATGCTGAGCAGTGCTAGTCCGGTCAATCTGTCGTCGTTGATATGATTTCGAAGGTAGCTCTTCAGCCTTCTCAGTGCGGAAAAAGTCCGTTCCGGGGTCGACGTCGACACGGGTAAAGTCGCCAAGATAGAAAGTAGGCTGTCGATGTTCGAAAAAAAGTCGTGGTTGCACATCTCTAAGGCCTGTAAAGCACAAGCTGTGCGATTCTTTTCTTCGATCTGGCAGCATTTGTTCACCCACAGTGTGAACTCTGCTTCGATGACATTAGCCGAAGGAATGTCGCCAAGGTAAAACTGCACTGCATCATCAATATCAGAAAGGCTAGCCGATGCGCAGAATTTCAGCAGCAGCATGTTAAGGCCTACCACGACCTTCTTATGGGCATCGAACCGGTCTCTTAATTGATTTTCGAAGTCAGCCAGCAAAGGCAAATACACATTCCTCCGGTAGTACTCTTCGGGAGTAGCAGAAGGTATGTTGCTTCTTTGCATCTGCCTTCCAGTGATGCGTGGTAGGGCCATCTCAACATTTGTGATCTTTAGCAAAGAGGGACTTCAGAAATATCTTATTAAATTCCATTTCCGCACTAGCCCTTTTTGTGGAAAGAACGTCTATAACATTCTTTACGTGATCGCACGCTTGAGCCAAGTCACAGTCAATTTTTTGAAGAAACTTGCAAAGTGGCAGTGTCAAAGAGAAGAGGTCGCTACAGATCTGAAGCGAAACGACAAACTCGGGCTTCGTAATGGCATTGAGCAGTTGAGAAGCTTTTGATGAAGTATCAGATGACGCGGCCTCTTCTTTCAAACATTCGAGGAATTGTACAATAGGCACGTACAGTTCAAGGAAACGCTGAAGTGCATCGCGACTCTCTACCCACCTTGTTTGGCAAAAGGAGAGAACTGATTTTCTTTTTTCTTGTGTTAAATCTTCTACTTTGTCTCGCAGTTGGTTCGTCCTCTGTGGCGAAGCTCTCACAAATGTACAGGTGTAGGATACAGTTCCCAAACAGTTGCGGATGCTGGGGAGTTTGCATGCGTGAAGCAGAGCAAGGTTCAACGAGTGGGCACTACAATTCACGTACAACGCTTTGGGCGCTGTTTGACGAATGAAGGCTTGAACACCGTTAAGGTGGCCGCTCATTGATGCCGCGCCGTCGTATCCTTGTCCGCAAAGTAGGTTCAGGTCGAAGCCATGACCTCTAAGGCTATTCAGGATTGTGCTCGCCAGCGCCTTGCCAGTGAGATCGTACACGGGAACGAAATCTAAAAAATCTGCTTTAAGAATGGGCACTCCCGACGTGTCGTGTCCAACGTACCTTACACATAGGGAAATGTGGGCGGTGTGAGATATACCGTATTGACTCAATTCTACCGCCCCCTCGATTGTAACGCGCACCCGATTTCCACCCCGAAAAAAAAAAAAAAGTAAGACATTGATTGTAACGCGCACCCATTTTTCTCGCTGGCCCGCACGATCACGCCACTCGAAAAAACGACTCCTTTCGGGAGTGTCTTCCATTTAAATATGAGGTACGGGCGAAGCTTGTGCCCATCTGACGTGTAGCAGAGCATTGCCGTCACTGTAGTTTTACCGTGGACCGATGTCAGCACGCGAACTTGCTTCACCCCCTTCTTCTTGACGGTTGTGGTGCCAGGCATGTCAAAGTAAAGAGGCGTCTGATCGGCATTCCCGATTTGCCCAAGCAGGTAGCCGTTGTTGCACCGCAAGTTTAGGACGAACCTCTGAAAACTGTGAAGCTATTCATCGTACTCCTCCGCAAAACTTTTCGCATATGCATGTTCCCCTTCGGAGGGAAAAGCCTTTCCTCTTCATAAAGTTAGTTAGTTAGCACCTGCTCGCTTTAAACTGGCTCCGCATTAGACCTTTTTCTAAGACTAATTGCATAGCCCGTACTTGGAGCAGTTCTGTCGTCACGGGCCGCTGTGCCGCTCGCTGCTCAAGCACATACTCGCCGAGCAGCTCTTTAATTTGCGGAAACCGACCCTGTTGTGGTCCACTGAAGCCTTTGAATGAAGCTTTGCTGTCGACAATCTTCTGCTTTTGTTTCTGCCGGTCCCGCACCCACGTTTCGGGAACTCCGAACGACCGCGATGCGGCCCGATTTCCGTCCGTTTCTGCACACGCGATGACTTTTCTTTTAAAAGCGGCATCGTGGTGCACTCGAGTTTTCGGAGTCAGCCCTTCCACGCCGTCGATGCTAATGCACTACTAGATGACGAACTCTTCAGCACACGTACGAAGTGCCGCACATGGGAAACGCATAGGCAGAAATGGCCGACGCGCCATGCCGACGCACGTAGGGGGCGGCCATTTCGGATTTGCCGATGGCAATAGATTAACCGTAATTTTTTTGTTCGTACTCGATTCTCGCGCATGCGATTTATCGCGTATGCGATAAATCGCATGCGCGAGAATCGCATGCGCGATGATTAAATCGCGCATGCGATTTATGAACTCGCTTAACCGGAAAAAAGGTGCACGTTAGATTTGAGTAATTACGGTATCAGTGGCCTCGTCAGCTAGAACTGAAAAACACGAACCTGAGTTGACGTTTTTCACTATCTTTCTTTGTATGATTTTACCACAGAGGGTGATCAACTCATTTTAAATTTTTGGGCTCGTGTACAGCGCATTCGCAGGAGATGTTTCCATGTGAGCTCTCAAGGCGGCATCTCCACATTTTGCTCTCATCCTAAGCAGTGTGCGGAAATTTCCATCATTTTTGAATGGCAGCACTTCAGACATATTTATCGGACCAGAGTCGTCTGTGCCGCGAAGCGGTACTTCTTGCCTGCTGCAGAAAAGGATTGTTTCTATTATTGGCAGCAAGTTCTTGCGGTTTTCTTCCGCCTGCTTTTTAAGGCCGTGGTCAAGTTGTGTTAAGATGTCATGCTGTGAGCGGGATCGGACTGCTAAAAAGTTCTCCGATAGCGTTCTTGACATGGCGTGATAACTGCTGGATGCGTGGCTCTTAAAGGCGTCTATGGCTTTCTTGTAATTGGTGAACTTCTCAGTTACAAAACAGCCCAAGCGCTGGTGCTCCCCTTTTCCTGCACACTCGCTTGCGAAGACTACGCAATATTTGCATAATGCTCCTTGAAGCTTCTCTGAATAAACAAGCCATGGGTAACAATCTACCCAGTGAGGTTGGAACTTCAGATTCCTTTTCCCTGTGGCTGGATAATCATAGTTAGCCGGAGGGGTCCACGGATTGAACAGCAGCTTCTCCATTGTCTCTGGATCATTACATTATTGCTTTTCGAGACAAACAGTCCGAAGTCGAAAATATTCGCACTCGTCGCACAGAGGGGAGGCGAACCAGAATGTGTAGGTGCCATGCCACTCACCTTCCTTGGGCATTGCCCAGTGGTAAAGGCGTCGCTTTGCCCAGCGTTGACTGTAGAACAAAGATCACTTGGAGTTGCACTGCGGCCACCATCATTTCCCGGCGGCGCATGGGTGTCCTGCTTGTGTTCGTTCTCAGGTGGGTAATATGAACCGGTGCATTCTCCTGAGTCGCTACAGAAGTTCGGACGCGCTTGGCTTTCCACCAGTGCTGAGGAGGGCGAAGTTTTATCCTTCGAAGGAGGCGGTTCTTCTCCGTCCGCTTCATCGGTTCGAACTTTCTTGAAGTAAGACGCTAGACTCCTTTGCTTCGTTGTTGCAGAGTGTCTTTTTATTTTGCTGCCGCAATCCTGTGCACGTACACAGAAGTGGCCAGTGGCTCCAAAAAGACGTTTGCGACTGCTTCGACTGCCTGGCGTGAACGGTGGGCGATGTTTTCTTCCTCTTTTATCTACTTTACAGTGGCTAGAATGTAGAAGTGTGATGAACACGCTGGCTCCCGCGTGGCACATGTGTTTTCTGAACGCCGCTACAGCTTGTGTGCATGCAGGCCCATTATTGTACTCCAGCTGCAGCAAACTAGATTAACGCTACTTAAATACCTTTTCACAGAAGACTCCATGGGCACTGCATACTCCCCTTAATATACGTGAACCCCCAAGAATGCACTGCCGAGACATTTGTACTCCCGTGGTACAGTCCACAAAGGAGGTGTTGCTCTGTTCCTGTGAAAAAGTCACCTTTTCACAGACGGCTCCCTGGGCGCCTGCATAATTCTCTCTGGGCTACGCTAATGAAATAGCCGTGACCCCCCAAAAATGCACTTTGTAGGATGTGACGTCAGCCTCTGTACTCCCGCACGCAGCCCAGCTCGGCGGCGTTTTTTTTCTCCTGTGAAAGTTGACCGCTGGTGCCGGATTGTGTGCCGGCTGTATCCTCGCTTTGTGCGCTTTGTTGGGAGGCGCATATACCTTCTGTGTACAGAAGAGGTAGATTTCCTTGCGTGTGGTTAAGGTTGTTCGAAGTTGCTCAGATATGCCAATCTTTCAGTAGATGTCATCTTTGATGATTCGTTTCGGTGGCGAGGACTACAGTTTGAGAAAAGTTTGCCCTGCAGCCTTCGTCCTCGGAATGTGCCGCTGAGTTTTTCCGCTTAGGGGTTTCGTTCCCTGGCAAATTTGCGCACTTCGTGTTGGTGTTGCCGTTGCTGTTGAACTGTTTACCTTCACAGAAGTAGACGCGCTTTTCGTAGGAACCCAAAGCCGACACGTGCGGTCCGCACAGACGGATAACTTCTCCAGCGGCAATGCACAAGGAAAGCATCTGGAATCAATAAAGGAGCTGCTACGGTATGAAAGACAAAAAAAAAAAAAAAGACTCGAAGGAACGCGAGGGCGAAGTGCAAAGCTTTACAAATAGGGCAGGTGCGCGTGCGGGGGAGGGAGCGCTGAGGTGTTCTGGTAAAAGGGTAGGTTTGAAGAAAGGAAGAAGACGGAAGCAATGCCAGGAAAGTTGCAGTGTAACTTTGGCAGTTGGTGGTCGCTGTGAAGGCGTGTAAATATTTTAGTATCACCCGAAAAGTTAAAGCATCAAAAAAATTTCGGGGAGGGGGGGTCAGAACCCCCTCAACCCCCCCCCCCCCTAGTTACGGGCCTGCTCTTGGGTATTCAGTTGTGCTGCGCTATGGGTAGGGCAAAGCCAGAGCACGTGTTCGAAATTGCAATAGGGATGGTTGCAAAGGGAGCATGTGGGTGGTGTGTCGAGGTCGACTCTTTGTAAGGTGGATGGTGTTATGTACGTACCTGTTTGCAATCTTCTGAGAGTTAGAGCTTGTGCTTTAAGTTTTGGGTGCGGTGCTGGGAAGGCACGTCTTTGTCCCCGGTAATGTGAAGTGATCTTGTGGTATGTGAGTGCTTTGTCCTGGCTGCAGAGATTCTCGTACCGCTCACTCATCGAGGGGTTGTTGTCCGCGGTGCGGCGTGTGAGCTCAGGCGCCAGGCGGTTGACCTCTTCGTTGGGATTGCAGTGGTCGAGTCCCGGTAACTGTCCCATGTGGGCTGGGAACCAGGATACGTAGATTTGAGCTTTCTCTTCCTTAACAAGGGTTTCTTTGCTCTCATACTCTCTTATTGCGTTGACGGTGAGTTTTCCAGTGCTTCTAGCTACTAGGCCAACCGGGAACGTTCGTGCCGCCATCTTAGAGTCTGTGTATATTGTGGAGTAGGCTTGGCAGCTTTGCAAGGCTAGCGCGATCGCCATTTCCTCTGCTTCGTGGACATGGCTTGTTTGGACGGTTGCCGCATTCATGAAGTTTCCGTCTATATCAACGACCGCTATGGCAAACGCCTCCCTGCCATAGTAGCGGGCGGCATCTACAAATAGCGCGTGCGTGTTGTGTTTTTTTGCCTTGTTTATGAGCGCCCTCGCTCTGTCTTTCCTTCGCCCTTTGTTGAATGTAGGGTGAACGTTGCGGGGGATTGGCTCAACCCTAATGTGTTTCCTCACGTCATTACTAAGTTGTGTTCTTTTCTATGGTTGGAAAATTGTGCAAATGCCTGCGTCTCATAGGATGAGATGGCCTGCCTGCGTCAACGACAGGCGTGTGATCTGTGCCACTCTCTGAGCCTCAAAAATTTCTTCGGCTGTATTGTGCAGACCAAGTTGCTGGAGTTTCTTGTTGCTCGTGCTATTGGGAAAGCCGAGTGCCGGCTCCTAACCTGCTTCCGTCTTGCGCCGCGCGACGATTTTGTAGTGTGGTAGCTGTCGCGATTTGCCGATTAGTTGTGGTAACATGACGGCGCGTTGAATGCAATGCTATGAAGGCGATAGCAAAAAATTGTAATGTTATAAGTAAGGCTGGCAGCCGACTCCTTTGGATACGGCATCGTGGAACTCGTACAAAACGCTGGTGTGAGCAAATACGGCTGCTCCAGGGAAAAGTGCTCGTTCAAGACGGGTGGTTTACTTTCTGTTTGAGCATTCGACGGCAGTTCTAACGCGTGGGAGATGTTATCTTACGCAGTTTCCAGGCCATATGGGATGTGCCCACTCTTTTCATCTCTGCTTCAGCAGCGCGCTTTTACCCGCTCGTGAAAGTTACGATGTGTGGAAGCATGTCACGGTACATGGTGGTGAGGGCAAAAACCCGTCTGGAGGGCATATACAATTGCTATCGCTATAAAACCGCAGTTTTGTACTGTAAAATAGGTGTTTAAGATTAGCTCTGCCTTCAGTCCCCATGTTGTTTCTTTGTGCGTTTATTTTTTGAGTTTTTGGGCCGAACATGCATATAAGGAATTGCTCCTTATAACGAATTTTCCCGGGAATTTATCAATTTCGTTATGCCCAAGTTTAGCTTTATTACATTCCCATATTGCAAATTTTTTTGGAATCGAATTCATTTTTTTTAGGCTTACGTTTTCCTGTGAAACCCAGTTCCTTCTTTTCACTCATCACCTGCACACCATTCTCGATAAACAATCTCGAATTGACTGCACTTCCTTGGTTTTTGCAAAAGCATTTGAGTCAATCATGCTTTACTAATGTATAAGCTCGCCTCTCTCAACCTGGCTCTATTATATTGGCATGACTTGACTACTTTCTGACAAACAGTCTTCAGTACGTCACTATTAAGGGTCATGACTTGCTAGAAATAAGCGTTACAATGGGTGTACCGCAGGGCACAGTTTCGGGACCACTTCTGTTTTCAATATATATTGTTATCACATATGTAATTTAGGTATGTGCACCTGTGTAGCGGGAAACAGGGTGGTGGCAGAAGAGGAGGACGTTCGGTTGGTGGCAATAATCTTACTGAATTAAGTCATTGATTCTTGGCTGATCCCCCTGAGTGGGTACGAGCCATGGCTGTGGAATCATCATCATCATCAAGAGCTCGCTGGTGCGCGTTCACTGCTGTATACTGTGAGTAGACCGTTACATGGGCTCTGAATAAACCCCTCTCCTAGACGTAACAGAGTGGTGGAGGTGCTGGGTATGGCACGTCGACATACCACGGAGCCACAGCTGTTCGGAGTTCGCTGGAGCCGTCGTCTTGCCGGTCCGCCATGAACAACAGTCGTCATGGCCCAGTGCGAAGGTCAGGAATCAACCGCCTCAACTACGCGCAGGTCTACACTGGCTACACCTAGGCACCACTACATGGAACCCCACCCGTTTGCGGGAATGGAAGGGAAAGATGTGGATGCGTGGCTAACGCATTACAAAAAGGTGAGCTGGTACAACCACTGGAACTCTATCGATCAGCTGGATAACTTCGCACTGTTTCTCACGCACACTGCCCTGATGTGGTATGAAAACAACGAAGTATCCTTGACAACATGGGCTCTCTTTGCTCAAGAACTGAAGAAATGTTTTGGTGACTCTGACTCAAAAAAGAAAACCGCGGAGCGGGCTTTTGCTGAAAGAGCTTAGACTCCTAGAAAAACGTGCACTCATTATAAGAGGACGTTCTTAAGCTTTGCAAGATTATAAACCCGCAGATGTCTGAATAAGACAGGGTCGGACACCTCTTGAAAGGCATAGCGGAAGACGTTTACAACTTTCTCATAGGCAGGGATGACCTCACCTCTGTCTCCCACGTCCAACATCACTGCCGCACGTTTGAAAAACTGAAGACTCGTCGCATTGCCCTGAAATTTGGCAGGCTGGCAAATGTGACAATGGTCGCCAGCGGTGGCGTGAGCACGCCCACCGACCTTGCCGCTACTATTCGGGCAATAGTGCGTGAATAGCTGCATCTACAAGGTGGTGGGGCTGACGAAACCATTCCTGATCCATCTACCAATCCACCCTACTACACGGTGGCGCCATTAGCTCCTTTGCCACCATCAGTATGTGTGACAGACATCAGCGAAACTGGAACTCCATGGCCACGTCGGGACTCATTCGCGGCCGACCAGCGATACGGCCAACGCCTTTGTCACGGCCCCGCCACACAGAGGTGGGCAGCCCCTGCTCAGCAAGCTCGTCACCGAGCCTTCACAGCTGAGCGGTCTCAGCATTGGTTCGGCGGGGGTCCTCTACCAGTCTGCTATAACTGTGACTTCGAAGGCCACATTGCCAGGTATTGCAACTACAGGCAGCCGCCAAAGTAAGACCGATCACTAAGATATAACCGTTCTGGCGTTACCCCGAGCACCGACATTCCCGGGAAGCGCGTCTTACGAGATCCCAGGACCGCTATGAAACCAATCTGCGGTCTTTAATCGCAGTGTGACACCACCACCTGCCCCTCGCACCAACCGATCACCGTCTCCTCGGCGCCACCACTCCTCGCCTCCTCGGCGCCACCACTCCTCGCCTCCTACGGAAAACTAGCCAGCGCGGCCGTTGGAGGTGAGGTCGCTGGAAAGTCTTCGATTTCAATAGATATACCTTCGTTAGCTTCCATGTTTAAAAATAAGGTTCGAGTGCTTATCGATGATGTACCAACAATGGCGTTGGTGGACACAGGTTCAACCGTGTCAGTGATGAGTTTAGTTTTCACCCGCCTCCTTGGACGAAAAGTTGTTTCCTTGGGACTGTCCTGATACGCTTCGTGGAGTGAGCGGAGAAGTGTTACAACCTGTTGGTGTCTGCACTGTGACTGTTAGTTTGGCGTGCCAGAACTTTGTTGCAGAGTTTGCTGTTCTCCCTCAGGCTATGCATGACATCATTCTGGGACTCGATTTCTTGAAGCTATGTGGTGCCACTCTCGATTGTCTCACAGGACAAATTACAGTAGATTCCGATATCCCAGTTGCGTTCATAGGAAACTCGCCCTGTCAGGAGAGTGCTCTTTGCGTGTCCGTGGACACAAGTGTGCCAACTGTGCCTCGTAGACGTAACAATATTATTGACCTACCTAACTGCGTCTCTTCATCCGTTAATTTTCATGCCGACGACTGTGTGTTTTACACGGAAATACGTACCGATGATGATAAGAACATTTTGTAGACCTAAATAAAATTAGGAATTGGTGCACTAAATGGCTTATGGAACTAAATCTCAACAAATGCAAGCTAATGACAGTCTCCGGCCAGCCCAATAGCTCCTCAACATACAAATTGGGTGGTCTTTCTCTTGACCAAGTATCGTCATATCGGTACTTAGGCGTTAAGATTTTTTTCAATCTAACTTGGAATGCTCATATTGACGTCATTACGAACAATGTTAACCCTACATCGGGATACCTACGTCGTAATTTTAGCAAAACCCCATTTTCCGTCAAGATGCTTTTTTACAAAACCCTTGTGCGCTCAAAATTGGAGTACGCTGCTGCAATATGGACCCTCAACACGAAAAGTTGATCAGGTATCTTCAGCTGATTCAAAATAACGCTGCACGTTTTGTTTTATTGGATTATCACCGTAAATCAAGCGTAACAGCAATGAAATACCATTTGTCACTGCACCTTTATATCACTACGTCGGAAGTATTTCCGGCTTCGCCTTTTGTATAAGACCTACCATCCTCCGGTACTGCATAGTGAGCTCATTATGCCTCCCACATATCATTCTTCTCGCATTGACCGCAAACATAAAGTTAAATGTACTTTCTGCTACACAAACACATTGTTTTGCTCCTTCATACCGGTCACATCAAACAATTGGAATCATATACCAGGTGACATCGTTTTCATCTTTATTAACTCCCTCTTTCGTCATTCTTTATCAGCTCAGCTACTTCACGATAGCTCTCCCTAGTCATCCCATCTGGTTCTCCTTCCTACGACTTTCTGTCTACATGTGTCAAAATGTCGCCATTCTCCAGCAGGTAGTTTATTTTTTTATGTGTCACATCTTTTAATTTTACATTTTTGCTAACATTGTATAACTTTATCACATCCACTCATTTCTCTTTGTGATTCCCTTAATTCTATTTCTTTTTTTTTTACGTTTCACATTTGTTCCGTTTCACTGATTAGAGATGTTATTTTGCTTGAGTCTTGTTCATATATAGCACATCCTGGCTCGCTGTTTTGTATTTTTCATGTTTTAACCCGCTTTCTTCTGTGATGCTTCGGCGATTGAGGGTAACGAAAATAAAATAAAAAATAAAATGCCCGTATTTGTCACCACAGTGACCCTTCGGTGGAAAAAGAGCCACCATGGCGGCCTATGGTACAGGTAGGAATGGTGGGTTGTAGTGTCGTTTCAATCGGTCCACGTGTACTGTCTCGCGCCCGCGGCACCGTTGATCTGTAGGTGGCTGAATACGCCCAACAATGTACTTGACTGGCGATGTCTGGCACAAGGCTCATTAAGGACAGTCTTGCTTGGGCGAGAACTTCAAAGAAAGGCCGGGGGTAGACGGCACGTAGAGCCACATGATTGTTCGAGGGGAGTGTGACGAAGGAGATGAGCTTCGCTCATGAGAGTGCTTCTGGCGACTACAATCATGCGTGGTAAGCAAACTTGGGAGCTGCTGATATTCTTCGGCAAAAAAGGCGGCTTTGGCTAGAGTCACCGTTTTGAAGGTTCTGGGCGATACAGAAGGATAGCGTCCAAGAACGAAGAAGGTTTCAGATTAAAAAGGAAGAACGGGAAAAATGCAGTGGTAGATGAATTGCGCTGTTGTACGCGTACGCAACGAATGACAGTATGCAGTACCGATTCGTGTGGTCATCAGAAACATACATTGAGAGCATGTCACCTAACGTGCCATTAAGCCGCACGATTATCTTGCTGGTTTGGGGTTGATATGCGGTGGTTGTTCTGCACGATGTCGCTTTCGCGCAGGAGGGCTTCAACAGCTTCGGACAACAAGGGATGCCCACAGTCGCTGAGGACCTCGCAAGGTGCGCCATGCCGAAGGACCAGGTTGCGAAGAATGAACAAGCCAGCATCACGCGCAGTGGCCTCTGAAAGTGCTGAAGTTTCAGCACGCGGTCGATGGCTACGATGACCCAGCGGTTGTCATTCGGTGTGTACGGTAGGGGACTACACAGGTCAATGCCGATGTGGTCGAAAGGCGGAAAAGCACATGGCAGTAGTCGGAGTAGCGCTGTTTTCGTGCGTGGAGAGCTCTTCCAGCATTGCACAGGGAACATGAACAGATGTGCTGCGAAACAAAGCGGTACATTCGGCGCCTATCGTATCGAATCCGCAGGCGGGCGAACTTCTTCAACACACCAGCATGGGCGCATTGCGGATCCCCGTGGAAGGAGGCACATACGTCAGAACGTAGGTGGTGAAGTATGCATCATCATCAGCACCAGCAGGGTGACGACGTCCACTGCAGGACAAAGGCCTCTCCCATGACCCGCCAGTCAACCCTGTTCTGTGCTTGCTGCTGTCATTTCATACCCGCAAACTTCCTAATCTCATCTGCCCACCTAACTTTTTGTCTCCCCCAAACACACTTGCCTTTTCTTATGAATCCAGTCGGTTATCCCTAATGACCAGGGGTTTTCTTGTCTCAAGCTACATGCCCGGCCCATGTCCGTTTCTTTTTCTTGAATTTAACTATGATATCCTTAACCCCGGTTTGTTCCCTGATCTGTTCTTCTATCTTCTTATCTCTTAAAGTTAGGCGTATCATTTTCCTTTTCATTGCTCGCTGCGTCGTCCTCAATTTAAGCTGAACCATCCTTGAAAGCCTCCAGGTTTCTGATCTGTAGGTGAGTACCGGCAAAATGTGGCTGTTAAATACCTTCCTCTTGAGGGATAGTGGCAAACTACCAGTCACAATTTGAGAGTGCTCTGAACCCCATTCTTATTCTTCTGGATGCTTCAATCTCGTGGTTCAGCTGCGTCGTTATTATCTGTCCTAAGTAGACATCGTCTTTTACAACTTCAAGTGAACTATTACCTATCCCAAAGCAATGTTCTATGCCTAGGTTGTTATACATTACTTCTGTTTTGTGCAGAATAAATTTAAGACCTATCTTTCTGCTCTACTTGTCTAACTCAGTAATCATGAGTTGCAATTCGGCTCCTAAGTTACTCAGCAATGCAATGTCATCTGCGAAGCGCAGGTTACTAAGGTACTCTCCATTAACTTTTATCCCTAACCCTTCCTATCCTAGGCCCCTGAAAACCTCCTTTAAGCACATGGTTAATAGCATTGAGGAGATTGTATCCCCTTCTTTTACATCGTTTTTGATTGGTATTCTGTCACTTTCGTTTTGTAGTACTATGGTGGCAGTTGATCCTATGCAGATTTCTTCCAGAATGTTTACATATGCTTTGTCGACGCCCTGGTTCCGCGGTAACTGCATGACTGCTGATATTTCTACTGAATGAAGTGCTTTCTCGTAATCTATGAAGGCTATGTACAGTGGTTGGCTGTATTCCAAGCATTTCTATATTACCTGATTGATAGTGTTATTATGGTCGATTGTTTAGTAGCCTGTTCGAAATCCTTGTTCCTTTGGTTGGTTGAATTCTAATTTTGTTCTGATTTTGTTAGTAATTACCTTTGTAAATATCTTGTATGCCACAAAACAAACTGATCCACCTGCAATTCTTCAAGTCCTTCCCACATGAAAATGGGATGTGAATTCCCAGCTGGAAACTGCTATTCAGGCGGGGAATTTCCAATTCCCAGCTAGAAATGCCATTTTCGGCTGGTAATTAATCCAATCCCAGGCTGGGAATGGTATTTCCAGGCTGGAAATGAAAATGATTCCCGACTAAAAAGCCATTTCCAGATTGAAGCTTTCCAGTCCCAGTTTGGAAGTTACATTTCCAACTGGAAATGGCTTTCCAGTCGGGAATCATTTCCATTTCCAACTTGTAGTTTTCCAGTCCAAGTTTGGAAGTTATATTTACAGCAGGAAATTTTTTCATCTCGCAGTTGGGAAATAATTTGCTCGATTAGCATAAAATTCTCGTGTTTGAGAGTGGTTATTTGACAAAAGAAATTTGAGCCAAACAATAAAATGCCCTACATACAAGGGACAGATTAAGTGTTTACCGCGTTCACTCTAATGTCAGTCGAGCTTTTTTTATCCAGATTTTTGCTACCTAAAGTACGTTTTACGAATAGAATACCAAAACTCAACTTTTTTTCCTAGACGCAGAGAAAAGTGACCTCTCGGTAATACAGGCTGTGCATGACTCGCAATATGGATCACATGCGTGCATGCGCGTCAGCAAGGGTATGGAAAAGGGCACGTGCTCACCTCAATACACACCGAAGTTTGCCCCCACCAAAGCTACACCAGCGCTCTCCCCCTCCTCCGGCAGTGGTGCAGCACAAGTTTGCACCCCTCCCAAAAAAAAAATCCTGCGAACGACCGAGATCATACAGCACACATTTAACCACTGTGATTTTAGGCACCTGGCCCGTACAGCTGGCCACTGAATATAGGGCGGGGCCGGACCTACTTTTCTTTGACCCTATAGTCGTGCACCCGGCGAACACGGTGTTACAAAATGTTACAACAGCAGACGTTGAACCCGGTGCTTGCTCAGTTGCACATTAAAGGGCCACTCACCACGCACCATACCAAATTGAGATGTGTGTCACGTAACAGCATGACTACATGCTACGCTCATGATGCACTTGCGGCCGTTTCGATAGCTTCACATGTACCAAACTCGGTATTACGCGACGCAAACGGATGACATAGGTAAATGACACAAACATCATAGTCATGACATGCACGTCATGTAACATGATTACATGCCACACTCATGATGCGCTCGCAGCCATTTTGCTAGCTTTGCATATGTCAAATTTGGTATTTTGGACGTTAATGGATGACGAAGATATGTGACTGGTGCAAACATGATAATCATGAGATGCGTGTCATGTGAGAACATGACTACATGCTACAGTCAAGGCGCCAATACATTTTGACGTGACCTGGTGCGCGTGCTCACCGGCGTCCATTTCCTCGGGTCACGCTGGCAATGCCACGCGAGGCACCGATCCTGCCATATATTCGCAGGCGCGTGGCGCGCTGCGTTGCTTTGGCGCATGCGCGTTTCAGCGTGTCTGGCGTCCCCCGTCTCGAAAAGAGGGAGACGCATCGAATGAAATCATTCTTTGGTAGATATGACTTTTACAAATCAAATGCCCCGCTTGATTGCATTAAACTACAAACTATTTAATATACTACTATCAAACGTGTCTTGTTGCATTTTTCTTTTTATTCTACTAAACAGATTAAGCTTAACCTGTTATTGGGAAAGTAATTCATAAAAACTATCCAGTTTTTGGCCAATCCCCCAGCGTTGGTGGGCTCCACATCGTCAAGGATCTTGACTTGACTTGCCATTTCAGCTAAAGATTTATGGATGCTTAGAGGAACTCAATTCGTTTGCTGTACAGCAAAGTTCTGTGATAGAGAACGTTCGCGAATGCTCTCGGACAGGGTAACTCAGTTTATGACTACTGAAATCCGAAGTTGTTTGTTACTGCAAAGCTTTCGTGCACTTTTCACATAGTGCTAATTATGCATACGTTCACATGCAAATAAGTAGAGTGACTTCTCAATGGCTTGAAATTTAACTAAAATACCTAATCTCTCTCTAAGTTATGATAACAAACTGAAACAACCGAGCTTCATATTGACAATCTTTTTTCTTAGAGCCCTTGAACTTCGTTGAAGGAAAGTTTCACTGAAAGTAAACTAATAGTGAAATAATTCATGAGAACTGTGTCAGTCCGACATCGGTGCTTAATCTTGCGTCTAAGTAATGCATACTGGCTTGTGTGTACATGCACGTGCACAAAGAGCTGTGTTTGACAGCTTCAGAGAAACTGCGTGCCTTGTTCCACAGGAGACAGAGTTCCTGGACATATCCAGCATCCGGGACACGCGAACGGGAAAGTACGCCAGGACGCCAAAGGTGAGCCCTCACTTGCTTATTTGCTATAGGTTATTCATGCAAAAAGAGGGGCACACTTTTGAAAGTGTTTCGCTTGACCACAGCCATAAGTGCCCGGGTAATGCCTATTCCGAACAACAGTGAGTGATGTTTCCAGCAACGAACGATTATAATAAACTTACTTCACAAACACTACCTTATTTCATCTACAAAACTTTTCGTACACAACACTTCTAATGCACCTAAAAGCAGTTCTACAACTACGAATCTACAAAAAAATGCCTGGTACAACAAACGAGACATTTTCACATTACGCTGGAAATATTAGTCTCTTTGACTCACTTACCATCACGCATAACACTTAAACGTGCGATGCAAACTCCTGTACAGTCATTTAGTTTACAGAAACTACTTGAGTGACAACACAACAACAACAACAAAAGAACTCAACCATATGAAATAGACAAAACGTCACCTTGCCACAAAGCGTTACAATCACGCAACCCCGTGATCATCTGAGACACGAAAGAACACAAGCAGTCTCATTCAATTCGCCTTCAATACGAATAATGTCTTTTTCACATTCGCCTCCCATTCAACTGTGGACGCCACCCGTTGCAACTGGCTCGGCCTTTTACTAAAAACTGCGACCAATCGTTTACATTTACCCACCCTTTGGAAGCAGCAACCTCCAAATGCCGTCTCTGATGCGTCCGTAGCCAAGCAAAAAGCTGTGCTGGGTCGGTTGCTGTCAACTTGGAAAGCAACGCGAAGGTCTCTACTTAATCAAACGCTACCTGTGCCTCTACGTTTGGCAGCGTGTTCGACGCTCTCGACTTTTCACTGAAAGCCTTTCAAAATGTCACCAAAACGCTGCCCCATCGCACTTCCGTCACCAGACGCCACCCCCACCCCCACCGACGTCCTACCGTTCGCCAGCGGCCCAGCGCAGAGCGCCGAGGAAGACTGATGTCTGGTGCACCCTTGACCACCGCCCGCTGCGCTACCACTGCGGTGAGGCTGGACACACATACCGTCGTTGCCAGTACCGACAGATGGAACTGCATGGCTTCGCCGTCAATGAACCGCGTTCGCAGCCAGGAGAACGGCCACGTGACATCGCCGACTACCTGACAGGAACTCAATGGACACCACGAAGTCCTTCCCGTTCACCGTCGCCCAGCTGTCGCATGCCACCGCACCCCTGGCAGTACTCTGGCCCAACGCGGGGCCGGTCTCCTAGCCCGTATCCGGGAAACTAAGGGCAGCAACTGATGGAGGTGCGGTCGCTGTGCGACGAACTACCGAAGATCCTCCTCTGACGATGCCGCCGCGACGGAGCCTTCCGAACACAACGCCAACCAGGCAAAGCCCTGACGACGAAACCTCACTTACCGAAGGTGACCTGACGACGCAACATGGAAGCAGCGGAACAAGCCGACGCAGCCGTGACTTGACGCCACGCCCTAACTGTAATGCGAGATGGCGAACTAGCGACCTCGACGTTCTTATCGATGGCCACAGTGTGACCGCTCTCGTCGATACTGGAGCCGACTATTCCGACATCAGTGGGTCGTTCGCCGCGAAGTTAAAGAAAGTTAGGACAGCTTGGGAAGATAGGACAGCTTGGGAAGGCCCTGAAATCCGCACAGCTGGAGGTCATCTCCTAACGTCTGCAGGAATCTGCACAGCGAGAGTCACTATTAACGACCGTATTTATCTTAGACTTCGTAGTCCTACAGCGTTGCTCGAAAAATGTCATCCTTGGCATGGACTTCTTGTGCCTCCATGGTGCTGCCATCAACCTAAAAACAATGTCGATAACGTTATTCACAGAAGGAGCACTATGGCCGCGCACGCCGTCAGGAAACCATGCCTTGAATGTGCTGGAAGAACAAGTCACCATTCCGCCTCGCTCAAGCGTCATTATTTCAGTCGGCGCTCTTAAATCACCTGACTTGGAAGGCGTCGTTGATGGCAGTCAGCATCTGTTGGTCACCCGAAATATTTGCGTCACAAGAGGAATTTAGAGCTGCAGGGAGGCAAAGCAACAGTTATGCTCACGAATTTCAGCAATGAGTACAAACATGTGAACAAAGGAACAACGGTCGCATACATCGAAGAAATTGTCGAAGCCACCAGTGCTTTCGCCCTCGCCGATTCTGCGGAACCTGCTCAGAGGAACCAAGCCTCTCCCATAGCTTTCGATGTCAATCCTAGACTTCCGAACCATAAGCAAGAACTGCTCAAGGCCCTGCTCCTTCAATACACACATTGTATTTCATCGTCATCGAAAATTCGGCAGACCTCAATCACGAAACATCGCATCATAACCGAAGAAAATGCCAGACCATTCCGTCAGAGTCCGTACAGAGTTTCGACGCCAGAACGTGCGGCCATGAAGTGACAAGTTGATGAAATGCTGCGGGATGACATCATCCAGCCGTCCAAGAGTCTATGGGCGTCCTCCGTGGTGTTAGTGAAGAAAATGGATGGGACCCTACGTGTCTGCGTCGATTATCGCCGCCTGAACAAAATCACAAGAAAGGACGTGTATCCTCTCCCACGAATAGACGACGCACTTGATCGGCTCCATAATGCCAAGTACTTTTCATCAATGGACCTCAAGACTGGCTATTGGCAAATCGAAGTCGATGAAAGAGATTGAGAGAAGACGGCGTTTATAACACCGGACGGCCTCTTTGAGTTTAAGGTGATGCCCTTCGGTCTTTGCGCAGTGCCTGCAACTTTTCAACGTGTTATGGATACATTACTGGCAGGATTGAAGTGGCAGACTTGCCTTGTGTACTTGGACGACGTCGCTGTGTTTTCCTCGAGTTTCGACGAGCATCTTCGGCGCCTTGAAGCTGTACTTCAAGCCATCAAGACTTTTGGACTCGCACTGAAGCCAGAAAAGTGCAGATTGGCGTACGAGGAGCTCTTGTTTCTGGGGCACGTTATTAGCAAGTCTGGAGTTCGTCCCGATTCACGAAAAACAGCCGCCATCGCCGACTTCCCGCCGCCCACTGACAAGTAGGCGGTGCGCCGATTTCTGGGCCTGTGTGCCTATTATAGGCAGTTCGTGAAAAACTTCGCCCGCCTCGCCGATCCTCTCACTAACCTTACCAAGGCTGACGTGGAGTTCAAGTGGGAAACGCCACAGGAACACACTTTCCAGGAGCTTAAACATCGCCTACAGACGCCTCCGTTACTTGCCCATTTCGACGAATTCGCCGAGACAGAAATACACACTGACGCAAGCAGCGTAGGTCTCGGCGCCGTTCTTGTGCAGAAGGCTCACGGACTTGAAAGGGTTATTAATTACGCCAGCCGATCGCTATCCAAAGCAGAAGCCAATTATTTCACAACAGAAAAGGAGTGCCTCGCCATCATCTGAGCTACGTCGAAATTTCGCCCCTACCTCCACGGCAGGCCCTTCAAAGTTGGGAGCGACCACTACGCCTTGTGTTGGCTAGCCACCTTGAAGGACCCTTCAGGTTGCCTCGCACGGTGGAGCCTGAGACTTAAAGAGTATGATATTACTGTCATTTACAAGTCCGGCAAGAAACACTCCGACGCTGACTGTCTCTCTCGTGCGCCTGTCGACCAACCACCACCCGTCGAACCGGATGACGACTACTTCTTGGGAACGATAACTATCGACGACTTCGCTGAACGACAGCGGGCCGACCCGGAACTTAAAGCCCTAATAGAATACCTCGATGGCAGGACCGCCGAAGTCCCAAAGGTATTCAAGCGTGCACTTGCATCGTTCTTCCTGCGAAACGGTCTTCTCCAAAAGTAAAACTTTTCACCGCTTCGAGCCAAGTACCTCCTCGTGGTGCCTTCAGCTCTGTGACCAGAACTCCTGCAGATCCTGCACGATGATTTGACAGCAGGGCACCTCGGTGTTTTTCGCACGCTCGCGAGGATACAAAAAAGGTACTATTGGCCACGTCTTACCACCGACGTCGCTCGTTATGTGAGGACATGCCGGGACTGTCAAAGACACAAACACCACCGACAAGGCCGACGGGACTTCTGCAGCCAATTGAACCACTTCAGCGACCTTTCCAGCAGATTGGTATGGACCTACTAGGGCCGTTCCCGAGGTCGGCTTTCGGAAACAAATGGATCGTGGTAGCTGCCGGCTACCTCACCCGCTACGCCGAGACAAAAGCCCTGCCAAAAGGCAGTGCATCCGAGGTAGCTAAGTTCCTCGTCGAAAATATCGTCCTACGTCACAGCGCCCCGGAGGTCCTTATCACCGACAGAGGAACGGCATTTACTGCTGACCTAACTCAAGCGATCTTGACATATAGCCAGACAAATCACCGCCGGACGACAGCGTACCACTTACAGACCAACGGCCTCACCGAGCGGCTAAACAAGACGATCGCCGACATGCTGGCACTGTACGTCGATGTCGAACACAAGATGTGGGACGCCATTCTTCCGTACGTGAACTTCACATACAACACGGCGGTGCATGAAACAACGCAGATATCTTCATACAAATTGGTCTACGGAAGGAGCCCAACAACGACACTCGACGCCTAGTTACCCAACGTCACTGACGAAGAAAACCTCGATGTGATTGAGTACCTTCAACGTGCCGAAGAAGCCTGACAACTCGTGCGTCTCCGTATCAAGAATCAACAGACGACCGACAGCCACCATTACAATCTTCGACGACGCTTTGTGGAATACCAGCCCGGGGAATGTGTTTGGATATGGACTCCGATACGCCGACGTGGACTAAGTGAACAGCTTCTGCGATGGTACTTCGAACCGTACAGGGTGGTTCGACGTCTCGGCCCACTTGATTACGAGGTTGTCCCCGATGGCGTCACGAACTCTCAACGACGCCGATCGCGACCTGAAGTCGTCTATGTCGCGTGCCTCAAGCCATTTCATGTGCGTTAACAAACTGAAACAGTGTTTTTTGTATTATTATTGTATCATAATTGATTCATTGTTCTTTCTTGCATTATTGTTGTACCTTCATCTTTAGTTAAAGCATCGGGATGATGCCTTTTTCTGAGGGGGGCGATGCCACGTTTCGTTTCCAAAACATCGCCGCAAAACACTACACAATTCTCGGCGCAAAACACGCGTGCAGTTTTCGAGAAGCGTCCGGACTTTAGTAGATCATTTCGATAAGATCACGACCACTCTGCGAACTGTACAGATTATTCTGGAACTTACGCCACCGCCAGCAATAGCGCTGGAATATTCGATGGCAAAAGTATAAATGTCGACGCACTTCGCCGCTTGTGAGTAGATGATCGACGGCCGACGCTCCGTTCACCGCTATCAGTCCAAGACTGCTACTGTAATCGGACTTTCTGTTTACCGGGCACAGGTTCGCCCAAATAAACAGTTAAATTCCAACACAGTCTCCTGTCTTCGGCCACGTCACGACCACGATACAATATTGTGGGCATTTATAAGACACTTCTTTGCCTTCACCTTCTCGGTTTGTGGGGACGTCTTTCGAGTTTGTTCGCTGTCTCGGGTGGGACTGGACTGCTACGATAGCGATCTGCTTCAGTGTATTGACGTAAACCAACGTTATGCACTTCGGAACAGTTTTAAGGGCGAAGCTCCTTAAAGCGTGGGTCGGTCGTCAGTTGTATATTGGTTGTTCATCAGAGTCCTGGCCCAACCCACCATGGGGGATCGGCCATGAAACGTACCGTACCTCATTTTTGAGATTGAATTGTTTTACCAGCTGGGTATTTAGATAGGGATGTTTAAACAAAAAACAGATTTGTAAAAGATGTATTTTAAAGAAAATACATAGAGGTAATAAAAAACAGCAAGGTAATATGTCTTGAAATAAAATGATCTTATGCCTCAGCTGAACATTCTATTAGTTATGTTGCCTTTAACAAATTCCATACGGCCCCACAAACGTTCCTCTGGCGAAATCCCTTTTCAGTTGCTCCAAAGGAAGCACCAGGAGGGATAAATTTAGAGCCAACCTACAGAGGTATCTTCTGACAGTCTCCTTTTTTGATTTGTATATATTGGTGCAGGGATTCACTCTCGTTGCAGTGGAGGCGTAGGGGAGGCTGTGCCAGACCAGACCTGTTTAGATAAACATTGAGGGGGGGGGGAGGGACTGGGATCGTAGTCTTGTAATTGATATCTCCGCCATTCAAGAGGAGCACTATCAATTTTTTCAGGGGTACTTGAGATGAGAAAAATCAGGTGTTGCCAAGCGAGATTTATCAAAATGATCTAATATGACTAATTTTTCAATGCGTGCCCCGGTGATAAATGCTGGCATTGGCAATATAGAAATTATGGGATAATTATGTGTATGCATGTGTATAGTAACCACCTCACAGCATATCCGCGGAATGAATGATGACGAATGGCGCTAAGATTCGGAAAGTGTCATCGGCAAATCATGAATCATCCGCTGGCTTCGTCCGTCCATCGTTTGTCTGTCTGTCTGTTTGACACACGAACAGACGGACGGATGGGAGCACGGATGGATCGATGGACACACAGACGAACGCAGGGACAGATGGACAGACAGACGGACAGATGTGCGAACTGTTGGAAGCAACAACAAATGCACGGACGGAAGCTCAGACAGACTGATGGACGCTCTGCCTCACTCGTCATCATTTGCTCCGTGGTTATGCTGCGATTTTTTTTTTTTCGCACGCTGGGTCTGTAGCGCAAACAAATGTAAAGCCATCGCGGTAACAGACCAGCCCTGATGCATAGGATATTCCTCTGGTGACACAGCATGCAGGGGTGCAATCCAGGATGGCCTGAGCTTCTCAGGCAGCCAAGTTTACTCCGAGCTCTCTTGCGGTGGCTGTGGTATGAAGACGGTGCATAGTGCCTGATAGCAGCGTTGGTAAAAACAGTTACACGAACATGCGTGGTGTTGTAAACACATGCACTCTAAAAAAATGAGTAAAATGGGTGTCTTTTTGTCCCACAACAATAATCGTCATCAGGCTTGCGTGCGCTTGGTTTCTTGAAAACTCGGCACTGGCCACTTTCCTATCGAGAATGCAATGTAACCCTGATAATGGGCATGTCGATCGTGACCGGAATGTACTGGGCACGGGGCGATAGCGCAAGGATGGAACCCAATATAGATGACGATTTTTGTTGTGGGACAAAAAGACACCCTTTTTACTCGCTCTTTTTTTAGAGTGTGTGGGACATTTGTGGCAGTTATGAAACACCGCCTGCGAGCACGTAAGCGCTGCCACTCACTCAACATTTTAGCAGTGCAGCGGGGTAAGCGTGATTGTTGTGCTGTCTTTTTGTCAACTCAACATGCACCTCCCACAGGCGTGTTCGTGGGCATATCTCCTTCTTCGTACAGGTTCTGTCGTTCCACCTGCAGCATGAAAATTTTCACTCTCGAAGGCAGCAAGGATGCACACGCAACACTCTCGTGCTGCTTCTTTCGCTTCTGTCAAGTATTGAAGATAAATATAAAGACAAGTGGTCATCAGGGGCACTCGTACCTTGTCTGTAACGCGGCCGACGCGGCTGTGATTGAATAAGTCGTGAGCGTGGTGAAATTGTATGTGAAATATCATAGCCAAGTGGTGATATCACTTTTACTTCTGCGCGCGTGTGTGCATAGTCTGTGGGATAAAACTGATACATTAATCGTGCCGCTCAACGCGCGTACTGCTCCTCGGCATGAGCAAACGTGGTGGGCGTAGCCGATCTTCGCTGCGGGCGTCTGTCAATCAAACTGATTGACGTGTGAACTCGGATACAAATTCCTTGATTCTAAGAAGGCCCGAGTTCAACTCGTGACTGTTATGGTACTGGTGTGACTGTCAAATGTTTGATGCGGTGAACGCCAAGCGGCAGCTTCTTTGCATATAAATTAATTTGGTGAGCTTACACTACTTGTGCAAGGCTAGAGTCATAAAGGAGCTTGTGATAACCTAGGTTCTTGTAGGTTTTTGAGTTGATTGTCTACCTATGTGCGTGGTTGGCTTCGAAGTGAAGACCACGTCAGCTCTGCCCAAATTTTGATTGTACTAATTGGCTGAGGCTTAACGACCATTACACTAAGCTGTCTTGTCTTCATTGATAAAGCCTTAATCAAAAGGCAATTATCTCGGGTGCAATTACCGAGGCCATGATCAGTATCAAACTAATAAACATAATCCAGATTAGCACAATACTACTTGTCAATATAATAGTAAAGGCTAATTACACATGGTTTTACGTAATGTCCTGATGTATAACATCGCAGTAATTAGCATAGTTAGCTCATCAATTAACATGCTATAGTTAGCCTGGTTCTAGCTTTACATAACTTCAATAGTATGGTCTTCTTAAGATATGGCGTAACTACCTTTGCCTTATCATGACTTGGCATAATTAGCTTGGTCATAGCATGTCCTGGCCTATCTATTTAAGTATACCATCCAGCTGAAAAAATCACAGCATATACATGGAGTGAATGATGATGCGTGGGGCGAAGCTTCGGAGGGTTTATTGGTATAAACTGTGAATCGTCTCTCTGTGTGTCTGTCTGTCTGCTCGTCAGTCCGTTTGTCCATCCGTCTACACCTGCTGAGTGAGTCATTTACTAGGCAGTCACGTCAAGCGAGCTAGGAGGGACAACCTACAGCTTTAGGACCTTCACCCCTGATATAGCTAATTAGACGGCCACATGTGCTCAGATGCTAGCTGGCGATGACAACAAAGAAGACGCGCACCGGCCGAGCAGTGCGCTAGAATCTCGATGCTGACCATGATGATTAACACGTGGCCTGGTGTTTAGCTGCAGTTGCGATGTTGCAAGACGCTCAACTGGTACTGATCTCAGAGGTCGCTGTGCTGAATATTCTAAAACAGACTAAACACAGGCAATAAAAGCTTCAAAATTAATTTGAACACCCCGTGCCTCTAAAAATACCACCACAAAATGTTCCTGACGCTTTCATTTTATCAGTGCACTACTGCACTCAGTGGAGCGACAAACAAATGAAAGATGCATCCGGTTTGAAAACACCATGCAACTTAGTCGGTCGTCCTTGACGTGATGACTGGTTCTATCGTAACCAATGAAATGCAGCGTGCTAAAAGGTGGATTTGAATTTTTGTACTGTGGGCTCGTTCGTAAAGGGGTTTTCCCAGAGCTCGAAAAGATCCCAAGTTTCACGAAATTCGGCTGATCTTGCATAGCGCTCTAGATGATTGTACGAGCATATCGCCACAGTCGGGGACATAAGACATGATTGTAATACTTTGTTGACTGCCCTGAGGTAGCTCAGTGTTTTCTGCAGCAAAAAAAAAAAAAAAGGAAGTGGTGAGTCATCTCCGTGAAGTGAATACGTGGTATCGATCACCTGCAGAACGCGTTGCATGCAGCAGATAGAGGTGGACGCCGTTGAAAGAAAATCCCACCGTAATATGAGTTGCGGGGCACACGAACAAAGCAAAGCGAATTGTATGTAATGCAGTGGAGCATCAATGTAGACACGAACAGTGCACATGGCGGAAGGTCGAAAGGCGTCCCGTTGTGCAGCGAGCTACGTAGGTTCATCGTTGAGTGTAGTAACTTTGTGGAGATGTGCACACCATCACAATAAATAACTGACAAACTAGCACCAGTGTCTGTTAATGCCTCCACGTCTATGGCTTCTATCGATACAGATATCCTGTTTTGAGGATGATCTGGAGGAATTTCGCTAAAGTTGCTAAATGCAGTTTTTCTCCCAAAAGCTGCCTAGTTCAATTTTGCAGGTGACGGTCGGTGAATGACAAGCTGGTCGAAGTGGCGAAAAAAAGGGGATAGCGAGCATTCCGGGCACTACAGTAGCTACGGGACGTTTTCGGGCGTTGTTAGTGGAGAGGCAGAGCGATCGTAAAGCGTAGCGTGGCCCCAGTGGCGAAACCCTCCCGTTGGTGCAAAACCCATGATGCTCGTCCATAGCTGATGCTTGCAACAGACACGTGCAATCAGTCCACGACATTCACAATTGTAGCTCGTAGGTCAAGCTGGTTGTCATGGTGGATAATAAAGTTGGTTGGGGGCGCTGGGAGCTACGGAAGACAGGTGTGCTGGCATCGGCAGTGCATAGGAAAGCTGATTGTAGGTGATAGCTAGGGACCCCAGGTTGGCTGGTGTCAGTGTCGGTGGCATTGAACAATAGATTTTCAGGGTCTCTTATGTCATCCCTCCACGCAAGGTATGGTACTACTTTCCTCACAGTTGTCGCTTCTGTTTTGCCGGAATGTTGTTCGAAGTGCACAGACTTCAGCATGCCTTGTTGTTTCACTGTTTTGAGGAGGAAATAAGGACCTTTAGAATCTTTCTTCGAATGATGAAAGCCTTTCTGCGCTAGCACCTTGTCTCCGGGTTGTATATTTAGCATTCGTATTGCATGCCGTTAGTCGTAGCACTTCATTTTTGAAGTTGTTAGTTTCTTCTACTGGGTCTTCCTGCGTTCAGCATAATGAATCTTCCCTATTATGCCAAGCTCGTAATCTGCTGGCAGCCACGTCGTCTTCTGAAATGCAGGAAACTGAGGGCTACAGCCAAGTCAAGCTGTGTGGAATTGCTTGCGATGTTTTACCGCTGCCTCTAGTCTCCACGGAAGTCATCGTATATCGAAATGAAAATCCCCAAGTTACGGATGAGGTGTTCCGCGAGAGGCTTTCCTTCAGGTGGTATGGTGTTGCGAATCCTAAATTGACATCATTTTTTACTGGCCACTGTCGGAGCCTCTTACTGGGGAATGCAGGTCCACTATTGTAAACAATTACCTCGGGGTGTATAAATGTCTGCCTTTCTAATAATCAAATGATGCGGTTGGCATCTTCTCTTCTGGGTTTGGCCGCTGCCATACTAGTGCGATTATCAACAACTAGTAAAAGGGGTTGAGTTCGGTACACTCTCTCTCTTCTCATGAAGCTCAGCAAAATCTTGGTGTAAAACTTTGAAAGGCACATTTCAAAAAAAAGGAATCACTATCTGATTTTTTTTGAAGCAGAACTCGGCTTTCATTGTCTGGCAACGATGAGGAGTTTTTGTGTATTTTCTGCATCGGCCTTCGTTTTCTTCAGAGAAAAAATATTTCCGAATCTTCCAGTATGTCTGTCAAAAGTCGTCATGGCCACCCGAGTGTTTGCTGTTGTGATAAAGCCTCAATATCTTTAAATGCAGCTTTGAGGCATAACAAACTTTCGATTCATCAGCTCTAAATTTTCGATGCCTTCTTACGTACTTGTTACGTGAGACCCTTCATAATCATTCGTCTATGCTATGTGCAATCTTGATATCGTGTCCGCGTCAGGTAGCTTGTCACTGGGTCGGTTGCTAACATCGAACGTGATCTGCCGAATATCACTGATCCATTTCGCTAGTCTGCCCCTCGGTTGTGTAAATTTTAAAAGATACGTCAACACTTGATTGTTTGAAAAAATTGCGAACTGAATGCCTTGCGTATAACTTCTGAAGTGTCGCAACAGCATCACCACCGCTAAAGCCCCTTTTCCGTAGTTGTGCAGTTTACTTCAACTCTTGAAAAGAAATAATAACCGATCACTTTCAACTCGTGGCTTCGGTCAAGTTTCTTTCGTATAACACTGCTACGGTGCTGTAATTGAACGCATCAGTGCAGAGCTTGAATTGGTGAAATTGGGTAATATGAGAATGGTGTCTGACGATATATCATGTACCAGTTCTGATATGCATGGTCGCACTCATCGCTCCTCATGAAGAACACTTCCTTTTTAGTTAGTCTCATAAGGCGTATGAATATTGCTGCGAAATCTTTCAGCAATGTCCTAAAATTTCTAGCTAATCCTAAAGAAACGGGTTGTGAGTGGATGTGGCAGGGTTTATGCATCTCTTTGATTTGTTGGACGGACTGTTCCTTTATGGTCTTCGCTAAGCCATCAAGGACTCTGCCAATCGACACCATTTTTCTCTAAAAGAATGCACTTTTCTTTTTGTTTAATTTGATATGTGAGTGGCTTAGTGCTTCAATTACCTGAAGAAATGGAAACAATGCTCTTCCTCCGTACGAGAAGAAATGATGATACCGACATAAACATTGCGGAAGTCTCCGATTAATTGTTTAAATACAGTATTCATCATGCGCTGAAACCAAGTTCCTGAATGCTTCCAACCTAATTGCAGGTGGCTGTCTTCATATACATCAAATACCACTATAAATGCCCTGTATTTCTTTGACTGTTCTTGAGGAGGTACCTTCCAGTATTCTTTGCATAAGGCGATTTAGAAAAACCATTTGCACCTTCTGTTGTCGTTATTGATGTTGCCAACAAAGTGCATAGGATATGTATATAGCACTGTTTGGGCGTGGATTTGGCGGTAATCAGTACGATCTCCTTTAGGGACGATAGTTATTGACTATGCAAACAGTGATGTCGATGTTTTTATAATTTTGAATGCTTAGCATTTGTGGCAGTTCTCGCTTCAGCCATGACTTCTTTTCTCATGGCATCCTGTAGGCCTCTTACGCACAACGGTCGTGTCACGAAGTTTAAAAGGTACTTCAAGTACGGAAGCTGCATGTGGATAAGGGTCCAGGCATGTAAGCTCCGGAAAAACTGTCAACACATCATGAGTGCACTTGACAGTTCTTATTTGCATCAATATCTGGATAGACGAAACAATGAAGTATATAGTGATCTCATCTTTCAAGAAACATTCATTTTTATAGATTCTTGATGTCAGGTTTGACAGTTAAAACGAAAATTCGACATCTCGCATGACCTGTGCTTTTAGCATGAAGGGCTGGCCAACCAAAAGAAGTCCTTCCTAGTCAAAATTTTTTTTGTACACTAATGCGTTCAGTTTTTTTTTTTCATTTATGATCACTGCAATAATAAAACATTTGACCGAATGAAATAGACATCCTTATTTTGGTTAGATGGGTGGGGCTGTGCACCCCGTTTATTAGTTTTTTTGTCTCCGCGAGGTCTCCATTGCTAGGTTGATAGTACGAAATGGAGCTACTAGAGGCTGCTGGTGCTTCATTATCTGCAGGAACACTCACTAAATGGGTCAAGTTATGCTGTGCAGCATTCTTAGACATTCAAATAGGCCTTCAATTGTCTTGGGTGATCTCACTTGCCCTTGCTTTTAACATTCCTTCATATCATTGAATCAGTCCAGGCTTAATTGATAATTCAGGCAGCACAGGGTCTCCGAATTGCAACAGCTGTCTCTTCTCAAATAAGTATTGTGGCGTCATCATCATCATCATCATAATTTTTTTTTAGCCAACACGCCGCGTCTTTCGCACTGCTCATGCCTAGCTTGGCCTGTGTGAGCAACAAAACGAGTTCACGCGCCTGTCGTATCAGACGCTGGCATCCGCCCCCGCTCCTTTGAGCCTACAAAAAAAAAGTGGCGACATTGGCACAACCTCGTCGACCGCCGTGAAGACGTCATCTTACATCTCTCCAACTCCTCGCTCGCTACACTGGCGACCGGAAGAACTCACACTTCGACGAGCTACCGGCTGCGACGCTTCCACCACTCTGCCCACTAGTGCTGCCGTTTCACCCGACCTTACCCTAGGCATGGCTCATGTGGCTCGACGCCAATCTCGCTGTGAATAGAGTCACGGACCAGCCGCTTATGCATGCCATCTTGCTTGACACGCTTCCGGTCGAGTTTAGCCATCTTACTGCCGCATCGACCACTAGTGTGCAGTCGTATGACTCTTTCTGTGCTGCAATGCTCTCCTGCTATGGCCTACTGCCCGCTTCCGGGAGCCCGCGACTTCGGGGTTTCACCTGCGTTGCAGTGCGTGGTACCGACCGGTCCGCAGCCCACCATTGACCATGACCTAACTCTCCCGGCTACGTCACCTCTAACCTCACGTCCGGCCACTAGCGCTGCGATTTCCGCCCCCAATCTTCTGCGCGACGAAGATAAGGATGTTGCTGCTGTCATCGACCAGTCAGCCATGAGGTGCTTGTCCTCGACGTCCTCGCCTGGCGGTCCACCAGGCACACCGACCAGCCATACATCTTCCCCGACCACCAAGGCCCACGAGCTTTCTAGCATGTGAGGCTCCATGACAGCAATCTCGCCGCACGCCCTGGAGCCTGCCACAACAACGACATTGTCACGCCCAACATTCGCTTCCTGATCGCAGAGGCATCACCGCCGACGATGTTCGATGGTGATTCTCTACCGATCCCAACGCTCTGTGCGTCTTGCCAGCAGCCACTACCTTTTACCTCGCCGTGTCCCACAGATGGAGTTTTTGCTCGTGACATGCTGTGGCGGAACTACCAAGATACTGCTACCTTGACCGAGGACCAGGTGACAACTTCGTCTATAGCCAAACACCTCGCACCTTCTGTACCAACTATGCAGGTGGATATTCACCAGGCTTCCCCGATGAGCACGGGTACGCCAGCCCGCTCTCCGGTAGAGCCCATGCCTTCTGGGTCTCATGACCATCATCCAGAGCCTTTGAAGGGCGGCGCGACCCCACAACAATGAACCTTGTATTTGGAGGTGCCCTTCGCCATGGCCCTGGCATCTACTACCTCGCCACGGCGCATCGGCCGACCAGTCGCTGTGAACCTGCCTGCCTGCTGTGATCTTTGTGCGCTTCTTCGAGCACGGTGTTTCCACGTCCGTCGACTCGGCCACCTGCGCCGGCAAACCAGCCACATTGTAATGCTGAGGTCGGTGTTTTGTCAACGACTACGTCCGCACCAGCACGGCCAGCCCACTGCTCCTTGTGGACAGCCATGCTTGCACCATGTGCACTGTTGGAGAGGTCGCCGCGGCTGTTACACTTCAGGGCTCGGTCATCATAGGTGCGCTTCAATCCACCACAGCATCACCAGCGTGGGCTCCTCCAATTCTGCATACGTGCGCCACCTCAATTGTATAAACGCCATCTGGAAAGGTCAACCCATCCCGAAAGACTGCAAGACCGTCCTTATTACTTTTATACCAAAGTCGGGTGGACCTATCAACACCAATAACCTGTGTCTCATTTCTCTTGCATCCTGCACAGAAAGGCTGATGGAAACAATTGTTCTAGAATGCCTCTTATGGTATTTCGAGCACACAAATACCTTTGCTGACACAAAGTTTGGCTTTCGACCGCACAAATTGGCCCAAGTTGTTTTGCTACAACTTCACCGTGAAGTAATACAGCCTGAAACTATGCGTAGTGATAATAAGGGCATCCTTGCCATAGACGTGAAAGTCACCTTCGACAATGTGAAGCATAGTGCTATCCTAGCTAATCTTAACACCATAAACTGCATTGAGAGGACCTTTTAAATACGAAATTTCTTGTCTAATATGGAGGCCTTTCTTCGCCTCGAGGATGACGAATACGGTCCCTGCTTCATGGACAAGACAGGCACATCTCAAGAAATGGTCCTTTCACCGCTACTTTTTAACATCGCCTCGATGTTCCTTTTGAGGGAGCTAACTCGGATCTCTGGCATCCAACATCCGTTGTATGCCCATGATATTTCATATGGAGCACAAAGGGAAACTTGGGAGAAAATGAGGCCAGTTTCCAACAGGCTGCCTCCGCTGTCGACTCATATGCGTCGGCATGCGGACGCCAGTGCGCCCCAGCTAAATCTGAACTCATTCACATGAAAGCCAACCTAAAAGACAAAACACGAATCTGCACTGGAAAATATCAGGATCTGTAATTTCGGCAGGACTACTGTGCAATGACGCGGCACCATTTCTTGACTGGGTGTCACAACAGCTACTCGATAAGAATCACTAACCTCATTCTGGGCTAAAATGCTGGCACCACCGACGTTAGTATTCGGTGATGTAGCCGCCGACCTCACAGCACTCATTACCATCGCCTTGTTTGTAGCCTCTCTGAGGAAGAACTGCGCTTGGAACAAAGCGTAAAAGAGCCTTCGGTCGTACACTTTTATGGCCTCGAGCTCTTCCTCGTAGGCTTAGTCGTCAGTCGCATCGCAGATTCTTTTGTTTAGTGGAACAAGTTTGGCATTCTTCTGAGTGAGGTAGGCAACGTGGTAGTCGACCTGATTGACATCGGGAACGATGGCCTGCAGTTTGTCCGTCAGGAGCATAATAGTTCGCGTGACGCTTGCCCTGACGACGCCATGTTTCTTGCGCAACCGCTCTAATGACGCTATCGTAAGCAGAACTCTTGAAAGGGTGTGACCAGAGGATTGCCGCACCAGAAATAATGTCGCGCACATAACGAACCCGAGCGCTACGCCAAGAACTGACGTTTATTCTACAGCTCGTGATTCATTTCTGCCTTCTCTTTTATGTCTCCCTCTTGTTGCTGCGAGCCCGCAATCACAAGCAACACTTTTTTTTTGTTTTGTCGAGAAATAAGACCCTCAAACTGGGAACAATAGATAAACCGATACACACACCATGGCTTTCCCAGTCGAGAACGTAGACCTCGGGTCCTTAGAGCTTAGAAGGTCTTAAAACTTCTCAGCTGAAACGCCCACAGTGTTCTAAACGTGATGGCCAAGTAAATCTCGATGCAGTCTTCTATGCACCTGAGCAAGTCATGGTGTAACGAGTAGGTTTAAATCTTGGAAATCAATTCAAAGTACTTTCAGGTCTATTGCATGCTCTTGTAAAAACTCAATCACCTAGTTGTTGCAAAGTTTTCGCTAAAACGCGTCATCAGTTAAAACTATGGTCCAGCGGAAATGACTATTCCGGATCTTGAGAGTAACTGAGCAAATCTGTATTGATTGAGAGTATAGAAGCGACTGCCTGAGCGATTGTAAGTTGAGTCCTAGGGTAAGTAATCTGGAAAAAATTGACAGATCCCACATACAGTAGGAATCAATTATATGCGAAGCAACGAGTGAAGAAGGTTGGTATGTCACTTTAAAATCACCACAACATTAGGAGGCGGACGTACTTTATGCCGTACATGGCTTTCATGTCATGATGATCATGTTTTGATGTATCACTTACCTTCGGTTTCTATCCACGTCAGGTTATACCAAGTTTTGTATATGTGAAGCTAGCGAAAAGACTGCGAGCACATCACGAGCGTGACATGTATTCATGTTCTTACATGACATGGATCTCGTGATTACACTGAAACCTCGTTATAATGTAACGGGATATAACAAAATAATGCATAGAACGAAGTGAAATTCTGGAAAACTCCATTTAGAACCATGCATTTTAAACCTCATTGTAATGAACTAATATTAACTGGTAATTTGATTTAACAAACTAAATTAGTCTATCAAATAGTGCCACAGGCATGGAACGAGGTTTAGCCATGCCAATGCGAGTATGTGCCATGGTGTGAAAGAAGAAGAGGATGGTTGGTGTGTGCTCTGCTCTAACGTTCGGTTCGGCTCGACGTCCAGTGCTGCTCCTGTGAACAGACGTTGTGGTCGTTCTGTGATCACGTGACATTTTCTGGTGGAGGTGCTGGGTAGTGTTGTATGCACTGCAATCAGCAGCAAGGTCCTGACACTAGCCGCGACTTGGAAGAACCAGCTGACCTACGGCGTAGCAGGCGACAACTAGGCCTACCTCCTGAATTCGGACCATTTCCTCAACTCGGCAGTACTATGGCTAGTGCGGGAACGCAAACCCAAGAAACATCAACGCTGCCTCCTCCATGGTTCTTCAACGTCCCGCGTACTCTGAAGCCGTTCCACGGTGACCCTTATGAGGACGTCGACGACTGGCTCGACGACTACAACCGTTGCGGCAGCGTCAACGAGTAGAACGAGCAGCGAAAGCTTCGGTACGTCTACTTTTATCTCGAGGACTCTGCGCGCACTTGGTTCGAAAACCATGAAGCCACTATGACAACCTGGCCAGAGTTTTGCAACCAGTTGCGAAATACCTTCCGAAGCTCTGACCGAAAGGAGCAAGCGGAACGGCTCCTCAATTCCCGAAACCAGCATCCGAACGAGAGTGTTGCCATGTTCGTTGAGGACATGACGCGGCTGTTCAGGGGAGCCGACTCCTCAATGACGGAAGAGAAGAAGGTGCGCCTCCTAATGCGGGGAGTGAAGGAGCAGCTGTTCGCGGGACTAGTGCGGAACCCTCCCAGCACTGTAGAGGATTTCCTTCGCGAAGCCACGACAATGGAGAGAATGCTAAAGCAGCGTTCGTACCAGTATGAACGTCCTGGCAGTCTTTCGTCAGTGTCGTCGGCCCTACCAACACCTGACGTCACGACTGTAAAAGACCTGACAGAGCTCGTGCGCAGTATTGTGCGCGAGGAGCTGCAAAAGCTGCACGTGGTGTCTTCTCCGCCCCAGGTTGCTGCTTTAACGGATGTCGTTCGCGAAGAGGTCTGGCAGCTGGTGCACCCCATGACGACTCTGCGTGCAGCCGAAGTCCAACCCATGACGGCCCCGCGTCCAGCCGAAGCTCCGCTATTAACGTACGCGGAAGCACTACGTACTCCTGCACCGGCTGTTGGCTATCCGTCCCGTCCGTCAACCCTGCAGACGGCACCGTCGTTCTACTCGGGACCACCGCAGTACGGCAACCCACCCCTTACACGGAAATCCAGTGTATGGCGTGCTCCCGACAACCGGCCTCTATGTTATCACTGTGGTGAACCAGGTCACATCTACCGTGAGTGCGCCTACAGGCACATGGGTCTTCCCAGCTTTCGTCCGGATGCTCCTCGACCCAGAGATGGTGAGCGGCCCCGTGCTATCGCCGAATACTTGGCAAGCCAACGATCCTCAATCCTTCCGCGTCGCCAATCCCGCTCACCATCTCCACGGCGTTCCACGTCACCTGGCCAACAATCAACCTTTGCGGACGTCCTTGCAGGAAGATCGCCTAGATCCACAAGCCCACGCCGGGGAAACTAAGAACAGCGACCTCTGGGGTGAGGCCGCTGTTGATCGACCGTTACAAGACCCTCCCCCGATTTGCCTGCCGACATCCGACGACATTCTTTCACCGACGTGTGCCATCGACGACAAACAGGTCTCTGCTCGTATCTCTGTTCTTGTCGACAACCACCCGCTGACCGCTCTGGTAGATACGGGTGCCGATTATTCTGTTATAAGCGTTGACCTCACTGCACAGCTAAGAAAGGTAACAACACCTTGGGGACATGGAACCAACCTTCGGACTGCGGTAGGTCACCTATTGACACCGCTAGGAATGTGCACTGCCCGCCTCCGAATTCGTGAGTCGACGTACATTGTTTCCTTCATTGTATTGCGCGAATGCTCCCAAAACCTGATTCTCGGAATGGATTTTCTCCGCGAGCATGGAGCCATTATTAACCTTCGCGACCTGCTCATAACGTTATCTAACGACCATAGAGCCCTACGAAAGGATGAAGTTGCGCCGACCACAACACTTCGAATTGCTGACGGCACCATCGCACTGCCGCCGCGAGCCAGTATGTTGGTAACTGTGGAGAGCGACTGTGACAACAACAGTAGTGGCATCGCGGAAACTAACCTCTCGGTGCTCTTGGCTCGGCAGATTTGTGTCGCACGTGCTATCGTCAAACTGAAACATCGGAGGACTCGGCTTCTGATCACGAATTTCGGCGGCCAGTACCAACACTTGGCAAAGCGAACAGCAATCGCGAACTTTGAAGCCATCGATGACGCAGAATGTTCCACTATCGCTCCGATTGCCACTGCTGCCGAAGGTAACACTGATATATCCAGTACAGTTGACGTGAATTGCCAGCTATCCTGTGCGCAGCAACAGCAGATACGCATGATTTTACGTACGTATAGTGATTGCTTTGCGTCCACCTCCAAAATCAAGCAGACCCCAACCGTGAAGCACCGCATTATAACGGACCCTACTGAACGGCCTGTACGACAGCACGCCTACCACGTGTCGCAGAAAGAACAAGAGGCAATACGTTTTCAAGTGAAACAGATGCTCGACGACGACGTCATCCAACCCTCGAACAGTCCATGGGCGTCACCCGTCGTACTTGTTAAAAAGAAAGACGGCACTTTTCGATTTTGCGTCGATTACCGGAAGCTCAACAAAGTGACGAAGAGAGACGTCTACCCTCTCCCACGCATAGATGACTCTCTGGATCGACTTCGACATGCCCGATATTTTTCCTCAATGGATTTACGCAGCGGCTACTGGCAGATCGAGGTCGATGAACGTGACAAGGAAAAAACAGCATTCATAACTCCCGATGGCCTCTACGAATTCAAAGTGTTACCATTTGGATTGTGCTCTGCACCAGCAACGTTCCAAAGGATGATGGACACCGTCTTGTCCGGTCTGAGGTGGGAATCCTGCCTCGTGTATTTAGACGACGTCGTTGTTTTTTCCAAAACATTTGAGCAACATTTACAACGACTTCAGTCCGTCTTCGTCACTATTCGATCCGCAGGCCTATCTCTAAAACCGGAAAAGTGTCATTTCGGCTACGAAGAACTAAAGTTCCTCGGCCACCTTATCAGTCACGATGGCATTAGACCAGACCCAGAAAAGACCATGGCTGTTGCTGCATTTCCTCCACCTTCGAACAAACGGGATTTGCGCCGGTTTTTGGGTCTCTGCGTCTACTACAGGCGCTTTGTGCAGAGCTTTGCCAACATCGCTGAACCCCTTACCCGTTTAACGAAGGAGGATACTCCTTTTGTGTGGGGTCCAGAGCAGAGAGCTGCTTTTTCCCAGCTTCAGCAGTGCCTTCAGAGTGAACCCTTACTAGGGCACTTTGAGGAAGATGCCACCACCGAACTTCACACTGACGCAAGCAACATCGGTCTTGGTGCAGTACTCGTCCAGTGGCAAGACTGCGCTGAACGTCCCATCGCTTATGCTAGCCGCATTTTGTCATCTGCGGAAACTAACTACTCGACCATGGAGAAGGAATGTCTTGCTGTTATTTGGGCGATAACAAAGTTCCGACCGTATCTGTATGGACGTCCATTCAGAGTAGTTACGAACCATCATGCCCTCTGTTGGCTGGCCAATCTCAAGGACCCTTCAGGGCGCCTCGCGAGGTGGAGCTTACGCCTTCAAGAATTTGAGGTTACAGTCGTCTACAAGTCGGGCCGCAGGCACACTGATGCTGATTGCCTTTCGCGCGCACCCCTCGCGACGACATCGAGGAACGATGATACCGATGGCCATTTTTTTTGTGCAGTCAGTGAATCTGACTTGGCCCAACAACAGTGGAATGATTCAGAGATTCAACAACTTATCAAATACCTTCAAGGTCGCAGCTCGAGTCCAGCATCGGCATTTGCACGTTCAGGGTCATTTTGTCTCCGCAACGACATCGTCTACAAAAAGAACTTCGAACCTTATGCGACTGAGTACCTCCTCGTCGTTCCACCAGGGCTACGTGCTGACATTTTATCTGCCTGCCACGACGAGCCTTCCTCCGGCCACCTAGAATTCGCACGTACCCTTGCCCGGATTCGGACTCGCTACTACTGGCCAAAGCTCACCCAGGATGTCAAGCATTACGTTAAAACATGCAATCATTGCCAGCGCCGTAAAGCCCCACCTGTGCGCCCTGCCTGTTGCACCCCCGTCAAAACCGTTTGAACGAATCGGCATGGACTTGCTTGGGCCCTTCCCGAAGTCACATGATGGCAACCGCTGGATCGTAGTCACTACTGACTATTTAACAAGGTACTGCGAAACGAAAGCCCTAGAACGAGGCACCGCCAATGAGGTTGCGTATTTTTTTATCAACAACATCGTCCTCCACCATGGAGCGCCAACAGTTCTTATCACTGACCGTGGAACAGCCTTTACAGCCCAATTGATGAAAGACGTCACGAGACTTAGTGGAACAGCTCATCGCAAAACAACCGCATACCATCCACAAACCAACGGTCTGACGGAGAGATTAAACAAGACGCTCGCTGACATGCTATCTATGTACGTCGACCGCAATCACAAAAACTGGGATGCAATTTTGCCATACGTAACGTTCGCTTACAACACTGCGGTTCAAGAGACTACGGGTTTCACTCAATTCCGGTTGCTTCACGGCCGGGAAGCAATTACGATGCTTGATGCCATGCTGTTGCCTGACACGACCGATATTACTACTGATGCGAACGACTTTCTCCGGCTCGCCGACGCGGCCCGCCAGCTTGCACTCAAGCGGATCCGAAAACAACAACGAATCGACTCGCAGAGGTACAACTCCCATCATCGCCATGTCATTTACCAACCCGGTGATCTGGTCTGGCTGTGGATCCCCGTTCGCAAAAGGGGTCACTCGGAAAAGTTACTTCACTGCTACTTCGGTCCCTATAGAGTACTACGGTGCCTCACAGATGTCAACAACGAAATTCTGCTTGAAGACACAGCTCAGCGATCTCGATGTTCCCAGCAGCCCGACATTGTTCATGTGTTATGGATGAAGCCACACTACCCCCGAGCCACCTGACACTGCTTCTTCACGCGTCTTTGTGCATGTATGCGACTACTTTAACTTTTAATCGGCATTGGTCATCGGGGTGGTACTTTTTTTTCGAAGGAGGGGGGGTAATGCCACAGGCATGGAACGAGGTTTAGCCATGCCAATGCGAGTATGTGCCATGGTGTGAAAGAAGAAGAGGACGGTTGGTGTGTGCTCGTGCTCTAACGTTCGGTTTGGCTCGACGTCCAGTGCTGCTCCTGTGAACAGACGTTGTGGTCGTTCTGTGATCACGTAACAATAGTCCATCAAAAAAAAAAAAAAAAAACGACCGTAGTGTGTTAAGTATAACTTTTTTTGCGGAGTTTGATGCTGGTTCGGCTCGGCTCTTTCGAAACTCCCGCACCAACCTTACAGCCACGCCCCGCGCAGCCGAGAGAGCAGTGCTCCTTGCACAGCCAGCGGAGAGGATTGAAGAAGCATTCAGTGAATCACATGACCGAGAAGCGCCGCCACGGTGCAAAGTGATTTCCCTCTCAAGACGGCAACGACTGTGTGTCCGCTGCTATCCTGGCTGCTTACTCTGCATCGAGAAAGGACTTTCCGCAACAGCTTTCTTTTTTTCATTCTCCCTGCACGCCCGGCCTTGAAAGGAGAAGGGTCTCTACGTGCAGAGACGGAAAAGGGAAAAGCGTGGAACAGGCGCGTCACAGATTGGCATTTGAGAGAGCAAACGATCCGCCACAGTCTTTTCTTTCCTTTTCTTTTTTTTCTTCGTGCCCAGCGTTGAGAGGTGCCGCTGCGGGATGGGGTATAGTGCTGAGAACATTTTCGGAGCGCAGTATGTTTGAATTAACCGTCGCAAGTGCTCGCGCGTTCAAATTACAGGGCGTTTTGGCCCATTGGATTACACATAGCTTTGACGGGACCTCATGCTGAGTTCGAATCACCCGAAAGTTCGAATTATAGAGATTCGACTGAGTTTATTTTTCGTGGCACGCGTGGTCGCGTAGTGGTACATCGGGCTGCAAGGCAGTTTCTTTCTTTGCATGCTTAGAGCTGTGCGCCCATCTGAGCATTGCCACAAACAGTTATATTAGATATAACCAAATAATTGTTGCTCCCCTTCAACTTCGCTGTGATGAGGTTGAGTTTATTATGTTTCTACCAGTCATATACCTTCGTCATCCTTTCACTTCCCGTAATGTATTAATTTTTTTTGTTTATTACATACCTGCATCACCCCATTGGGTGTTACAGCACGGGGGCTACATACAAAAATATACAAAGAAAACACAAACCGCGGAAAAATACACCGTTATCCAAAACTTTAACAACATCAGGTGATAGGGCATTCCATTCTCTAATGGCTCATGGAAAAAAAGAATACCTGAACATGTCCCCCTTAAAAGAGAATTCGCAAACTTTCATTGCATGGTCCTGTCTTGATGAGATGCAAGTGGTAACTTAATATACTTTGCTCGCTCAATGGCAGTTTTAAAATGATATACAGCATGAAAAATTGCAGTATGAGGTTTTCCCGCTTATCTTGCAAAACCTGCCGAGATTACTTACGTTTGCTTTCCGTCATACTTATTGTTCTGTAACTGTTAAATACACACCAAACTGCATTATTTTGCACCCTTTCAAGCTGCTCCGTGAGATCAACTTTGTGTGGGTCCCAACAAACAACCATAATCAAGTATGCTGCGAACGTACGTGAAATACAGTTGCTCTTTCAATTTCTGTGGTAACTGACTGAACTTACAGCGAAGAAAACCCAGTGCGCCTATTGCTTTATTCTTAATGTGCTAAATGTGTCTATTCCACCTTAAATCAGACATTATAAATATACCCTGATATTTATATTCTTCAGCTTTCTTTAAGGTCATAATATTCAGTGTATATATGCAAGACTTAAATTTGTGTTTCCTTGTGAAGTTTGCATTTGCATTTTAAAATATTTTGCATTGGGTGGGTTCTGTCTAGTTTGTAGACATATATTTTGCGCCGCCTGGTTGAGCCACATACCAGATCATCAATACCTCTTTTTACTTTTATAGCATGCGGCTGAACATATATAGAACCCGGTATGCAATAATGAACTGATGCAGTTTAATAACTAAAAAAAATATGCTTGACAACAATTTGCGCAGGAGGGCAAGCTGCGTGACTCTGTGTCCATGGGTGCACCGGACGTGCCTCTGGAGGAGAAGACAGTGACTGTGCTGTATGGACCCGACTTGGTGAATGTGAGCGCCATCAGCTTCTGCGGAACGAGCCGCGAAGTGGCGCAGCTGTGGTGTGACGAACTCCTCAGCATGGCGTACAACCTGCTTTCCCTAAACGCGCCAGCCGCCACCTTCCTGCAGAAGGCACACACCAAATTGCTCTTGTGCACTGACCGTGAGGGTCGCCTGCCCGTCAAGAGCGTGCTGCGCATGTTTGCCCAGCACCGTGACGACCGTAAGCGTGTTGAGCGTGCACTCGAAGCTGTCGGGCTGGCTGCCGGCAAGAACGACACTCTGGCGCCCGAGCGTCTAAGCCTCGATGTCTTCCTGCGCTTCTACCGGCACTTGGTGGGACGTCAAGAGGTACGTAGCTGAGGACTTTGACAACGCACCTATCTGAAAGTTTTCTTCAGCTCTATAGATGCTACAAAGCAGTTATTTAGATGATTTGAAGGGCGATTATTGCCTGCACAGGCATTCACCCGTGTAGTGTCGTCTGCTAAGTGTTCCCTTGGCGTATGCATGGATATGTTGGGCGAGCAGATGGCAGCGCCGAAAAAAAAAAAAAAAGACTGTAGCAGCATCATCGACCCTGGTGCCCTGCACTTCGAGTTTATCACGTCAGCAACGTGCGCTCTGTGGGCCGTAAGTTCCAGACTGGCTCTTGTATTTGCTTTAAATTTATGTTTTGGGATTTTGAAAGCATAGCATTTTATGACTACACCGTGCTATTTCCATGAACCGCTGTCGAATCCTTCGCACATTAATCTTGGCAAGTCTAGTTAAAGAAACAGCTCATCTCGACAATAACATAAGGGCCTACCCGATATTTTCTCTTGATTGTGAGTTGTTAAAAAGCAATGGCTAATTACATAATTCATTTGTTTGTGTGATTGTGAGTTGTCAAAAAGCAATAGCTAATTACATAATTCATTTGTTTGTGTGTGTGCTCTGGGCGAGCACCAAGCACAAGTTTGGATCAAAGCGGGGTGTCAATTCTGCATGGGCGTTGCCATGTTGATTTTTAACCACACTTATTAACGGTTGGTGATGCAACAAAACAGAAATACGATGTAAATGCGATGAGGAAACATATTAGTTATTAACGTGCAGCAGCAGATGCTAAAGAAGAGCAAATATCTCAAGCTTACCTATTGCAAGGCAATAGGCAAGCTTGAGGCTATAGGCAAGGCTGGAACTATAAACAAAGATTGAAAAATAAAGTTTGGATCAATAGGCAATATCTAGAACAATGTTTATCTGCACAAGCGTATGGCTTGTTTACACCTCTTAGTTGTGACAGTACTGAACTGTAGTGATGAGACAGGATAGTAAATGGCCATACAGTCTTCTAAGCTACATAGCTGCCTCCTTTTAAGTCTCGACTCTAGATTGGTGCTGATTATCGCTACTGTTCAAGAAAACCCTTTTAGTAATTATCAAACCGGTTCATGCTCTTTGAATGAAGAGCACAATTTACAAAGCTTTGATCCCGTGAGCACATCGCAACAAATCCTTGCGCTCAAGTATATGTTATAAACATCAGTATCACTGTAAATTGGGGGGAAATGCTAAACAAGTCGCCCGCAAAACTTCCCAATTCATTTTCAGCTATGCAATTGTTACATAGTGAACGTACTCAGCATGGCCACCATGTGTCCACAGATAGAGCGGTCAAAAATCTAGAGTGCTGCTGCCACCCGTGCTGTGTTGGGGGCTGGCTGGTCCCGACGAAGCAGAAGAAGAAGAAGACGGCCGACGGAGACGTGCGCGGCCGGCGGGGACACCAACCAGCCCGAACACGCGGGTTGGCGCGAAGCGCCGAAAGAAAGCACAACAACCGCACTCCACGGTTACCTAACACACACTGTCTTTATTTTACAGTCGCCTTGAAATCCTAGATGCCAGAGCGTCGCCCCCTGGCATCCTCACATGTCAATCCGAAACCGAAACCCAGAACCCAACAACCATCCCCTCCTCGAAAAAAGTTCACCTATATACTGTTTATATTTATACATGATCGATACAATAGTATATACAAGGTATGTACGTTAGAAGACATGAAAATTCGAAGCACGGCACTCCGAACTCACACACTACGAATCCTGAAAATGCACTGACAAAAAAAAAAAAACAGAAAAAAATGTACACAACTGTTCGGAACAAGAGTTCTACATCACATAGTCTTCGAACCGACGGGCCTTCTGCCGCTTCCGCTTAGGGCGGGCCCTTTTGGGTGTAGGATCAGGTGTCTCTGCACCTTGGTCACTTCTGCTCTGATGTGACACATCAAGATCAGTGGAAGATTGTGAAGGCTCTGAACGAGCGTTAAAATTTGCGGTCTCATTAGAGCTCGCAGCACGAGCTTCGGAAGAATTTTGCGGACCGAAGTCCGGTTCAACGGTCTCGGCCGTATTTGAAGGTTCGAAGTGAACCGTATGACTTGGTGTACTTGAACCAGCGACACCGCCTGGTAACTCCTCCCCCCTTGAAGAAGAAATGCCTGTACATGGAGGCCACATGTACAGTCTGATGCGTAGTTGAAAGGCGTTGACGGAACGTGATGAGGAAGACTTTTAGATGTTGAAGGCGAATCTGTATGAAAAATAACAAGGCGCGAAGCATTCCGATACTTGGGGCGCTTGCCTGGCACACGAACCTTGACTAGATCGCCAGTGCAAACTTTGGACTGCTTTGCACCTCGACGGGTGTCGACATACTTTTTCATTGCTTGTTGACGAGAAAAAACCCTGGTACGAATTTGATCAGAAGAAGAAACTGCTATGTTACGAAGCAAAGAGACTATGTCGAGAGCAACTCGCGGTTGCCTACCGTGGAGAAATTGAGCAGGAGACACTCCAGTGGTGCCTTGTGGTGTGAACCTGTACGAAGCTAAACATTCAGTCAAGACTTGCTTGAGGGGACGGTGCTCTAATTGGGCGATCTGGATATGTTCCTTCAGAACGCGATTAAAGCGCTCGATTTGGCCATTTGATCGGGGATAGAAAACTGATGACCTCAAGTGCTGAATTCCTCGTTGTGAAAGAAAAGCCTCGAAATGTTGGGACTGAAACTGTGGACCATTGTCCGTAACTATGGCATCAGGAAACCCTTCCCGGCTGAAGATTGAAGACAGAAATTCAATGATGACCTCAGAAGTAACCGTATGTGTGAAACAAATTTCTGGCCATTTGGAATCCCATCCTCGTCGCCATTGCTGTGTTGGGGGCTGGCTGGTCCCGACGAAGCAGAAGAAGAAGAAGACGGCCGACGGAGACATCCGCGGCCGGCGGGGACACCGACCAGCCCGAAAACGCGGGTTGGCGCGAAGCGCCGAAAGAAAGCACAACAACCGCACTCCACGGTTACCTAACGCACACTGTCTTTATTTTACAGTCGCCTTGAAATCCTAGATGCCAGAGCGGCGCCCCCTGGCATCCTCACATGTCAATCCGAAACCAAAACCCAGAACACAAAAACCCGAGTTTGAGTTTTTCACTGCTCAAAACTACAGAAGTGCAGATGCACTTGCAGGAGCTATGTTAAAGAAAAAATGCAATGCAAAACTCTTTGGCTGAATTATTAGCTTGGGTTCTCTTGAGGTGGTCACCCCTTTCCCTTTCGAATTTCAGGAAGGAATGACGTTTCGACGCGTGTCCCTCGCAAAAACTATCTTATGCGGGCCCTATCACTTGTGTATTACCAGTATTGCCAGGTCGAACGAGGCGGCTTGGCCAAACACTAGAGCAACTGTAGCCCGAATGCAGCCAAATACAAAAATAGCAGAAATTATTTGTAGCGAAATATAGCCATTCCAATTTGTAGTTTTATTTACAGTTACATTTTCACTTTTGACTATTACAATATATTTTTGTAGGATTTGTCATTAGTGTATCTTTTTAATGCGCCCAGAAACCAGGATATGATTTTGAGAGACATCCCGGAAGAATACTCCGGAAATATTTACCATCTGCGGTTCTGCACCTATATCTAAGTACACAAGCCTCGTCGTTAGCGTTTGGGAACATGAAAGTATAAATATTCAGGCAGATATTAAGCAAATCAACTAACTTGAACTCTGTATGCCATTGGTAAAACTTTCGACTGAAAGAAATCAATCAATACACTACACATATCTGCAAGCCGCATCAACCAGTCTATTGCTACTGGAAGTTTACTTTCGCAGACAAGGTGTTCTATAAAACCACCTGTTACCAACTGAGCAATATTTCACAAATGAAGCTAAACAAAGCCAAAAAATACTTTTTGACAGCTTTTATATTCATAGATGCCACCCTTTACCGCCCTCCCTGTGAATATTCAATTGGTGCAACGAATTCAGTTTAGCACCACCAAAGAACAAAAATGGCCACTTGTCGACATAGGTGTAGGCAGAATTTTTTGAGGGGGATACCTTTTAAAATGTAATTTTTCGTTCTTTACACCCTCCAAAAAATTCACGGCCCAAGCACTCTATTCAAATGATTAACTAGTGAAAGCTGAAACCTGTGGCCCCGGTGTTCAGCAGTGGACTCAACCCGACGCTGCACTGAAGCCTTTCGCAATTATCGGTTACATGTTCGTGCATCTTAATGTGGTTTGACACATGTTTGGCTTGGGGTTGCCTCTGTGTTTGGTTCACTTGGTGCACCATGTTCCTCGTATGATCATGGTCATCGAGCAGTGTATTGAGCGGCGAAACGCTTTTTGCAATGCGTTAATAATAGTGGTTTTTGTTGAACCAAATGCTGTCGCAGACGTCACAGCCGAAGGTTAATTACTGCTGGAAGGTTCGTTCTCTTTGGTAAACGAGCTCCTGCAATCATCATGTTGAAGCTGTTGTGCTCGCAATGAAGCGTTGTTGCAAGCATTTCACATGGTGAACTAACTCGGCGGTGTGGTCTGCAGGATTGCCCGCTACCGGCGCTTGCATTTCTGTTCGCGATTTAGCGGGCTTATTAGGCTACCGGATTGTCGGTAAGCAGTTACTGCTGCCATTCAGTTTCTCGGGCCTGTCGAATGCTATCTCTCTGATGTTTCTGCTGTCGGCTCTCTAGAGTTGTCCATGGTCTATCCACGGGAAAGGTTTTTGTAAAAACTGATGTGCGCATGCTCAACACCAGCTCTACAACGGCATGTACGACGTCATTCACAACTTATCTAATGGCGCGTGTGCTTGGGTACGACGTTGAGAACGACGTAACTGGTAGCTAAGCCAATGAAAACTGCTCGTGACACTGATATCGAGTGGTTTTTCATTTCTTCTAGCCCTATACAGCTTTTGCTGTAAAATATTTGAGGGGAGGGGGCATTGGTCTGTATGCTATCACCTGGCTAAGCCACTTTTTATTGATGTCTAAGATTGCTTAATGTAACAGATGTTTTTACTTTCAATTTATGCGTTGTATTGTTGTGGCGGTGAAGGATAGAGTAGTGAAAATAGCAGATAGTGAAAAAAGCCATGGTTTCACGTCGTGAAACGACGAGGTGGTTGTGCAAGATGCCATGCAGGAGGGAGACGTAAATCACGACTGCCTCGGGTTCTTCACGCAGCACTCAGTAGCATTTCGCCTTCATGGAAATTGGGTTGCCGTGACCAAGATTCAATCGTGCGGCCTTCACTCCGCAGTCAAGCCCCATAACAACTAGCCCATTGCTGTGGATATAACTGCAGATAGAGAAGCTTTTGGCTAAAGATGCTGCAAGTAATGCAGATGTCACGCGAAGCACGAGCGGTCAGCACAGGCGCAGAAATGTAATATTGGTTGAAAGGCATCAGCCCAATATTCATGAGTGCGTCCAGGTGCATGACTCATCATTCTTTTTAGGGTATGCTCTCGAACTTGTCTAGGTTCGACAGCATACGAAACACTACACGCGTTGCGCCTGCAATCTCATTAAAGACGAGATTAGTCGCTACGCAATCTGCGAAATTGCAGAAGGTTCCGAATTAGGAAAACTCGCTTGTACGTGAATACAAATCCACATCCAACTCCTTGTTTCTAGTCTTGAACTGTGGCCTGAAATTGCGTGGTTCACATGCCAATACAGCCAAACTACAGCTTCCAGAGATGCGCAAAGGCGTTATGCAGTCCGTCGGACGAAGACGAACACAGACCGCTGGTGCTCGTTGCGTGCTTTTCTGGTCTCTTAGGCGATGAATTGTGCAGTCGTCTGGTGAATTTTGACATTTCGGGGGTCTTCAGGAATAAATGTAAATGCCTGTTTAGAGATTTGGGTCCACTTGATGAGTCACCTCTGGAGCGTTAATTACAGTGGTATGCCTTACAGCCCCAATAAAGCGAAGTATTTGATTTTTAGTAGCCCAAATATAGCCACATGACCAACTCGGCCAAGACGATGCCAAACTTTTTTTAGATTCGAAGCAGCTCTTTGACAAACTTGTGTTACGCTGTCCCTCAGTCCGCACCTCTCCCCTCGCCGCAGGTGTTGGCGTGGTGCCAAGTAGCTCACGTCCTCCTAGTAGTGCACGGTGGCGTCTCTCTTCCTCGCCTGCCGTGCGCTTGCCGCGTGTCGGCTCTCTCTCGCTTCACCCACGCTACTTCTCACAACGCTCGAGCCCGCTCCTCACGTGAACATCATCTCACCCGCGCCACATCTCTCCATCTGTCGGCAAGAAGAATATGCGAGCCGGCAGGTGCGCGTGCTGCACGTGCTTCGAGAATCTCCCGGCGATGATCATCTAGATAGTGCGCCGCTGCTTACCGCGCGATCGCGTTGATGGGCGGGATGTTGTCGTGGCATGCTTCCCACTAGTGTTCTCGTACCTTTCCCGGCTGTCACCGGCGTCGCAAAGGTTAGCGAAGCCGATCGCGTTCGCGAATGACGATGTCAACACTGATGAGGCACGAGCCAGGGAAGCCAAATGCAAGCGTTGGCAGTGAAAGGCCAGCGACACTGACGAGGTGCGAGTCGAGAACACTGATCGCGTTCAAGAATACAGACGGCGAGCGGATAACACCGACGAGACGCGAGCCAAGGAAGCCGAGCACAAGCGTCTTCATTGCGTCCCCCATCCCGTGACTTTGCGTTTCAAACAAATATTTACTCGAGTAAGCGCTATACCAAGTTTCGCTTTAAACTGTTCAGCACTCGCGTCAAGCTTCAGGACCCACATCCACGCCCGTTTCAACCGAGTGAACGCCGTGCACACCACTGCTGCTTCGCACGCCATTAGAATTCCCTTCAGTGAGATGGTTCAAAGTTTTTCTGCGATTCAGTTTATCTGTACATAGCCAAAGCTGGTGACAAATAAACAGATGGTGACGATAACAGGTGACGTCTGTGTTTTTGTGAAGTCCACTCGGGACATTGATTCAAATAGCCTGACTGATGACTATCCTGTCACTGTTATTGATGGCTTTCTGTTTGCGTTTTAGTGGTTGCATATAAACAGGATTATGGGCTACAATGTAGCTGACATATGGACACGAAATGTCATTTATTAAATCGAAGCATTTTATAGCCGCACCTACTCGCAAATCTAGCTTCTGTGGTGTCATCTACACCTCGACTGCGCATGCTCGCGTCTCGTGTCGGCTTGCTCGCGTCTCGGGCCAACTGTACCTCCCCCTCTCTCATCTCGCAACATCGACGAAGGCAGCATCTGCTAGTAAAAACCGGCTGCGCACGCTGCACAACTGTTCAACTTGTTGAAGGCAATGCTTTTTCTTGTTTCAATAAATAATAAATATAATAAATATGAAAAAGCAGTTAAGCATTCTCAAACCATACCCAATTACGCAACATTCACGCGATACCGTCACCACTCTACGACGCATTTACTCAAGTTCCCCCCATGGGAAGATGCGGGCAGCTTTTTTTCTTCTCCGAAGCTGATTCAGGCACACTTGTTTCGGCTGCTAATTTGCTCCAAGCTGTTTTCCTGATCCGAAAGCTGCCCCAGATTCAGAATTTGGCTTGTATTCCTTATCAAATACAGTTAGAAAGAGCAAATGTTCCTGTTATTTTATTGATGTTGTGAAATAATATAAACACCAATATTTTCATGTTGTCTATGATTATGTTTTGCGGTGCTTTGGGAGTGGCATAGAAGTTAGAAATCTTGCTGCGAAGTTGAACATTTGCAGGGCCTGAGAAAGCAAGTGCTGCTGTAGCAATGTTTTTTGAATATGTTCTAGGAGGCGTTGGCTGTAGTGAAACGCAGCTGTAAGCATTTAAACATGGTCCCTTGGAAATGATAAAATAGGATACTACGGGGCAATTACTGCCTTCACTTGTTGCACATATCTTGTGAACAGTTAGCTCGTCTTTCGTAGTGATGCGGTTGTATTGATTTAGCTTATAAATTATGCCTGAAAAAATGATGCATTCACCTAACCACACCTTTGTATCTTTGCCAGGTGGACCTCATCTTCGACCAGCTTTGCGGTAGCTCCAAAAAGAAGGCAATGACAGTGGACCAGCTGGTGGACTTTCTGAATAAGGAGCAGAGGGACCCAAGGCTCAACGAAATTTTGTACCCTTACGCTAACCCCACTCGTGCCAGAGACATTATAGGTATGTGCCGTCTCAGGATCCAGGGGCCTAGATAATTCTTTGGGGGGGCGCTGCACCTCTTTCATTTGAAGTTAGGACCCGGCAGGCAAATGGTCATTTTGAGCTCTGTATGTCGTGGCATCACTCTTCATCACTAGTTCCACCTTTGTCGCTGCCCCTCGTCATTCTTCACGAGTGCTGTAAACAGCTCATATTGGGAATGGATTTCTCGCGCGAATACGGGGCTGTGATTGACATTCATGACAGAAGCGTAACGTTTGCTATAAGCTCAGAGACTGCTACATTTGAGGGACACAGCCACTTCGCTTCCGTATTGCCGATGACGACGTCATACAGCCGCCACGAAGTTGTTCCCTCGTATCCATGCACTGTGACATCTTAAAAAATGGTACTGGCATCGCTGAACACATCAAGAAGCTCGCATTCACTAGTGGCATTTCTATTGCCAGGGCTGTCATCACTGTTATTGATGGATGTGCAGAACTCTTATTGACAAATTTCAGCAGAGAACGTCGACACATAGTTAAATGCACGACTATTGCCTATTTTGGCGAACTCGCTCAAATAAAAGATTGTCATTTAGTGGAGGAAGCAGCAGCGTCTACTATCGCTACACCGACATCTGTCGACGTTGGTCCAACGTTATCTCTCATTGAGCGAGACCGCCTTCTCACGCTGATCAAAAAGTTTCATGGCTGCTTCTCATCTACATCAAGAGTTGGTCAAATGGCACTGACGAAACACCGCATCATCACGGATTTCAACACCAGACCCATCCGGCAAAATCCTTATCGAGTCCCCCCAAAGGACCGTGAGGCAATTCAACAACAGGTGAATACGATGCTGGAAGATGGTTTTATTCGGCCATCTAACAGTCCTTGGGCATCACCTGTAGTACTCGTAAAAAAAGAAGGATTGCAGCTTACGTTTCTGCGTCGACTACCGGAAGCTCAATCAGATCACAAAGAAGGATGTCTGCTCTCTGCCGTGTATTGATGATTTATTGGATAGACTACGAAACGCACGCTACTTTTCGTCCATGGACTTGAAAAGTGGCTACTGGCAAATTGAAGTGGATGAGAGAGATCGTGAGAAGACCGCCTTTGTTACGCCCGATAGACTTTATGAATTTCAGGTACTTCCTTTTGGTTTGTGTTCGGCGCCAGCAACATTCCAGGGTCTCATGGACACGGTTCTGTCGGGACTTAAGTGGCAAACCTGCTTGATGTACCTCGACGATGTGATAGTCTTTTTGGCGACTTTCGAGGAACACTTATGAAGGCTCGAAGGAGTTTTTGAAGCAATATGCTTGGCCGGTCTTATTCTAAATCCTGAAAAGTGCCACTTCGGCTTCCACAAACTTCAATTCCTCGGTCACGTCGTGAGCAGCCAAGGGATCTGACCTGACCCGGATAAAATTGCCGCCTTGGCGAACTTCCCGACGCCAACAGACAAAAATCAATGCGACGTTTTTTGGGACTCGGTGCCTATTGCTGGCGCTTTATTGCTAATTTTTTGCGCATCACGTGGCCATTGACACAGCTTACTATGGAAGATACCCCCTTCATATGCAGCGAAGACAAACAGCAGGCATTTCATGAGCTTCGTTAGCACATGCTAACACCCCCTGTGCTGGCCCACTTCGATAAAGACGTGCCAACTACACTTCATACAGACGCTAAAATTTGGGTCTTGGAGCAGTGCTCCTATAGTCGAAGGACAATAACGAAAAGGTGATCGCCTACGCCAGCAGGACGCTGTCCCGAGTGGAAGCTAAGTACACTACGACGGAGAAAGAATGTCTTGCAACGGTATGGGCAGTCCTGAAGTTTTGTCTTTATTTGTACGGCCGCCCATTCACCGTTATCAGCGATCACCATTCTCTCTGTTTGTTAGTCAACTTGAAAGATCTGTCTGGCCGTCTTGCATGATGGAGTCTTCGGCTCCAAGAATTTAACTTCACTGTTGCCTACAAGTTGAGAAAACGACACACCGGCACCGACTGTCTTTCTCTGTCTGCTGTTCAGACGGCATCTCCGGACAACGACGATGACGACACAGCCTTTCTGGAAATTATGCACACTGCCACCTTTTCTCAACAGCAGCGTGACGATGTTGAACTGCTACCACTCATAAATTACCTACAAGGGCGAACAAATAGCGTGCTGAAGTTATTTGCGAGAGAGCTGTCGTCGTACTGCTTGCGAAATGACGTTCTTTATTAGAGAAACTTTTCACTTGCCGGCAGCAGCTACTTGCTCGTCGTTCCTTCTTCGCTTCACAGTGAGGTACTGTAAGCCTGCCACGACGAACCTACCGCTGGTCACGTGGGTTACGCAAGAACATTGGCGAGGATAAGGCAGAACTATTACTGGCCAAGACTTGCAGAAGTTGTCGAAACTTTACGCGCAGGCATGTCTAAATTGCTAGCGTCGCAAGTCACCATCCATCAAACCAGCTGGCCTGCTGTAGCCTGTCCGAGTGCCGGCGACACCATTTGCACAAATTGGCATGAATTTTCTGGGCCCCTTCCCAAGGCCTGCCACTGGAAACAGGTGGATAATAGTCACCACGAATTACATGACCCAATACGCGGAGACAGGCACTCTGCCACGGGGAATGACAGCTGAAGCGGCACCATTTTTTCATTGAAGCCATCGTCTTAAGACACGGTGCTCCTGCAATAGTCATGATCGACAGAGGTACTGCGTTCATGGCTGAACTTTTTGGACACCATTTTCCGACTAAGTGGTGCAGCTCGCAGAAAGACAACAGCATATCATCCCCAGACCAACAGGCTCACTGAACACCTCAACAAGAACTTGGCTGACATGATAAGCATGTACGTAGATGTAGAGCACAAGAACTGGGACGTCATTTTGCCCTACGTCATGTTCACGTACAACACGGCTCGTCAGGAGACCGCTCAGTGGAAACCCTTCAGTCTCCTTTACGGAAGCGAGGTTACAGCGTTAGATGCAATGCTCCCTCATGAAAATGATGGCGATGAGACGGACGCTGAAGAGTTTACCCAGCTAGCAGAAGAAGCCAGACAACTTGCCAGGTTGCGAATCATCAAACAACAAGACGACGATGCCAAACATTACAACCTCCGGCACAGACTCGTCATATACAAAGTGGATGACAAAGTATGGGTCTGGACACCTATTCATCAGCGTGGGCTCTTCGAAAAGCTGCTGCGAAGATACTTCGGACCCTACAAGGTTCTGCGACGCATCAGTGACGTCAACTACGAGGTTGTTCCGGACGGCGCGCTGTTTTAGAAGTGCCACAGACATTCACCAGAAGTTGTCCACGTGCTTCGAATGAAACCTTACTTTCAGTGACTAACTGTGCAGTTTGGTTTTGCCTTGCTTGTCGAAGATTTAACATCGGGGCAATGTTTTGTTTATTTAAAGGGGGAATAATGCGGCACGTATGTGCCAGTGGGGGCGAATACGAAGCAGCACGAGTGTCCTTGACCGAGTGCAAAAGACGAAGAAGTCGTTGAAGTCTTTTTCCTGCGATCGATAAAGCCTATTTGTTTGAGGCACTTTGTGCACTCGTCGATCCCGCGTCGTCACAATACATACACACACACACATATATATATGTATATATATATATATATATATATATCGTAATGAATCTGAATAACGGATGCTCTGTTGCTACTGAAGAAGACGATGATGATCGGTGGCAGTAGTAGTAGCTCACGCACGCCGCTCGCCGGTAGCCATACCTGCCTCTTAAAGCACCTTTCGCCTAGCTGCGTCTGAAGCTTCCTCGACATACAACACCTCTATTTTAAGTGGTGGAAGAGCCGGGCTTCCCATCAACCTGGAACTTCGCAATCGGACGCTACCCTCACTGTTCACCATGACTGCTCCTGGCCCTTCTCAAGCTGCCCCATCACCGACAGTCTACTCTACTGGCATGCCTCGGCAATGCGACCCACCAATTTTTCGTGGCAACGACAAACAAGACGTCGAGGACTGGCTCGTCGAGTACGAAATTGTAAGCGCTTCCAACAAATAGAATGCCTGCGACCAGCTCACGAACGTGCGCTTTCACCTCGCTGATGTGGCCAGCCTCTGGTTCAAGAACCACGAAGGCGAAATCGCCAACTGGCCCGCCTTCAAGACCACCATCGTCGTGGTGTTCGGTCATCCCGCCGTGCGCCAGCTTCGCGCGGAACAGCGTCTGCGTAGTCGAGTCCAGCGCAGGGACGAGACCTTTACAAGATGTATTGAAGATGTCTTGGCTCTTTGCAAGTGGGTCGATCAATCTCTTACCGAACACTAGAAAATTAAGCACATAATCAAAGGAGTTGACGATGATACCTTCCAGATGCTCGTCACTCGGAACCCAAAGACTGTCACAGACGTTGTCCAGCTTTGTCAGGAGTTGAGTAAGCAGTGTGTCTCAACGCGTAGGGCCGCTGAAGATACAGCTGAAGTTTCCGTCCTCGTGCACGACGTCGCTGCTGATCACACCGTCTTACTGCCCCACATCAAACAATTCATTCAAGAAGAAGTTGCGCGTCAACTTTCTCTTGTGGCCGAAGCATCCTAGCCAGTGACCTCGTTAGACCCTCGTCTACGCCAGGTCATTGAGACACAGGTCACGCAGGCACTTCCTTCATCGCCATCTGTCTCTATGCCGCTAACCTACGCTGCCGTCGCCCCGCTGCGGTGGTCTAGTGGCTAAGGTACTCGGCTGCTGACCCGCAGGTCGCGGGTTCGATTCCCGGCTGCGGCAGCTGCATTTCCGATGGAGGCGAAAATGTTGTAGGCACGTGTACTCGGATTTGGGTGCACGTTAAAGAACCCCAGGTGGTCAAAATTTCCGGAGCCCTCCACGACGGCATCTCTCATAATTATATGGTGGTTTTGGGACGTTAAACCCCACAAATCAATCAAATCAATCAATTACGCTGCCGTCGTTGCTAGACCCCCAGTCCCACTTGTCTCTGGCGCATATCGGGGCATCGGGTCTTTCTACCTTACGACGCTGCCTACATGCACGGCACCCCATCCTACTACGCTCCCCACACCTTCTGTCGTTAACCCATGGTGCACCTTCGATAATCAACTCATCTGTCTTGCATGCGGTTTTGTGGGGCATATAGCACGTTACTGTCGCCGTCTCAACTTCCAGCCTCCGGACCGTGGGAATTCTGCAAATTACCAGGATGGCCATAATCTCCAGCGACCATCTTCCCCTATCGCCGTCTTGTTGTCCTCACGATGCCCTGTCAACTCTTGCCGGTCATTACAACCCCGTCGCCGATCTGTCTCCCCTATGCTTCGGCGCACGAGCCCCACTCGAGAGGAAAACTGACAGCCGCAGTTCCGGAGGCAAGAACTGCGCTGTTGTCGAACTCTCCAAGACCTCCTCTTTGTCCGCCGAACGAAATTGATGTGCTTGTAGAAGGTGTTGCTCTACGTGCACTTGTCGACACAGCCGCCGTAGTTTCTGTAATTAGTGAAAAACTGTGTCGCGATTTGAGAAAAGTTACAAAGCCGATTAGGAATTTTGCTGTGTGTACAGCCACCTCCCATTTCATCGTGCCGACGGCTCAGTGTACAGCACACGTTCTTATTCAAGATGTTTAGTACGCCTTGTTTTTATTCAAGATGTTTAGTACGCCTTGTTCAAGAACAACTTTGTTGTTCTTCCACGTTCATCTTACGCCTTCATACTATGATGGGATTTCCTTTCTACCCATCAGGCCCTCGTCGACTGCGCTCGTGCTTAACTCACGTTGACTCTGTGCCTTGATATTGACCACCACAGTCCCTTGAAAGTGTTTGCATCAGCTGATGTCCACGTCGCGCCTTTATCTGCCGTCCTAGTGGCTGTGTCTTCTCCTGCAGCTACTAACATGACGCTCCTGTTCCAACCAACTACAGCTAGTGCGCACTACCGAACCATCGCCCTCCCATTTGTCGTCATCAACTTTTCTAATAGCTCGGTGGTACTTTATGCGTTCAACGTCTCTGCTTGTCCATACATCCTGCTACGCGGCGAGTGTCTGGAGAGCCTCGAGACCTTAGATTGTATTTTCGAAGACCCGATGTATCCAGACAAGCTATTTCCACCGACTTGTGCCATTACACCCGCAACTGACGCCAATGTACCTATGGATGTATTCCGCAAGTCCATTGATTGCCACCTCACGCCTCGGCAACAGGAATAGCTGATCAAGCTTCTTCAGCGTTTTCGAGCCTCGTTGGACCACAATCAGCCTTCCTTAGGTTGAGCGTCATCTGTTGTTCACCGTATAGATACCGGTCAAGAGACACCATTACGACAGCGTCCATATCGTGTGTCAACTGACGAACACCGTGTCATCAATGAATAGGTCGACGATATGCTGAAACGTGGCATAATCTAACCGTCAAGCAGTCCCTGGGCCTCTCAAGTTGTGCTGCTGAAGAAGAAGGACAGATCCATCAGATTCTGCGTGGACTATCGAAGCCTCAACCGAATCACGCGCAAGGATGTCTATCCGCTACCACGCATTGACGATGCCTTGGACTGCCTACAGGGAGCGGAATTTTTCTCCTCTTTAGATCTGCGCTCTGGATACTGGCAGGTATTCATGGCAGAAGCCAGTCGCGAAAAAACAGCTTTCATCACTCCCGACAGGCTTTACGAATTCAGTCATGCCCTTCTTCCTATGCAACGTGCCAGCTACTTTCGAGCGCATGATAGACTCTATCCTTCGAGGTCTCAAATGGAACGTTTGCCTTTGTTATTCAGATGATTGTCGTCTTTTCAACTGATTTCGCAACCCATTTAACCCACTTCGAGAAAGTCCTCGCTTGTATCTCCGCCGCAAGGCTGCAACTGAATCTGAAGAAGTGCCACTTCGCCGCTCGAAAGCTGAAGATCCTTGGCCACGTAGTTTCGAAAGAGGGCGTTCTTTCTGACACTGCCAAACTTACAGCCGTTTCAGCGTTTGCCAAACCGACCACCTTGAAACAGCTCCAAAACTTCATAGGCCTTTGCTCCTACTTCCGGCGCTTCGTCCGCAGTTTCCGGACGATCATCACTCCTTTGATCAAGCTCCTTGCCGGCTCTAGAGACGTTTCGGCCTGTTCTGCCAACTGTGACAATTCTTTCAATGAACTGCACTGCCTTCTCACGTTGCCGCCTATTCTTCGACACTACGACCCATTGGCACCCCCAGAGATCCACACCGACGGTAGTGGTGTCGAGCTAGGTGCTATTCTTGCGCAGCAGAAAGACGAATTCCAAGAGTATGTGGTTGCCTACACAAGCCGAACTTTTAGCAAAGCCGAAAGCAACTATTCCGTCACTGAAAAGGAATGGCTCGCCATTATTTGGACGATGGAGAAATTTCGACCTTACATGCACGGGCGCCCTTTTGACGTCGTGACTGACCACCACGCGCTCTGCTGGTTGTCGTCACTGAAGGATCCAAGTGGTCGCCTCGCCCGATGGTTGTTACGCCTTCAAGAATATGATATTCGTGTGGTCTATCGCTCTGGCCGGAAACATTCAGACGCAGATGCGCTCTCCTGTTTGCCCCTGTCCCGGCCTGCTGCGAAAGTCTCATCTGTGATGTCACTGCCATCACCATCGCCGACATGCCATCTGAGCAACACAAAGACCCTTGGGTTGCTTCGATTCTAGACATCCTGGCTGGATGGACGACTTCTCCCCCTACTCGCACGTTGCGTCGGCAAGTCGAGCACTTCACCACTCGCGGCGACGTACTGTACTAACGCAACTGCGCACCTGGTAGACGTCGGTGGCTACTCGTGATTCCACGTTATCTGCGGTACGAAATTTGTTCCACGTTTCATGACGACCCCCAATGTGGCCACGCAGGTTTCCTGAAGACTTATTCTCGCATACGGCTTGGATAATACTGACGTGGCATGTACCATTTTATACGACAGTACGTTCGAGCTTGCTCGACGTGCCAGAAACGAAAGACTCCCCCTCATCACGCCAGTGGTACCTTGTTACCCCTACCATGCCCATTTCGACCATTCGGCCGTGTCGGCATCGATATCTATGGTCCCCTTCCCAACACTGCAGACGGTAACCGCTGGATCATAGTTGCCGTCGACCACTTCACGCAGTATGCCGAAACTTCTTCCCTTCCCTCGTCTACAGCAAAAGACCTTGCGACTTTCGTTCTTCACAACATCGCATTACGTCATGGAGCACCTTGAGAGTTACTGAGTGATTGTGGTCGCATAATCTTGTCAGACATCATCATAGCATTGCTGCGCGAGTGCCACGTCGTTTACCGCACTACAAGTGCCTATCATCCCCACACCAATGGAATGACAGAGCGCTTCAACCGCACCCTTGGTGACATGCTGCCCCGCAGGGGCGCCTGTTAAAGCAGGCGTTTGGTGTGTAGCGACACCACGGACCCGAGCTAACGGGGGAGTTTCTACTCCCTCCCACGCCTAGCCGTGCGTGGCTTTGCTGTGTCCGGGGAAAAGGGGATCCTGGGGGTTGAGCTGATGCTGGGTGATTGGACCTTTAAGGCCCCCCGGCAGAGGCAACACACCCCTTTGGCCCCGGCTTCACGTAGACGGCACCCCTGGGCTGACCCACCCAGGGGAAATCGGTAGTCGCCTTTTCCTATTTCTCTCTCTCTCTACATCTTAGTCTTTTCTCGTCTTTAAATCTATCCTGTCTTCTTCTCTCTTCTATTTACTTCCGTTTTTTCCTGGCGGCAAGGGTTAACCTTGTGTATGTGCTCTGTCTTGGGCACAATACATTTGGTTATAGCGGCTGTGTACAGCTGACGTTGACATGCCTCATATATATTTAGGACTTGTCACGTCCCCGTGTTGGGCTCCATGGTGGGCGGCTGGCATGGCTGCCGAACTCACATTTAGTTTATGGCTTTCTCTTCTCTCCCTCCATTGCATGATCGTCCTCTCCCGAAGAGAGGGCGCACCGAAGACTTTTGCAAGTATTTCAGCAAACCGAAAGAAACCTTTCCCCGCTACCATGTAATCCATTGTGAAACCGCTGAAAAGAACGCCAGAACTATTTCGCCTTTCGTTGTTTCCAAATGCCTCACCACTACACTTGGACCAGGTTACCAGGCTACAAGAATGGCCAGTGGGGATCTCCTCCTCGAGGTAAAAAGTCAGAGCCAGTACGAAAACCTCTCAAAACTAGAATCGTTTGGAAACATACCTATCTCAATTACACCACACCGCTCACTCAACACTTCCCGAGGCGTTGTATCTGACCAAGACTTGCTTGACCTGACTGAAGGTGAGCTCCTCGAGGGCTGGAAGGACCAGCAGGTGACACAAGTGCAAAGAATCAAAATTAGGCGTGATAAGAAGGAAATCCCAACAAAACACATAATTGTGACATTTTGCACTAGCACCCTGCCTGAACATCTCGAAACAGGATACTTGAAGTTGAATGTGAGACCTTACATTCCCAACCCACGACGTTGCTTCAAATGCCAGCGTTTTGGTCACGGCTCTCAGAGTTGCCACGGCCAACTCACCTGCGGAAAGTGTGCCACCACAGGACACGCTACGGACGAGTGTAAGGTGGAGGATGGGGCCCACTGCGCAAACTGCGATGGTGCCCATCCCGCATACTCTCGAACCTGTCCAACATGGAAAAAGGAAAAAGAAATTGTTACAATCAAAATCACTCAAAACATTACTTTCCGAGAAGCCCGTCAACAAGTATCTGGGCTTTTCACAAACAAACCATCGTTTTCCGATGTAGTGCAACAGGGGGCAGCACTACAACGGCCTGCGGCAACTGCCCATGCCAGGCACAGTGTGCCCAGGCGGTCGCCAATGCCCCCACCCACGGCGGGAACAGCCAAGGCTGCCCTGCCACTCCTCCCCACGGCGACAACCAAGGCCGCTGCAAGCTCTTGCAGCGGCCAGGGTATCCCAGCACCAAAGGAGGTTCCTTCGACCTCTAGCCCAAGAGGACCGAAGGTTTCGCCCCCCGAGGTGAAGGAGACCCCAGGGTCGGCCGATATGAAGGCCTCGTCTCACCAGGCGAGGTCCCAAGCCCAAAACATCAGCTCGCAAATGCGGGCATCCAGTGCCTCTGAGGAGGCAATGGACACCACGGCACCCCTGGTGCAGAAAGATCGGCGTAGCTCCCTGGAGCGCGCCAAACGAAATAAAAAGCCAATAACGGGGCCCGGCGACGGCCCTGTTCTTTGAGTCTTAACGCTTAGCTTAAGAAGCAGACACACCCATTGCTCCTTACACACAGCACTACGTTACCTCCAATATGGCAACACAAATAATACATTGGAACGTCAGAGGACTCCTCAGAAACCTCGATGATGTTCAAGAGCTCTTTTGCAAACATTCACCGAAAGTGCTGTGTGTACAGGAAACTCATTTAAAATCTAAAAACACGAATTTTTTGCGTCGGTATGTTCTCTTCCGAAAGGACAGAGATGATGCTGCGGCATCATCCGGCGGTGTAGCCATTATTGTTAATCAAAAAGTAGCATGCACACATTTACCACTGCAAACAACACTAGAGGCAGTGGCTGTTCGGGCAGTTCTTTTCAACAAGCTCGTCACCATCTGCTCTCTGTACATACCCCCACAACACCGTCTTGGAAAACGAGAATTCGAGTCCTTAATAGACCAACTACCCGAACCTTATCTGGTCCTTGGTGACCTGAATGCTCATAGCAGTCTATGGGGTGATTCTCGCTGCGACGCACGAGGTCGTCTCATTGAACAGTTCCTTTTTTCCTCCGGCGCCTGTCTGTTGAATAGGAAACAGGCAACATATTATAACCTTGCCAACAAAACCTACTCTTCCATAGATCTCAGCATCGCATCTGCATCACTTGTGCCATTACTCCAATGGAAAGTTCTAAATAATCCCTACGGAAGCGACCATTTTCCTGTCGTTTTGAGTACACAAACATCATACGAATATCCTCCACGAGTTCCCAAATGGCTTATACACAAAGCCGACTGGGAACAGTTTCATAACAAAGCTCACTTACCTTGGACTGACATATGTACGCTAAGCATAGATGAAGCTGTGCAGTACTTCACAGCTCTCCTTATTAACACAGCAGCCAAATGCATCCCACAAACATCTGGACAGCCCGGCAAGCGACACGTCCCATGGTGGAACACAGAGTGTCGTAACGCGCGAAAGGAACAGAACAGGGCATGGAGGTTGCTGCGCAACTCGCCGACAGCGGAAAACCTTGAGAGCTTTAAGAAAATAAAGTCTCAAGGCAGGAGAACGCGTCGGCAGGCCAGAAGGGAAAGCTGGCAGAAGTTTTTGTCAGGGATCACTTCATACACACAGGAGGCTAAAGTCTGGAACATGGTCGGTAGGATAGCAGGAAAACAAGTACACACACTTCCACTCGTAAACACTCAGGGTGATACCTTGGAAGATCAGGCAAACTTCCTCGGTGCACACTTTGAACGGGTATCCAGCTCGTCCCACTATACTGACACTTTCCAAAAATACAGAACAAGAATAGAAAAGCAGAAACTAGAACACAAATCCACTAGATACGAGGCATATAACCAAGCTTTCAGCCTAGCTGAGCTCCGAACAGCTCTAAACTCCTGCAGTACTTCTGCCCCAGGTTCTGACCGTGTGGTGTATGAAATGTTAAAAAACCTACCAGCCGAAACACGAAAAACCTTACTTTGTTTATACAATGCCATCTGGTTTTCTGGCACTATCCCTACCTCCTGGAAAGAGGCGATTATTATTCCCATTTTGAAAGAGGGCAAGGACCCTTCTTTAGCTTCAAGTTATAGGCCTATTGCACTTACAAGCTGCTTGTCCAAAGTATTCGAAAAAATGATAAACTGCCGACTTCTACATATTCTTGAAACAAACAATTTGCTCGACCCATTTCAGTGCGGGTTTCGAGAAAGTAGATCCACCACAGACCACCTCGTTCGTATCGAGGCACAGATAAGAGACGCCTTCGTCCATAGACAATATTTTCTCTCTGTGTTCCTCGATATCGAAAAGGCGTATGATACAACATGGCGTTTCGGAATTCTAAGAGACCTGTCCCACCTTGGTGTGCGCGGAAGAATGTTTCATATAATCGAAAGTTACCTGTCAAACCGGACATTCCGTGTCCGTCTAGGCAGTGTGCTCTCCCAAACATTTGTCCAGGAAACAGGCGTGCCACAAGGTGGTGTGCTTAGTTGCACACTTTTTATCATCAAAATGAATTCTTTGCACTTGTTCATTCCCCGCATGATGTTCTATTGTACATATGTCGACGACGTTCAGCTTGGCTTCAAGTCATGCAACTTAGCCATGTGTGAGCGGCAGGTTCAGATGGGTTTAAATAAGGTCTCCAAATGGGCAGACGAAAACGGATTTCGACTTAACCCACAAAAAAGCACGTGTGTCTTGTTCTCTCGAAAGAGAGGCATGCACTCTGAACCTGACATTTGGCTGAACGGGCAACGTCTGTCCGTCAAAGCCGAGCATAAATTCTTAGGCTTAATCTTGGACAACAAGTTGATTTTCGTACCGCACATCAAGTATTTAAAAACAAAATGTTTAAAAGCCATGAATGTTATTAAAGTGTTGTCACGTACTACGTGGGGTAGTGATAGGCAATGCCTCATGAACCTCTATAGAAGCCTTATTCGTACCCGCTTAGATTATGGGGCCGTTGTCTATCAGTCTGCCACTCAAAGTGCCTTGAAGATGCTTGACCCCGTGCACCATTTGGGCATCCGCCTTTCTACGGGTGCTTTTCGCACCAGCCCCGTAGAAAGCCTTTATGTTGAGTCAAATGAGTGGTCGCTTCATCTGCAGAGAAGTTACATGTCCTTTGTTTATTTCCTTAAGGTGAAAGCAGACAAGAAGCACCCCTCATACTCCACTATTATTGATTTGTCGAGCTCCATTCTGTTTCAAAACAGGCCTTCGATGAGGCAGCCCTTCTCAGTTCGCCTGAAAAGTCTAGCTGAGGAAACTGGAATCTCACTTGAACATAATTTAATGGCTCCTGTAGCATATCTGCCACCGTGGCAGTGGCAGACTATAGACTGCGATGTGTCTTTCCTAGAGGTTACAAAACATGCACCTATTGCCCATATCCGAACATACTTTCTGGAACTTCAACACAAATACACATGTCCTGAGTTCTTCACAGATGCCTCCAAGACTAACTCCTCTGTGCCCTACGCTGCTGTCGGCCCATCCTTTTCGGATGCTGGCCCTCTACATCCACGCACAAGTATCTTCACAGCGGAAGCTTACGCGATACTGGTGGCAGCTAAACACATCAAACAATTACAAATACAAAAAGCAGTAATTTATACAGACTCCCTCAGTGTGGTAACGGCTCTGCACAGTCTTAGAAAACAAAAAAACCCAGTCCTTGTCTCACTTTACTCCATTTTGTGCACACTCTACACGCACAAACAACATGTTGTAGTGTGCTGGGTGCCAGGGCACCGTGAGATCCAAGGCAACTTGAGGGCGGATCAGCTCGCTGCATCCGTCCATGAGAGCACCGCCATTACATCCATATCAATCCCGGCCCTTGATCTTAAGCCGTCTCTCAAACTAAACCTCAGGGACTACTGGCAGAGCAAGTGGGATACACACACACAAAACAAACTACACGTTATCAAGCCATACCTTGGCCATTGGCCACCAGTATCAAAATCACGTCTAACAGAGGTAACACTAACAAGACTCAGGATAGGGCACACATACACGACACACACACATCTTTTATCCGGTGGTGATCCACCATTGTGTGATAAATGTGGTGAGGCTTTAACAGTTCTTCACGTTTTAATCCAATGTAAACAGTTAGACACTCTAAGAAGACAACACTTCCCATTACCCTACCGACAACATATACCTTTACACCCTGCAATGTTTGTCGGTAGGGAACCACTTTTCACCCATAAATCATTGTTAGCTTTTTTAAAAGATATTAATTTTTACCATGTTTTATACCCAGGCATTGCGTAGCGTGACCTCTCAAGAGAGGTCGCTGCTGCTGTGATTACATTTAAAAGCACTTGCCTCGCAGCCCTTGGACACAAGGGCACTGATGAGGCAAGTGTGCTAGTGCCAAATATTTTTTACATGTTTTTATTATCAAAACTTTTGTCACCCTTTTTAATATGCATATCACGCCACTGTCATGTCTTTAATACTTATGTTTTTACCCGCATTATCGCGAGGAATTTTAAGGCCCCTATACAGCCACGCAACATATCATTGTCCGCATCTCTATACTCATTGAAATGGCGCTCTTTGGCCATCAATTGGCCCTTGCGCCATAAAACACCACACATCATCATCATCAAAGTCAACTAGCTGCCACAGACCTGAACTCGCATGTCATCATTACAGTCTCGAGAAGGGCCTGCCGAAATATTCAATGCGGCTATGTCACACATCTGGCATACAGTATCTTATAAAACGGCAATTACGTCAGGGCCCCCGCATCCCGAAGGATCATATGTGTTTCAGCTCACATGAGCCTCGAAGGCAATGAAATGGCTGACCCTGCCGCCCGCGCTCTCATTTTCTGGGTAACACATTCAGACCCTTCCGAAATGGATCTCGAACCTAATCCGGCCTCAACATTTTGAGAAATTACTGAATTCTACCGATTCGGCAATTCAATTTATTCAAAACCCTCTATGGACCTTACAAAGGTGGAGGAGCATTTACTCTTTCGCCTTTACACCAGAACACTGCTGTGCCAGGCAGTTTTTAAATATCTCGATCCTGCCTGTACAGGAAAATGCCCGCAATGTGCGGAGAAGTCTTCGGACATTTTCCACATAGTGTGGGCATGCCAGTCAACCCCTTGCCTCACAACAAAAGCGAACCCCACCTGGGAGAACTGGGAGGCGGCCTTGCTCGCCTGCTCCAACCTGGCTAGCCAGAAGGCCCTGTTCAACCAAGCCCGAGTTGCTTTTGAGCCCAATGGGCTTCTGTAATGAGGAGCCCACCTAGTGTTTGTGAGGGGTTGCTCCCACTGGGCCACCACCCACATACTCCTCGTATATAGATATAATGAAGTTTTTCTCTCTCTCTCTCTCTCAACTATCAACGCAGCCTTATTGCTGTAGATATCACCCCTAAGGCGGATCCTGCACAACTCCTCAGAGTACAAGGGTGAGCTTCATCAATATCAAGTCCAAGCTCCTCAAAGACAACACCTGTGTGGGCATCATATACGGGGTCGACGAGGACTTGGATGTCGCTAACATTGCGACAAACATCTACTCGGTCGTACCGGTTGTCTCTTGTGCACACCGCGGCAAGTGTGTCACTATCGCTTTTGAGGGAACGACGGACCCACCGGAGGTTTTCCTCGATCTTCAAGCTGCGCAGACCTGTTCGTCCACGCCTCCCCCGGCCCCTTCAGTGTGCCCGTTGCAGCCGTTTCAGCCGCTCCATCAACACCTGCTTGCGAGACGAGCGCTGCCTTCGATGTAGCAGCAGTCACCCCAACACACCGTGTCCTTCAGAGCGCCCTCGCTGTATCAACTGCAGCGGCACCCACCCAGCCAATAAGCTGCGCTGCCTGTCCTGGCCGATCCAGCGCAAGGCTGCCGTCATAATTCCCTCTTTAGAAAACCCCGTGATGCGCCGTCAAGCGTTGGAGAAGGACCGCTATCAACATCCACAAGCGAGGCAGTGCAGCCCCGATTGTGAAGGGTTTCGCGACGCTCTCGTTGGCGGCAGCCGAACCCCTTCGAATAACACCCCCCTTCTCTCCACAAGTGCCCCTCCAGCCTCGTGAAGTCTAACCACGGCTTCACCCCCTCCTCCCACTTCGTCAGATTCGTCTGTCGACCCGAAAGGCACAGTGATAGTGGCATTAGTTTAACGGTCGCGGTCCGTGCTGTGCTTGTCCTGCCGGCTGACTCACCCGTGCGTGGACTTAGTGCTGCAGCCCTTGTTGCGCACGATGCCCGCATGCCAAGCATATAGCCGGTCGCATATCAATTACATCGAGGCCTTCAGGACTCCCATCTCACAGTTTAACAGAACTTTTTTTTTTCCTGTGCCTGCGCTACTCGCACAGGCGAGTCTTTTCTGCACTCCCATCCCTCCAGGCATCTCTTCTCTCTGCTCATTATCTTCTTCTCCGGCAAAATATTGTTTTTTCTTTTCTTTCCCCGGCCTTGTCCCTGGCTATTCCTGACTGTTGCAGGTTTTTATGACAGTTTGGGGGCCCGCAACGTGAGGTGAACCAATCCTTTTTCTTTTAAACCTCCGTCCACCTAATTTTTCTCTGTCCTTTTCACCCACTTTTCCCTTTCCCTCGTGCGCTACTGCTGCGGTGTCCTTCCTTGAATATACCAGCTTGACCGTGTGACTTTTATAAGCCGCTCACCACGGTGAAGCGTGTCCTCCTCCCATCACGCTAGTTTTTTTTTTGTTTTTTTCTTCCCGGTTTCACACCCTCTTTCTCTTTAGCCTACTTTCTTTTCTTCACTCTCTTCATTTCTCGTTCCCCCGTTAGTGTATCAGTTGATATTTCCTCACATGTGAGACAGTTATCGTGCATTGCACTCTCCACTGCCTTATCTTTCCGCCTTTTGTTTTCTTTTTTTCTCTAAAAAATCATCCCTCCTTTCTCTGAGAGACAGTTGCGGGGCGCACTTTTCTCTTCATTTCCCAATTACAAAACCACTTCCCTCCTTTTCTTTTTCACTCGCACCATTTTTCGCCAAAGCAGTGCGTAGCTCGTGTAGCGAACATAGCGCGCTTTGATTTTTGTGTTGTTTTCTGGAGCTTTGCCGTGTGGTTGTGCTTATATGTGTTGCAACCAGAATACAAATGGCTATGCTTTCTTTACGATATCCAAGGTAAACGCGATAACTTTGGAAAAAGCAGTCACTGCACTACATTAGCTAAACGAACTTCATTCTGTCAAAAAACATGTTCTTGCCGAGTTTCGGCACATTTCTTATTGCTCATATGAAATCATCACTGAATGCTGAATGTATTTGAATATTTGTCCTGCATGATATACATAGTTTTCCGACGACTAACTGCGCATTGTATCAAACTGATTATCCTGAATGTGCTGAATATTCTGCGGAGACTCCATCAAATCACATGTCGGCACCGCTATTCAGTCTGAAACGAACTACAGGAACTGCTTTGCGTAGGGAACACTTACCTGCTATGACACAGCTTCTCCACTGCACCTATCGCGATCGCTAGCACCTGTTGAAGCTTAAAGAGAAAAAAATAAGTGGATGACTGAATACATCGAGGGGACGCTGGCGATGGTCACCAAATGGAGGTTATTTTTTCATGGAGGAGGTGGGTATTCACATGCAAAATAATGATACCATTGCAATCTGGCGCTAGGAAAAAAAAACAGGCACTGCTGGAAAAAATTCCCGAAAAAAAAAAAACATTGACTTCCTGATAGCAAGAATGAGCCCTTAGGTCACGTGGCGTCAGTTACGTCGCATGATGGCACTGTGATGTCATTGTGACACCACAAATTTTGCGACACGTGATGAATTTCCGTCATATGGTGACGTCATATTGTGAAGATCATTTTTCGCTACACCTGTTCCCGACTGTCATAATAGAGCTGTGAAAAAAGAAATGTGGTCACTGTGCGGGGGCAATGAAGAGGAAATTGAAATGTGTGCGGGCAACGCGTGATATGGTGCGCTTGCCGGTGGTCTAGATAGCCACAGCTGTCAAGGACAGACGGTTTTCGACTGCATGTATTGTCTGGGGAACTAAACGACGTCCTCCAGGTGCTACTGTTTCTGTACTCCGGCTGGGGATTGGCCCAGGAACCAGGCGAGGCGCGAAGGTTCCGGCCGGCGTTCCTGACTGCTGCAGGGCAACCGCGACGAGTGAGGCCTGCATTCCGGCTAAACAGCTGGCACTGAGATCTGGCGAGGTGCCCTCGTCTTTGTTGTTGTGCACATCAATCCAACATGTTCCATGGCTGGTGGACTACTGCTGCTGACGTCGTTCAGAGTCACTGAGACGACCCGGGCATCACAATCTGGCAGGCTCGCCAGATTGTGGTGTAACATCAAGGTCCTCTCACCAAGGAACAGAGTCGAGCCACGAGTGCACACACTCACAAACATATATTATAAAGAAAGATGATCTAATAATGATCAATGTAGGAGGTACTCTAATATATGCAGTCTTAACTGTGCTAATTGTCATTTTAATTCAGAATGTTCTCACCATGTTTGAGGCCGTTGAAGGACGTCGATGCCCGCCGCTCAAACACGATGTTCTTTTAACCATATGGTGTAGTAGCGCAATTTTCACGGGGACGAAGAGGACAAGGACACACGACACTCGCTACACTCGCAACTAATTTTATTTCAGAAGCAGCACTTCATATATAGCCCATAACCCTAGCGACACAGAAGAGAACTACGAACATTGAATCATTGCCAACAGAAGCTTTTGCGCAGACTCAAGCGATAGTACACGGCGTTACGCTTACACTTTCAGATGACATAACTAAAACAGCCCTGGGTAACATCAAATCAAAAAACCAAAAAATTTTGCGGATGTTACCCAGGGCTGTTTTAGTTATGTCATCTTAAAGTGTAAGCGTAACTGCCGTGTACTATCGCTTGAGTCTGCGCAAAAGCTTCTGTTGGCAATGATTCAATGTTCGCAGTTCTCTTCTGTGTCGCTAGGGTTATGGGCTATATATGAAGTGCTGCTTCTGAAATAAAATTAGTTGCGAGTGTAGCGAGTGTCGTGTGTTCTTGTCCTCTTCATCCCCGTGAAAATTGGGCTACTACACCATATGGTTAAATGATGTCTCACCAACTAGCCCAGCTCTCAACCCTACACGATGTTCTGTGTGGCTGGTTGACATCGTGTGCCAGCCCTCGCCAAGGCACAGCTCTCTGCTGCAGCAGCGTAGTAGCTCGGCCTTCACGTTTATCTCGGCCACGCCCAAGTTGTCTCAGTGACTCTGAACGGCCTCAGCAGCAGTGGTCCACCAGCCACAGAACACGTTCGATTGCCGTGCCCTACAGCGAAGACGAGGCACCTCGCCAGATCCCTGGGCCAGCTGCCCAGCTGGAATGCAGGCCTTGCTCGTTGCAGTTGCCCTGCAGCACTCGGGAACTCCAGCCGGAACCTCTGCGCCTTGCCTTGTCCCTAAGCCAGTCTCCGGCCGGATCACAGGAATGGTAGCACCTGGAGGACATCGCTTAGTTCCTCGGACCGGACGTCCAGGCGAGAACTGTCTGTCCTTGACGGCTGCCCCAGTAAAAAAATATAACACCAATTGGGAAAGCCAATTGGCCTCAATTCGTCCCAGTTAGTCTGACCCATTATTAAATAGGTTTCAATGGAATGTTCTGAACAGTAAATTTGGAATGCTAGCCCATTGGCCATTCTCATATTAGTCCTCCAACACAGTAAGGAAAAGTCGCTTGATCCAGTTGGCCATACAAATTGTCCCCCAATAGGATAGGCTAAAACCAATTAGGACCTTGAAATTCAATGGGAAAGCTCAATTGGAATTAATATTTTCAAGACAATTGGGGTAAATTTTTCATTTTGCCGCCCTATTAGAATTTTCAATAATCTAAATGCTTGTGCAAACAGGTCAATTCATATTAGAAGATTGTTAAGCTGATCAGAATTTTGGGATATCATTATACATGTGTTTGAGATATCAGGCCTTCGATTTGACATTTTTATACATATGACCAATTGGAAATTGTTATAGGTCCAATTGATGCTTTATATAGGACAATTTCGGGTAGGATTATTACGTATACTGAATCGATAATAACTATATTTAATACCTTGTCGACAAAATTACCCACCAGGGCTTAGGTCGAGATTTTTATATAGTAAAAATTTTAAATGGGAGTGGACTATGGACCCTTTAAACCAGATATGGTTCCTAGGGGAATTCCACCAATTGATTCTAATTGGACTTCACTTATTGACTATTGGTTTTGATTGGACATCATGGAAATGAGTAAAGCTATAAGACAAGAAAATTGAAATATTTTCATTTGCAAAATTGAAACAAGTTCATAGAAACATTTGTGCAATTGTAATATTACTCCTGAAATAAAATATCTTTATGTTTTAATATAATGTACAAGGTGTGTCATTTATTTAATCTGTTCACTTTACAGTCGGCCACAAAAATTACCCTATTGTTCTCGGGGCCCGGCAAAACTCACTAGGTTGAAATTACTGACATGTTGAGTGAGGTTATGTTTAGAGATGAACATATCATATGTGAAGAAACTTTTGATTTCATGGTAGCTTTCACTAATGCTAAGTTTATGAAATCTGGCAACATAGTTTAATTTTGATGCATCTCAAACGAGAATAATAGATCACAGTTAATTCAAAGCTACACGGTATTTCCAATTAGCAAGATTGGTCTGACCAATCAATCTAATTGGTCAAACAATTTGGATTAGGTTTTTTATGCTACCAATTGTTTGAGTTGTTTAGACCCATCCACACAATTGATAAATCCAATAAAGACTGTTGTTTTCAATGGGTGAAGTGGGTTCACCTGCTTGTCTAATATGTCAATCCATTTGGGTATTGATTGTTACCAATTGGTTACGTTGGTCAGACCCATTTCTACCTACTAGGGTGACCTATTGAACCCATTGAAATTTTCAAATTGGTGTCCCAAAACACAATTGGAAACTAATTTGAACTGTTCAGTTGGTTTCAATGGATCTAATTGGAAATTTACAATTTGTCAGGGGAAACGTTTTTGACTGAGGCGCTGTCTCGATTATTGGCACGCGCACCGTGGCACGCGTCGCCTGCACGCACTACACTTTCCTTTTTTATCCCCCCCCCCCGCATGGCGACCACTTCTTTGTTTTTTCATGCCTCTATCATGACACCGGCGATGCGAGACGCCGACAGTCTCGTTTGATGAGGGATCGAAGGCTTTCACCTAAACAATAAGCACATTCGCGATATTTTTGATGAAGAGCATCAGTTGGTGAAAATTGCATTTTTTTTTTCAGTTCATTATTTACTTTCGAGTTGCGATGTCAGCGCACGCATGAATGGGTGCCAAATATTGTTTGGTTTTCTCACACATACGGGTGATGCAAGGGGTGTTCACGGGATCGTACTCGCTTGCTGGTGATATCAACTTTGAGGCAGAGGCATAAAATCCTCACTCTCTCAGTGAGTCTTTTAAAATCGCCTTTCTGCGTTTTTATGTGATCCTGTGGCTGAAATATGCATATTTGCTTTTTGATCTTTACAAGTCTTTACAAGTATGAACAGAGCCATGAAATCAAGCTGGTTGGGCCTTGAGGAAGTGCCTAAATTTTGGTCAGGTGGCTGAATCCTCTGTTTTAAGTGACAGACAGACAGAAATTTCTGTCTGGAAGTATTGCAAAGAGCTATCCATTTAAAAAAATAAAAGTAGAAATTTTAAAGTGAAGGGCAGAAGTGGCGTGCAGACTATGTACTTCAGAGCCTTGGAAAGCAGTGGCCGTGTGAATCCTGTGAGCGGGCCTTGTGTCACGATACTGATTTATCCAGAACGTGTGCAGCAGAGTCTCTATCACTGCTTATACACGGTTGTATCAGTTTGTCCTTGATTTCCTCGATCTGCAACACCTACAAAATATGTTGATCAATCATTGCTCTCTTGTGCGTGTGTGATGCCGGCTCTCTGTTTTAAATGCAGATATCGTAGTATATTGTTCTGAAAGTTTAGCTACATTGCAGTCCCAGAATTATTAATATGTGGGGTCTGCCGTCCGAAAACCACCATGAGAGATGCCGTAGAGGAGGGCTCTGGACCACCTGGGGTTCTTTAACGGCGCCCAAATTTGAGCACATGGGCCTACAGTACTTTTGCCTTCACCGAAAATAGAGCCGCTGCAGCTTGGATTCGATCGTGCGACCTGCAGGTCAGCAGCCGAGTGCCTTAGCCACAAGACCACCACGGCAGGGCTTAGTCAATGGTGCTGAGGTTAGAAAGTGCTTTCCGTGTACCGGTCTTTTCTGAAGGTGCCAATCGCGTTGATGAAACAAAAAAGCATCGATATATTCTTTTATTTATTCTTTTAAGTGAGCAATTTGGTTAACATTTGTACTACCTTGTTCTCGGCCTTGTTAGGGCTCTCTCGTTGCCTGAACAACGCACGAAGCACTAAAAAATCATCGCAGAATCAAGATACACAATCTGCAACTTTCACCACAAATGCTGCCATATGCGATTGGTTTCGTTTTTTTGCCCAACAAGACATAGCGGATTGAGCTCATGAGATTATCAACATATTAGGGACAACACTCGATGACCTGAGGTCGTCCTTAAATGATACGGATGTCCACATGTTAGGCGACATCTTCAGTGGGCCCTCAGGAAGGCCTTCACAGGATTATACAGAAAGTATACTTTTCTGTATTTTTCGAGGATAGCTAATCGTACAGAAACCGTCCACTGTAGGATGTTTTAAGTGCATACTGTATTATTCAGAAAAGGTCTGCATGAACTTCGTGTGGCACCTCGTCGAGAATGCGCGAGCATTATATGTATCTGACAATCTTGCTAGCGTAACTCCTAATCATACGATTGTTTCTTCGTGTTTGTTTTTTTATACCTCATAGTTATACATGAAAAATGCTTTTTGCGGCATGTGTGTGGTGGTTTCGAAGTTTTGTATTTTGCGCATACATGAGCACAAACGATTGTCCCTGTGGTCGGCAACGAACAGGTAACGACACAGGCGACATGGTATCGACCGGTCGCAATCACAAAAATCTTATTGCGAGTGCACATCATTTTTCTTTTTCTGCTTGGCAAAATTAACACCTCTAAACAGCTCCAAGTCTAAGCAGTCAAAGCCAAGAGCTTTAGCGGGCGTCTTAGAGAAAGCAGCGTGGTTAGGCATCACGGCAGGTAAATCTGCTTAACTCTGTTTCCTTCTCGCATTTGAGATGGAAGAAAGTGATGAATGCAGGTTCAGACAATGAAGAAATAGATGCATTAATGCCTGTTTACGTAGAGCAAACAGTGCTTTCAGTAAAATAAGCCAGTGCTGCAAAAGCAGATTGTGTGGTACTACAATGTCGTGGTCTGCATTGCGTGGCATAATGTTCATTTGAGCACGCAAGGGTCAATTTCCCATATTTCTCCGTAGTTGGAAGACAACTGAAGTTTTTCTAAACTCGTTTGTGACACGCTCCGTGCAACATCATCATTTGCAGTTCTGAACTTGAATATGTTCAGCATAGTCGTTGCCATGATAACAGGATAACGTGTAGGTTTTAGAGTGTACGACATGGTTATGTGTGGTGCATGCACGCTTTGTTGACCAACCTTTGTAGTTGCATAAAAACAGCTTTGAAAAATTATTTGGGCTTTTCATTTACGTGCAAATGATGTAGCTTTTGTAGTTTTGGCATGTACGATTGCTGACAGGCGCAGAAAGTTTCTTGTAAATCAGCACCTGCACATTTATTGTCATATGTTACAGAATGTTGGCAACGATTTAGAATCCTGGAAACGCACATGGCGATGGTGGAGTAGCAAGGCCAGTTGCTTGCTACAATACAGCAGCAAATATAAAGATCTACGGAGCAAATATCTCCAGATACCTTCAATAAAAGGACTCAATCACAGCCTCAGTTTGTCAAGTTCCATGGAGTTGTTGTTTGAAACTCATTATTAATAAAGTAAGATTTGTGTGTCACTGCGTGTTTATATATTTTCGTTCGGTATGGCATTTACTGAGCTTTTAATAACAATGTTCAAGGTATTCGCTTTGAAGCAGCAAGTGCATGCTTTTATTCTCAGGCTGAATTTTTCAAATTTATTTATGGAGAACAATCACATAGAAAAACTGCACTTCTAATAGACAAAGCATGCATCTTAAAAGTCTTGAATGCATTTTATAAAAAGCTTTGAATGCTGTCCTGAGGTGGACCTGAATGCACACTAAAAATATCCGTCAATGTCGTCCTCAGGGCAACAAGAGAATGATCCGGGGCCGGACAAATGGTCGGGATTAGTATTAGTCGAGGTTCATTTGAAAATGACCTCGGGTCGTCCTTTCATACTAGGCAGGGCGTCCTCAGGACAACCTGAGGTCGTTGAGTGTTGTCTGGGATGGTGCTGAACATTCTGAATATCCTCCAATATTCTTTAAGAATAACAGATACCAGGAGACCACTGTGGTCATTGCCTAACGTTTGGACTTGACTGAAGCCTGTACATTTATTTTGTGTAGGCTAATCCTTGTAGGCAACTCCATAACATCGGCTTGTTCAGCAGTACATTATTATGCAGGTAAATATTCTTTACCCAACGTTCTTGGCATGGTCAGTTTTTTTTGTTTTTTTTTTTCAAGTTTCTGTGCTGCGGTCACAGGCGCAGGTAGAAATTTTATTTAAGGGAGCGCACCACTTTCATTTGAAGGGGTGCCATGAAAGCAGATATGATCGAATGTCATTTATTCTTCTATATGCTATTGCTAAAAGAACTTCAGGAGAGGGAGATGGGGCATGGACCTGGTGTGCCAACCCTTCGCTGCACCTATGGCTGTGGTAGATTAGTTTTGCTGCACGCTCCCATAATAGAACTGTGCAGCAGCTTGGGTGTTTGAGACGCATCATGTTTAATACCTAAACCCATAGGAGTTTTTACGATGACTCTGTTGTAAACTTTGTCTATTTCTTCATTTCATTTAGAGATACTGAAACTCATTTTAGGGCTTATGCAGTATTCTTCACAACAAATTTGCATCAAGAGAAAACAAAGTTAAGCATGTTTAAATGGTTTGGCATAGTTGCAAAGACTATAAGACATCCAAAAGGAAAATGAACGAATGCAACTTATTTTACTCATTCCGCTCATTCATGATAGCAATTGAATTAAACAACTATGCACTATTTGACTGAATCTTCAAGGAACACTTATACTTTCAAAGCATTGAGCAAAGGAATCGATTGAGACAGAGCGCACTGCAACTTGATAACGTATTCCATTAAAAATAGCTTGACCACACTAGGCTAATTTTTGGACATTAATGTATCTGGCTCGTTGCTTCATAGTTCATCTGTTATGCTGGCTCAATGGACAATTAGTGAATAAAAAATTGGCCGTGTATCAGCGTGCTTCGTTGCAAAGGATATTAAAAGACCATAGTCTTTCGTCTGGAGGCAAATAGATAGATAAATGCTGAAGTGTCCGCTTTATAACGGGCCGGTGACTTGTGAGCCATCACCAGGCTTGAAAAAAAAAAATAAAGGTATTTTTTATGTTGGCTCATTGCCTTGCTACTTCGATTAAATCGATCTTATCATAACGAAGAGGAACATAGATTCATGGTCCATTTCTCTGCCTCTGCAGGCAAAACGACTTCACTTTTTCCTGTAAGTATGCTACGTGGTAGAAAAGAGCGACTCGAAAGGGACAAGTACAAGTGCAGTACTTGTCCTTTTCTCGTCCGTGCAGTACATGTCCTTTTCTCGTCCGTGTTTTTTACCGCGTAGTATACTTACATCTTGTATCACCAAATGATCCAATAATCCACTTTGATTAGCTTGTTTTCTCACTATTTGTGTCCTTTATCTATACTTTTCTGCCACCAATACTCTGTCTCTTACTGCGTAAATTAGGTGCTGTATACGTTATGGCACTATATGCCAATAGTGTGAAAAACGTGAAAGTTTTTTAGAACGCAGAGCCGGGTTGCAGCATTGGGTTGTTTTAGTCAACGCTTAGTAGTTTATTAGTGAAGCGTACAAAATGCCCGCTTTTTTTATTCATAGCGTCGCATTGTCAGCGCTCTGTAATTAACAATCTGCTATTTAAAATTAGGCAACTGTGCACTTTCTAAATCAATCGACACACTTCCTAACACATATGCATCAACGTCACACCTCAAATATGCGTAATACTTGCTTTTTGATGAGCAATGTTCACAAATATGAACGCAGCCACGAGATTAAGAGGGGTGGGTTTTGAGCAAGGAATTAAAACGAATGGTTCATCAGACAGACCAATGGAAAGACAGACAGGCCGAAGTTTCCGTGTTAAAATATTTCAGGGCTATTGTCTTTAATCTTTAGGTATGCACACAAGAGGTGATACCTACATGCTGTATTTGCCCACTGCTCATTATCAATGTGGATCGCTTACTTTAATAAAGTAGTAGTACATTGTCCTGGTGACCAAGAAAAAAACTATTGACAGGTGACTCTTGTTTTTATGCTTCCTTTGTGGTATTTCTGGAACCCATGGTGTGATTCACTTGCAGCCCAGTACGAGCCAAACAAGAGTTACGTGGGCAAGGGTCTCTTCTCAGTGGACGGCTTCTTGCGCTACCTGATGAGTGCTGACAACCCTATCGTATCGCCAGAGAAGTTTGACCTGAGTATGGACATGGACCAGCCCCTGAACCACTACTTTATCAACTCATCTCACAACACGTACCTCACTGGGCATCAACTCACTGGTGAGCACTCATGCGGTGTATACTTGAAAATTAGTCTGTGTGATATAATCAGTTGATAAGATACACAGAAACCTTGAAAGAACAAGGCGAACGTTTTCTTAAAGTGCATTTCATCATGCTATGATTGTATTAGTGAAAGCACCATCTGTTCAAAACTACCATTGCCTTGTAATGCTAGAAATTACTTTAAATCCAAATGCATTTCTTGGTCGGGCTATGTCAGGAGCCCGTCGGGATCCATCCACTGCCCTCTCCCATAGCAACAGCTGTGGGTGTGCCCGTCTCTAGCAACCGGAATCTTCACCATGCCACGCTTTGGAGTTTTCAACTGTCAGCAACAGCTGTGGGCACTTGCGCATATCCTCCCCCTAGCAACTGGAGCCCCCTCCCCTCCTTCTTGATTAGAACGTGACTTGCCACTGCTTAAATGCAGTGCGTTTGAAATGCATTTGTGCTGCCAGTGCTTGTGTAGCATTTTTGTTCATTAGACGCTGACATTATGGCCATTACATACAATGACAGGTGCGATGTTTTGTTGCTACTTCTCTCGCTGTTCGGCCTCCTTCCTGCTCCCCACTTTTTCGTCTGCTCGCGACTCACTCTCGACCGTTTGCTGGCTGGGTGCCTCTCAAGAACATTCGAAAATGTGTGCTCGAGACACCGCTGTGGAACGCCCACGCTGAGCCAAGAACGCTGTCTGTTTTGTTCATAGCATTTTTAAACGTGCACGCTGGCTGCTAGAGTTAGAAATGCATACCACATTTCTCAGGACAGAAAAACGTCACATGCAGCGAATGGGACTATTGGCTGCGCGGTGTAAGAAAAAAATCACAGCATATCCACGGAGCGCATGATGATGAGTGGGGCGAAGCGTCCGTCTGTGTGACTGTTCGTGCACCCATTCGTCCATCTGTGTGACCGTCCGTGTACCCATCCGTCCGTTCGCATGCCCGTCCGTTCGTGCATCCGTCTGTGCATCCTACGTGCATTAATTTGTCCATCCGTCTCTGCGTCCATCCGTGATTCCATCCATAAGTTCATCTATCACTCCGATCTATCACTGCGTGCCTCCGTACATCTGTCTGTCAGTCCATCCGTCCATCTAGTCAACACTTCAAGTACCGTCATCTCGTACCTTTTCATCATATATACAGCATATAGAAGTACCACCATCCTGCGGACATTCCAAGGACTGCGGACATTCCAAGGACTAAATGAGAGGTGGCACACCCACACTTTCTTATGACCTGCGCTTCCTGTCTACTTACCACCTTTCACCGCCTCTGGTTCATGGCTATATACTAGTTCACTATATTCATGGCACTGTGGCCAAACCCTCGCTAAACCTTGCTAAAACCAAGAAGGTTACACCTAGCGAGTGTAACAAGGCAACCCTTGCTGGTCATATAGTGCTCAAAGTGTGTCTTTCTGATACCAGCATCTTTTTTTTTTGAGTAAGCATCAAATTCAAGGCAAAATTTATTGAAGATTCAGTCACCAACACTCATCTCTGTAAGTTATTTCATCAGAAACAGCTATCTATTTATTTATGATCAACGTCCGCTGGTTTCCTCCTCAATTGAAAAGAATGCATGCATGCTGCTCCTCTAGCCCGGCTGTGGTAGTGGCTACCTACTACTACTACTGCAAACATCGTGGATGCCCGACTCGCAGCATAGGGAGCTTCGCTCCCCCAAAAAATCACCCAGCATATTTATGGACTAAGTGGGGCAAAGTGTCCGTCAGTCCATTCTCGCTTCCATATGTGCAACTGTCCCTGCATCCGTCAGTCCATGCAGTCATCTGCCTGTCCTTCTGTTCATGCATTCGTCCATCCATCTGTGCATCCGTCCGTGTATCTGTCTGTGTGTCCATCCATCCATGCATCTGTCTGTCTGTCTGTCTGTCTGTCTGTCTGCTTGTCTGTCGGTCTGTTCGTGCACTGTACGTCCGTCTTTCTATCTTGTAAACACTCCTAGTACCGCCATTTCGCAACTTTTCATAATATATTCATCATATAAAAGTACTGCCATCCAGCGAACATTCCAAGGACTAAACGAGAGCTAGCTACCTACTACTATGACTACTACTGCTACATACATCGCAGATGCATAACCCACGGCATAACTAGCTTCACCCCTAAATAAAACATTATTCTTCTAACACTGTGTTCTCACGTGCGAAACACCATTATGAACGCCATGCAATGCATTCGCATTACCTCACGATTCCCTTCGGGGAGGGGGAGGGGCATTTTTTTACGCCTTGCCTTATGATGTTTGTTCAAAGGTTGGATCCCTGTATGTTTCTATAGCCATGTGGTTATGATGGCCAAGATGCCGCTTTGTCTATTAAGGATGGAACGCTTTATGTTGGCGAATGTTTTGTTGAGAAATGGGAATTCACACTGCTAGCAATATACACCTTGATAACGGCGAACAGATGGCCGGCCATCGATAATCTACTAAGTGCTGAAACGCGTCGGCTTTTTTGCATATGCTGTTGAAGATTCCGTTATCCTTGGTAAGTTCTCGAAAGAATTTGACTGTTCTCATCCTGCGCTCATTATTAACAGAAGTATCTCAAACATTGCGGCTATTTTTGTGCCGAGCATTACTGACAGTCTTCGTGGGGGAAGTTTGAATACATCAACAATGGTGTATATGTAATTGATGTATCCAAATTCATAAAAAATACATATATATCATCCCACCTGTTTTAATATACATGTGTTACTGTTAGTGATGCCTTGTGGATGTCTCAGCTTTAATGATGTGCAAGGGATGTGTTAGATATCTCTTTTTTAAGTATCGTCACTTTTATAGCTGAACGAAGCAACTTGGTTAACAGCTTGATTGTTATACACTTGTTGTGTTAGTCCGAGTCGATTGTAGTCTATTCAAGCACTCTAAATGCAACATCTTGATGATGCTTGCATTGTTGTAATCAGTTGAGCTATGAGCACAAATAAGTCCCTACTTAGACTAGTCAAAACAAATGATTTCATTCTTTTATTAAATTTGTAACATGGAATTCAATGGGCCGATTAAAGCCATCATTACCAGCTAGCCTGCTAGGGATTGCCTCGTGCTGTTTCTTTACACGCCACCTTTTTGAATATCTCTCTCAGCGACGCACCAAGGGGCTTTCAAATACTGAATTATAGATTCGAATCAAACATTACTTGAATGATGACTTCGAATCAAATTCCAGCACAAAGCCAGCACAATGGGAATAGCTTTCACATAGTTGAGCAACCATTTAGAGAAGAGCTCTGTAATTCCATAAAATTTTATTCGAAAGAGGTGTTCATAGACTTGGCAAAATAACATATCAGGTACTTTTAAATCGAAATGAAGTACTGTAACTTTGTGAAGTAAATTGGGGAACAGCTATGACTACAGCATTTCACTTATTCTTTCAATGTACGTACCGAAAAAAATTAGTGACTACAGCATCCAAATTGGTACATTGTCAGCAGCTTCTAAATTAACGCTAAAAATCTAAACAATGTTGAGCCGAGCACTACACATGCCTGAATATGAAATGAATTCATAGGCTAGTTATCACGTGAGCCTTTGCGCCAAAAGTAAGTGAACATTTATGTTAAATATCATAACTTCAAGAATGGTTTATAAAAACACAACTTTCTCGTCTATTCGGAATGATTAAAATGTAACAGTTAAAACCGAATATATCGACTTTGGTTCAATGGTATTATCGTACATTTCAAACCCTTTTTTTAGTTTACTTTCTTAGGGCGCAGAACGTTTAATAAATGTGTCACTGCACATGTCGTGGGAACATATATGCAATCAAGGGGGCGAGATGATGCACACAGCAAAAGGAAAAATGGTGGAGCATGCATTAGAATATCTTATTCAAATCCTGAAACTACATTTTAACTAAAAAAATACTTGTACTAATTGTCCAACACGTCAACAGATGGGGCACTTGCACACTCAGCCTTGGGAATGAAAAACGTTTCATGTATTTCACGTGCCCTCTTGTCCCTATATGCTGCCATTACTTTGCATTCATCAAACAGGAGAGTGAACCCACAATTTTCACAGTGACTTGCGAAGTGGATGCCCACTATCCGCGCAAAATGTTTCGGCGCTCCCCAAGCCGATAGTTCAGACAGCGCCCCGTCTGACCGATGTAGTATCGACCACATAACAAAGAAATGCTATAGTACACAACAGCTGTATTACATTCTACGAACGTGTTTGCATAGAGACCCTAGCTGGTTTTTTGGCCGCGAAAGCAACCTTTACCCCGATATTTTCAACAATTATTTTTAAGCTGTGAGACAGTTTTTGCACATAAGTTATGGCAGTAACTTTCGGCCTTGGCTCTTCCTGTAGTAGAAACTTTATTGTACCAGAGAGAATTAGGGCGAAGGTGGGTGGGTCCCCTAGTCCAGGGCCCCACTGGCCTAGTTGTGTGCTTTGCTTTCTTTTCCTGCTTTAATTCAATCAAAAGTGACTCTGTTATTTCTGAGAGCATTTGATCAGGAAACCCTGCTTTTTTAATTTGCTAGTCTTGTTGCCAAAACTACTGCCAATTTGCTGATATTAGAACGTTCAAAATTATGTGCTTAGTCCTATCTGACTTCTTTCTGAAACCTTCTGCTCAATAAAAACGTATATTTCTTTTAAAATGCAATACCAACCAGCCCATGTAGCCATTCATTTTCAAACATTTGTCGAGAATTGTGATTCTTTAAGGCCAGTTCTTAAAAAAAAAAAAAAAATCAGCTACACAAAACATATGCAGCCAGAAGAACATCGGCCAATGTCAAATGCCCAAAGCTGTTGGCATTCTTCTCTGAAAAGTTTATTTTCTCTCAGGGAAAAAAAACTTTCCCATTCACATTGATGCAAGCGAGTGGTGTGTTTAAGAGGGCAACAGCAGTTACAGGTGTTGCAACTGTCCACTGCGCCAGTGCACCGCAAGCGCCATTAGTGGCCACTTGTGGTCACTTCAATTTTCACTGGCCTACTATAAACCGTCGTCCTCCCATCTGCTACGCTCGTGTTGCATATATTGCAAGTGCGTGTGCACTAAGGTGACATATTAGATCAGACGTGTAGGTTTTCAGACAGTTAGTGGTAAAGAAATCCTTTGAGGCCTCAAGTGAAGAGACAGGGCATAAACTATACAGAATCGATCATCTTTTCGGTGTAACAAAAAGCGCGAACTTGTGACAGTGTTTTGAAAAAGCGATTCGTGTGGCTGGCCACTGTAAACTTTGAGGCTGAAGCTATCACCATCCTTGTTTGTATGCATTATTCTCTGTCATGTTGTCTGCTAATTGTTTAGTAAACAATGACATTTGTGTGTGGAATGTGTTACACAGTTGTTCACGTTGGTCGCAATGAAAGTATGAATGCTGACCTGCATGAGTTCTATTTAGTAATGTGGGGAAGTTCGCAAATATTTCGGGCTGTAGTCCAGCTCTATTAGTAGAGGTTGCTCGCGCTGTGTGAGTCCTTGAGTAACATTGTCACGTGCTAGCTTTGCTTGTAATATCTTATCTGTCACGTGGTGCAATAAAACAGCATGCTGTGGTTTCACTTGCATGCAGAGTGATGTTAGGGCAATGGCAGTACAAGGACCATACATTTTTCTATTCTGGTGGTCTGCTACCCATTTTGTTAGGCATGTGGGGCTTATTTCTGTTTCTGTTTACGAGCTGTGTAGTCTGCTAACTATGCGAGTTAACGAACTGCGGTACGGCGGAAAAACAGCAGAGGCCTAAGATTTTTATTTATTTATTTATTTAAATACCTACAGCGCCCTACTGGGCATTATTGTAGGGGGGAAACAAACAGGAAAAGATAGAGGTAGTATATACAACATGAAAAGCAACAAACCATATGTGAATAAAGAAAACACCAGTACTCTAAACATAACATTACAAAAAGTCTAAACATCATGTTACTAAGAGGTTGATACAGGTTGTACAACACGAAAAAGCAACAGAACATAATAATAAAGTAAACTTTTAAACATAAATTAACTTTATGGATACATAACCTCATAAGAAAGAGAGAGTAGAAAACACAACTTGACAGAAACTGTAGATGGTAAGCTAAAGCTCAAAATATCCCACATATGTTATGTAAAACCTAGTTAAACATTCTGTGAGGGCTTCATCAAAGGAAGTCGGCAACGACAGTACAACTTCATTCGGGAGACAATTCCAGTCACGGGCTGTCCTCCGAAAAAAAGAATGTTTATATAGGTTGATCCGACACCTATATTCCCTAACCTTCAGGGAATGGTCTACGCGGGCAGATCTATAGGTAGGATCAAGTATGTAGGTTTCTTTTCTTAAGCCTGTTGCACCTATAAAAATTTTGTGGAACACTTTGAGGCGCATGTATTTCCGCCTGTCCTGCAAAGACGGCCATCCAAGATTGTACCGTATGTCGGAAGAGCTTTTTCTGAAATCATAGTTCGATGACACAAATCGTGCTGCACGTTTTTGGATGCGCTCTAATTCGTCAATACATGTCTTTGTACCGGGGTCCCAAGCGGAACATCCATATTCTAATATAGTGCGAACATTTGAAAAGTGAAGAATTTCTTTTAACTTAGGAGGAGCTTGCTTGAAGTTTCGCCTTAGGAAGTAGAGGACCCGACTAGCCTTCGCTGCTACGTAATCAATATGGTTATTCCAGGAAAAGTCAATTTTGTATAAAACCCCTAAATATTTGTAACTGGGTACAATCATGAGGCTTTTTCCATCAATAGTGTATTTCGTATTTAAAGTATAAAGTTTTTTAGAAAACTGGACAATGTTACATTTAGAAAAATTTAGCGTCATATTCCACGTATTGCACCATAGTAGTATCTTGTCGAGGTCACTTTGTAGTTGTACACTGTCATTCAAAGTATTAATTTCACGGTAAAGACAACAGTCATTGGCATACAATCTGAGACGGCTTGATACTCCTTCGCCTATATTATTGATAAATATAAAAAAAAGAAGAGGCCCGACTACAGATCCCTGAGGAACACCTGACAAAACTGTTTTATGTGATGAGGTCGTTCCGTTAAGAACAACACACTGTTTTCGGTCAGTAAGGTAAGCGTCAATCCACTCGAAAAGAGCCGTAGGAATATTAAGTGTAGACAGTTTTACAAGTAATAGATTGGGTGCTACCGAGTCGAAAGCTTTGTGGAAGTCCAAGAATATACAGTCCACCTGTTTGCCATTATTTATCGACAGAGCTATATCATGAAAAAACACAATCAATTGAGTGTCGCATGAGAGACCTCTCCTAAAACCATGCTGTGCTGGGGTGAAAAAATTGTTTTCTTGGAGATGAGCCATTAGGTTAGAGTAAATGATAAGCTCTAGTACCTTGCATGAAACACTAGTTAGTGAAATAGGTCTGTAGTTTCGACTCTGTGTGTTATTGCCGCTTTAGAATATAGGAATTACTTTTGCAGTTTTCCAGTCACGCGGTAAAGCACCGGAATCAAATGACTTTTGATAGAGAATCATTAGAAAAGGGGCAAATGATGTAGCACAATTCTTTAATACATAATTCGAATTGTGATCGGGTCTGGGGGTGACTTCACATTCACTTTTCGTAGTAGCGTTATTATTCCCCGCTCGCAAAAGGATATATCACTCATTTGTGGTAAGTTCAAAACAGTTTTCAGGACACTGGCCTTGGGGATCGACTGTACGAATACAGATTCGAAGTAGTTACTGAACTTTTCAGCCTTTCATTTAAGGTCACCGGCATAATTATTGCCATCTATAATATCTGGAATAGGATCCTTCGCCGTTCGCTTGGTTTTGACGTAGCCCCACCGTGGTGGTCTAGTGGCTAAGGTACTCGGCTGCTGACCCGCAGGGCGCGGGTTCAAATCCCGGCTGTGGCGGCTGCATTTCCGATGGAGGCGGAAATGTTGTAGGCCCGTGGGCTCAGATTTGGGTGCACGTTAAGGAACCCCAGGTGGTCTAAATTTCCGGAGCCCTCCACTACGGCGTCTCTCATTATCATATAGTGGTTTTGGGACGTTAAACCTCACATATCAATCAATTGGTTTTGACGTACTTCCAGACTTCTTTTGGGTTAGCTTTTAATTTTTCGCCCATTGCATCTAGATACGCGCTTTCTGCCTTGCGCATTTCTTTTGCTGTATTTTTCCGAGTTCCTTCATCTTGTTGAAAAGGTCTGGATTCGGCGATTTGCAGTACCTGCGATACAGGCAATGTCGTTTATTTATCAATGCGCGAATATTTCTACTAATCCATGGTTTATCTGCATGACGCTTAGATGTGATTACTCGAGACGGAACGAATGACATTATGAGTGATAAATGTTTGGTTTCAATAGGTTCCATGCAGATTCTATGTCAAGAGCAGAAATGTGCTGTTTGAAAAAGTTTGAAAAAGGGCAGGAATTCGTCAAGCTCCTGTGATAGTGAGGCATAATCGGCTCTATCATATTGGAACACCTGTCTCAAAGAAGGAACACTGCAACGCTTTAGAACACAAGATAGGTGTGCAAGAACGATTTCATGGTCGCTTATACCGGGTAATAAATTAACAGAACTAATGAGGGTGCATTCAGAACAAAATAACAAGTCTAGCACATTTGCACTATTTGGGGCTATTCTTGTGAGAGTTTATACAAATTGTAACAGGTTGTGTGCATTAATCATTTCACGAAATGCAGAGTAAATAGGTAACGAAGTGGTTATTTTTGGCTGATGACAGAGCCAGTCAATATTTGGTAAGTTAAAATCTCCTCCAAGAACGGTATACGTTGCATCTAAGGACAGTAGTATGTTATTTAAGTCGAATATACATTGAGCAGTATTGGAAGCAGGTGGTCTGTAAAACGACCCGAATGATATCGAAGTGCCATTAGCTAGGGTGACCTTGCACCAGGCTGTCTCACATGACACACTTTGAACCTCAATACGACTACAATTCAGACTACTGTGAACCATGATGAAAACAACACTGCCACGTGAGTTACGGTCCTTGCAGTACACTGTGTAATTTGATGGGAATATCTCATTGTTAGTTATAGTGCTGTCCAACCAAGATTCAGTACCAATCACTACTTCAGAGGCAACCAGACCTAATAGCGAATCAAACTGCTCTTTTTTGTTTTTAATACTGTGACAGTTCATAACAATAACTTTCAAGTCGTTCACTTGGTGCAGTCGCATTTCAGGAGCATTTCGTGATGGCTATTGGCCCGCCCGGATTACAGAATCACTCTTACTGTCATAGAAAAACACTTCATGTCCCATAATTAACTAATTGAAATTCAATTTAAAAGAACCACCGTGGTCACGGTCAAACTGAGCCAATTTCTTTCGAGCAATCCTGACATTTTTCAAATAATCTTGGCTGATAGAAAAATTAGTTTCGCTCAGCTTTGAAGCAGCCGCAAGCACTCGTTGTTTATCTTTGAATGACAAGAATTCGACAATCAGCGGCCGTGTTGATTCTACTTGGTACTTCCCCAATCGGTGCGCTCTTTCAATGCATGTTGGACTGACTGAGTTATCTAGTTTATCAGAAAAAAAAGGAGATAACTTTTTGTTGGATGGAGAATTACAGGATCTATCTATGGCTTTTTACCAACGAAATCCTAACTGCTAATTCCAGATCAGTATGCCGGCTGCAGCTCAGTTCATTCAGCACTTTAAAAACATCACTTCATTTTCATGGAGTGCAAGTCCACAGCAAATAGCATGTATTTCGCAATGCTGAGTAAGAGCTGCTGTTGGCCGAGTTGGTTAACGTCAAGGGGGTGCATACTAGCACAAGCTTAAAGAAAAGCAGCAGTAAAGGAGGAGGGAGATGAACTGTTTACTCGAAAGAACAAGCTACCAGATTACAAGTCTATTCACATGCGGGTATAATTCACAGCAATAGTCCCACTCGCGTGTCAAGAAGCCGAAGATAATTTTGGTAAAGTTAAACAGACGTATCACTAATGCAACCTGTGCCTCTTTTAATGTGAAATGCCTTCAAAAACTCTCGCGCTATGTCTCTTTGCATCCACCTATTATCTTGACATCATGAAACCAAGGCTCACAACTGCAGGCTATACAGTGTGCAGGGAAATGCGCATTTCCTTTATTCTTCAAGGATAATTCATGCCCCCGAGCTTGATCGTTGACACAGCATAAAGTTTGGCCTGCATACGTCTTCGCACACATCGGTATTTTATATTCGACACCCGTCGCGCATTTCACATAACAGCTGGTGTGCTTCTTCTGGCATCTAGGAATTTCGTCAACGCGCCTGACCCGAGGACACAGTTCAGCCAACTTGCCTGGTGCCGAAAAGGCTACTTGCACACCGTACCTATCGGCAACCTTCTTGAGGTTGTGGAAAAGTTGTTGGACTAACGGTATCTACCGCGGCCTTGCCTCCTTTTTGAGCGGGGCCACACGTTGTCCTTTTGGTGCCCTTCATCTTCTGAAGGAGGGTTTTAGAGAGGGCCACTACGACAGAGTTCAAGAATCAGGCCGAAAAGAGCCTTGCCGATTCATTGGTACGATTATGGTACGATTCTGCTCAATTGGTACAATTCTACTCACTTAAAAATAGTCACGAGAGCAATAGCTACAAATTGTCTTGAGCCTGCCCTCATGAACTCGTGTCCACACTTTATGCAGAAGTGGTTTAATAACCATTTGGCAAGGCTCTACTCACCGGGCTTCCCGAGCTCTGTTATGGTGGCCATCTCAAGAACCCTCGTTCAAAACTCGGAAGCATGAACTATCTTTGAAGAATAAAAGAATTGTGCATTTACCTGCGCACTGAACAGTCTGCAGATGTGAGCTTCGGCTTCGTGAGATCAAGATAATAAGCAGAAGCAGTGACACAAAGCGTGGTAGTTATTGGAGGCATTTTACATTAAGAAGAGAGGCACGGCTTGCATTAGTGATACGTCTATTTCCCTTCACTGAATTGAGCGTGAGCTTCTTGTTACCAGTGTTTACAAAGTTTGATGCCCGCATGCGCAGAGAGTTGTAATCTCGTTGTTTGTTTTTCTAATAAACTGATGAGCACCCATTCTTTCTGCTCCTTCTTTTTTCTTTTCTGTTCTCAAAGTTTGCGCTGAGAAGTACCCCATTCGTGTATTTCATGAACGAGTATAAAAGCAAGCGGGAGCGCTTGCTTCACGCGGTGTACACTAAAGTCCAGTGTTCTCGCCGGCTCCACTAGCATTGTCACAGTGGAAAAATGAAAAATTCGGTGGATCCCACGTATCTTCGGAATCGATGTTACGAGAAAACCGAGCGAGATTTCAACCAATCACGATGCGTGTTTTTGCGCTCCTGTCCTTACCCGTATCCTCGCTCCACGCTTTTCTCGCGCAGCTCTTTTAAGGGCTACAAATGGTGCCTCATAGAGGCAACCGGGAAAAAACGCCGCAGCAGGAGGCCATCATGGCAGCCTCGGCATCGACATGGGTGCCAACCCAGCAGCAGCAGGCACCATCAAAGCCTGCACGCTCCAAAAAATACACACAGCACCAAGAGGACAGTAGCCATTACACTGCCACCCTCTCCCCGGCTTTGAGCGAAGCGAAGGTGCGAACCGGAGCTTCCTCTTCTACTGCCACGGCCGTGACTTCCTGCAAAGGATACCCTCTTAGCAGCAGCAACACCTCCTCTCGCCTCTCAACCACCACGGTTGCTGAGCAATCGGGGCCCACTCCTAGTGCTGGCGTGCCTCCAAGCACATCTCAGCGCCTCGATGGTCTCCATTTCCCTGGCGACCTTCCTCTGAGTGACTGTGCAGCCACCATAATCTTTCGGCCCGTTGGAAAGAAAATCAACTTCCTGGCCGCGTCGAGGGTTGCGATTGCCGCCTTCCTTCCAGGGTTCCCAGCCAACCAGCGTGTGTGGCTGAATTTCTGGCGCAACTTGGTTGCAGTTCACACCAGCCCTTTCGTCGATCTGAACGCCCTACTCTATATCGGGACGATCTGCGAGATCAAGGTTCGGGCCAAGCAACTGGACCTAAACACTTGTGTTGGCATCATTTCTAGAGTGGGACCAAGCGATCCCCTTCAAGGACCTCACCGACAACAATGGGTTAGCCAGTCACTTGTGTCTGGTGTCCGCAGAGACAATTGCCTCACCCGCACCTTCGTAGGGACTACAGTTCCCAGCCACCCAGCGTGTGCGGCTGAATTTCAAGCGCAACTTGGTTGCAGTTCACACCAACACCATCGTCGATCTGAACACCCTACTCCATGTCGGGAACTGCCACCTGCTCGCGAGACGAATGGTGCCTGTGCTGCAGCATCAAGCACGCTCCAGAATCATGTGCAGCGCACCCTCACTGCATAAACTGTCTCGGGAGACATTCCGCAAACGAGTTGCACTGCCTATCCTGGCAACTCCAGACGGGACCCTGACTTGCCGCCAAGCTCTGGAACACGCTACGACCCCTGGCAGCAGCGCCACCATCATCAAAGAACGCTCCTTCCGAGATGTGCTTGCCAGCACCGGCAGCACTACCTCGGAGGCCGCCCCTTGTCCTACAACGAGTGTGCCTGTCGTCCCCACTACAATGACTACGGCCTCGCCCTCATCCACATCTCAGCCAGCCACTGCCGTCGTCACCAAGTGAGAGTGGTGCTCAGGTGAGAGTGGTGCAGTCAACAGCGACATTTGCACCAACTGGCAACAGGGGCGGTTTCAGGAAATTTTGATGAGCTTTGAGCCACGAGACGTCTTCACCGTCGACGAGATGGATCTTTTTTATAAGGTTTCCTTTCCATTGCTCGCTGCATTGTCCTCAACTTAAGCTGAACCCTCTTTCTAATCTTACGTGTTTTGTCTTCGTGGGTAAGTGTAGTATCGTGCGGCGGACACGCTGCACGGAAAACATAGGGCACGGTGCTGAAGCGCTAGCCGACAAGAAGTACGCAGCAGCCAGTAGCTAACTTATGCAATAAATGTACAGCATACACACAACAATGCACACGTATGGTACAGATTCCAACATACGAGTAAGAATGAAAAATTTAGGACACGAAGTCCTTAAACCTGGATAGTTTCTTACGCAAATGCTTAAAATGCCAAAGCTGATTGCACTTTGAAGTGCTCCCTTGCGGAGCAGCAAGTTCAGTTTGTGAAGATGAGCCTACTGCCTTGCTTACATGCTGCTCAGGCACAGCTGAGAGCATTAAGGGGTCTGACTACTTTCTTAAGCGTCTCTCAGCTGTAGGTGGAGACAAAGAACCGTAACATGAAACATGGGAACCTGAAGGTTCGGAAGCATGTCCATTAGTGTTAGGAAAAATACTGGCATGGGCACTGGGCTCGTCAGTCAAGTATTGATACGGAGCCTCTCAGTCAAGTATTGATACGGAGCTCCGATTTTGTGACCCGTTTTTGATGCCTTCAGTATTGATGTCGTCGATCTGTACTATTCTGTTCCGCATGGTCCGTTACTACAAAGAGTAAAAAAGTGAATCACAGACAAAAATGAAGTGGCTTTTTGTAACATCTGTGGTGTGTCTGTAGAATGTTTTATTGTGATTTTGGCCATGTATCTGAGTTTCGTGCTAGTGGGGTGGAATGAAGAATTGTACGTCCAGAAGGATGGGATTTGCATTGGGTCTAGTGCCGCCCGATCTTATGCAATGTTTTTTTGAGCAAACTTAACATAGCAGTACGTAAGGAGTTTGATGATATGAATCTGAAGCTGTTCAGATTTGTAGATGACTACCTTGTTTGGTAAAAGACGATTCGGGTATCAACACGTTAATGATTGTTTTGAAAGCTTTTAAGAAAAGCGGGTGCGGCTTACAGTTTACCTTTGAGGTGCCAAAGGAACAACGCGTTCAGTTTCTGGACCTAAAAATTAGTCTCCTTTTCACACATGTTGGATGTATCACCCTAGATCGGAAAAACCATCGTTGAGCTATCATTCGGCACATTTGAAGATAGTAAAGAATGGAATAGCAACTTCTTGCATCAAAGCTGCCCTCATGAAATTGTGCATACACTCAATGAATGAGAGTGTTTCTACGCAGATCAAGCGCTTGAGGGGAGCTGGTTACTGATATGATTGTATCCTTTTGGCCTGCAAGAAGAATCGTTGGGAAGTTAAAAATGCAATGATTGGCACACGGGAAGAGAGGAGACAAGTTGAGGGGGAAGAAGAGCAGACAGTCGTCATCCGTGTCTGCACAATATTTCACGATGGTTGAAAAAAGTTGCATTAAGATATGGCGTGCGGGTTGTTTTTTTGGCTGAAAACAAATTATGAAAAATTTGCCTAGCAGTAGAAAGGCTCGTTAACAAAAAAGGAACTGGAGAATCGAACAGATTTCGCATAAAACATGGCAGGAGGTACATTGAGTGCAAAAAAGATGTACACGGAACTCCTTCCACATGTGGAAAAGAATACCTTGGTCAGATGGGTTGGTGCATAAATGTGCTCCTCCGTGAACATGAGAGTTCACTAAAGGGGGCCTCTTACTCACACTTAGGGATGCACTGCAAGGAGTGCACCTGCCAACCGAACTTTTCAGACACACGAATAATTGATAGGCACAACAAGCAGACGACGAGGGAAATAACGGAAGTGTATAGAATAAGAAAAGGAGGGGACAGTTGCGTCAGTCAAGCGTCAGTTCTACTAACAGATGCGGAATTTGCTTTTTTGGACGACACATAACCCAGTGCTTTTTTCTGTTTCATGTTTTTTGTCTTTGCGTTTTTTCTGTTTTACGTTTTTTTTTCTTAGCTCTTGACACTTGTTTGTTTCGGGTTGTGTGTCATCTATTCTGGGAGTGCATATTTTGTTATATCATGTTGTTGATGATGACAGGGGAAGTTAGGAATAACGTACATGCGTATGATGTATTTATTAGTGGTCGCTTCGAAATAAAAGTTTCAGTTGCTTGTAAGCGCTTGTCTGTGTCCTCTCTGAGTGTGTGTATTTTTAGCGCTTGTTTCATCATGAACCTTTACCAACACGCCCAACTGACAGTCATCCTAAACATAGATATCTGTGTTTTATGTGTCTGGTGTCAAGGTCTTAGTTGCGTGGCATTTGACCAAGTGTGTCTTATCCGCCCAAGGCAAGGTGTCGTTTGGACCAACTACCAAAACATGGAGAAACATTTTCACAAGTGGTGCTAATATTGAATTAATGTCAGTGGTTTTCTAGACCACTGATGGAATTGTAATGTTTGCATGCAACTATCTACTTCAACAGTAAAGAAAGCAGATGGTGTTCATTTTTTATTTATTCTAAAATAATGTTATGATCTGTATTTTATTTATTTTATTGACTTCAGAAAGGCTTTAACACGTACCTTGCTGCAACAACATGCTAGGAACATCTGTGTTTGTGCCATGTGGTTAAGAAAAATGCGTTAAGGACACCATAGAATTGCGCTCGCCAGATGCATTCAAACGAAAGCGAAAAATTCTGACTTTATGAAGAGTCATAATATCAGTTTGACTCCACAACTCAACATCGAATTCGTCATGCTCGTTGTATAAATAATAAACTGGTGAAACCCAATGAGGCTGTTTAAATATGTGAAAGAACAAGTGAACGAAACCATAGATTAGAAACAAACTAATTGTCGTCACTGTTTTGGGAATGCAGGCAAGTCTTCAGTGGAGATGTACCGCCAATGTCTGCTGGCGGGCTGTCGCTGCGTGGAGCTTGACTGCTGGACGGGCCGTAACTCGGACGAGGAGCCGATTGTGACGCATGGTTACACAGTGGTCACCGAAATCCTTCTCCGGGAGGTGATCGAAGCCATTGCCGAGAGTGCCTTTAAGACCTCCGACTTTCCCGTCATACTATCATTCGAGAACCACTGCTCGCCCAAGCAACAGGCTAAGATGGCCACATACTGCCGCAAGCTGTTCGGGGACATGCTGATGACCGAGCCGCTGCCGTCGCACCCTCTGCGTCCAGGACAGCCTTTGCCTTCGCCTAAACAGCTGCTGCGTAAGATTATCATCAAGAATAAGAAGAAGCACCACCATGCACGACACCATCCTCACACTGCTGGATCCAAGCCCTCTTCAGCTGCGGCTACGGCTATGGCTGCAGCCACTGCTGCTGCAGCAGTGCCGGTTGAAGAGGAGGATGATGATATCTCGTCGCCGCTGGATCTGGCTGCTGTGCCACAAGTTGACACTGGAGAGGTTCGTTCAGGATCATTCTCTTGTGTTTCAAGAGATATAGCAGTACCACCCAAACAGGTGGCTTATATTTGTTGCACAAGTTACCAATGCCAAGGAATCCTACTGTAATGGTGTTGCAATGTACTGTTTCACGGTATTTATAGTAATGTAAAATAGTTGACTGGTAGGCGAATTGGTGTTTGGACATAGAAGCCATTATCAGTTGCGCTATCCCACAAAACACCAGACGAACACAGGCACACTCTGACAATTCGTTTTATTCACAGGTTTGTTCATGAATAAGTTGCGCACGCGCACTGTTGCACAACAAGCAGCACAACAAGCAGTTGCACAAACAAAAGCGGCCACACAGCCATGGCTGTGTGGCCGCTTTTGTTTGTGTGTTCTACCTTGTGTCCTGTGTATGGTTCAGCTGCTGAAGATTGTTTATGTGTTTCTAGTAGTGTTGTGGCAGCTGTTATAGTGATAGTCAGTGGTAGTATTTATTATTACGAGATTATTTTCACAAAATTTTGTGCTACTCAGCATTGGGCGCATCGCATCATAAGTGCGCCAGTATTTGGAGCAGTAAGAAACAGCTTTTGGCAGCCTGAAAAAGCTTCATTATGCCCAATACGTTGGAGAATGCGTTTAGTTTTTTTCACTTAAAGTCCTACCTAGGAGCTTCAGCATGCAATCTAAATGCAAGGGTGCAGTTTAGATACGTCGTGCACTATTCGACACATTCCGTCCTAACTTATAGTTTAGCTTTGTGTCATTGTGCTTCAGAGTCGTGGACAAAAGTATAGCATATCATGTGCGGTATAGCACTAGGCGGCTGCGATTAGCAACAAAATGCCGCCGAGTCTGCTGTGGGCGACGCATGCGTGTTTTTTTTTTTCCTATCATTAGCCTTTTTTTTCTCCTTATTTCTCTGTGGACGTCACACGAACTCATATCGCTAAGGCACTACGTAAATTTCTCACTCCAAGCACGACCTAGCAAATTTGAATATGTAGCTTTGACTGACATAAATGAAGTGGAATTATATGCAAATGAGATTATAACAACAATCGCAATGGTAGTCTTGATGCTACCAATTCTATAGCGTTTTTGTTCTTCCCGCTAAATTGTTCAAGAAGTTCTTTTAATCATAATTCAATTGTTAACACAACTGCTCTTTTGGCGTTCCATACATTCCCGAAGGCCTCGATACAGTAGCTTTTGGCCGTCGGTTTGCTGCAATATGACTTTTGTAATGCCCTGCTAAATAAGCTCTCTACTTGATTCTTTCTTTCAACTAACAGTGTCGCACCTACTATTTACAATGGTACATTTCACTTTACCTTGCTCTTATGTCGAGGTGATGTTGAGAACAAAAGTGAAATAGTTTGAGCCGACCTAATGGGCTTCAGCCAAGTTCTTCCATCTATACATAAATGTGTTTATGCATCCATGTATAAAACAAAACAGTAGCAAGACTTCTGCTAACGATTTCGGGAAATCGCAGTATTCAGTTTACAGTTATAATGATGGCAACTTTTAGCATACATCTAAGGTCTTCCCCAAGAGAATTCAAGAATCGCTGTTTTTCTCATGAGCGTTCCACGGCAAGCCGTTTTATGCTACTTTCCATGAGTGCCAAGTTTTTTATTACCCGACTTCAATGTCTAAATTTACGATACACCTCGCTCAGTTGTCACTGCATCCACCTTTATCACTTATGCAACATTCTTATTAATTACTCTATGTTCATATGTGTTCTCTGATATTGTAGAAAGCTTTTCAAGGCGGCGACCGATTCAATTTCTTGTGGGAACATACTTGCTGCGTGGTGATTTTTAAACACTTGAGAGCCGAGGCATGTCTGTCCGGTGTCCGTCACAGTAGAGTACAGCACCGCGTAAAAGATTAAGAACAAAACTATAGGCCATAACACCATGAAAATCCCGAAATCTGAACACCCATAAATGAAAGCATATGACACAACGAAAGGTTATCAAGAATAAAATGAAAGGCTAATGTAATGAGAACAAATTAAGAAACCACAATGCCATACCAGGTTTTTTTTTTCCTATTTCGTGTGATAGTGGTTACGTAAACCGGTGGTGGTGGCGGAGGCAATGGATAACTAGGGCGCCACGCAAGACCCGAGTTGTGGTCGCATAACAGCTTTCGCGTCCCATGTAAACACCTAACAAGCAAAACTTCATTTGTCACTGAGTGGCTCATACGCCGTATTCACACAATACCATATATTCTCTGTTTGGGAGAACAGCAAGGGCACTTTAAAATGTGCTTCAACTACGAAGTGCCGTCTACACCAAAATTATCGTATAATGAACAGAGGGTGCGACTATGATACACAGCACTCTCTTAAAGTGCAGAAACTTATTTTATATGCTTGTGTAGATAGCACTAGGCAAACGTACAAGCAGTTGAACTGCGCTAAAAAAGCGGGAAAAACTGCAGTTTGACAATGAGCATGTCCTAAGCGCATGCGCTAGCTCACAATGTATGGAGAAATCCCCACTAGGCACACTTCAGCCACCAGGTTGCAACTTTGCTCGATCTCGGCAAAGAGTTTTATCAATTAACTAGAGGGGACTCGAGCTGCAATCATCTAGCGACCATGGTGTAGATGGCTAGTACATGGATTTGCCAAGTCCTGCGTGCTTGCGGTTTTCAAGCAGTTTATTACTGTGTCTTGCTTTTGTTTTTGTTGTGTTCCAAGCACCCCTGTGTCACGAGCGAGCCTCCGAACCCGCGAAGGACCGGATGCTGAAACTGCTTCCAGATGTTGACTCTTCCCCTTCCCCCGCTCAACGCAAACGAGCCACCGTCGTTTTCTCCGGAGTTCAGCCGCCGCCTCCATCCGAATAGGAATAAACCTGTTTTTAACCGTTCGAGGCTGTCCGAGCTTTTTGGACTACCGCGACCAACGCGTACGTCTATGGGCCGACGACAACACCGGACATAACAGTGGCGACGAGGAAGTGGATTTGGACCAACGCTACGCAACGATATTGACAAGCTACAAGCTATGGCTATGCATGGGCTCCCAAATCGGCTACCCGAATTCAACGGCTCATCATGGTCATCGTGGTTTGGACGCCTGCAATTTTACTTCGAAGCTAACAACATCACTGATGCAGCAATGAAGAGGGCCAACCTGCTAACGCTGTGTGGGGAGCAGACATACGACACAGTCTGTGCCCTGATTCAGCCACGCACTCCAGCAGCCGTTGACTACGACGACATCATAGCAGCACTACAAGAGCACTATGACCCAAGGTCATCGGAGGTCTACTGTCAAGCCCGCTTTCAACGGGGAGACCAACTGGAAGGCGAAAAAGTGGCCAAATACGTAGCAGCTCTCAAAAAGCTCGCTGCTGACTGCGATTTCGGGACGTTGACCGCGACAGCTGCAGCTACTGCGCAGGAGGGAGGATCGACTGCTACACCTGCTAACACCACTATGCTCCCCTTGGACGTTATGTTGCGTGACCGTTTTGTGTGTGGACTGCGTGACGCAGGCCTACAACAACGCCTGTTCGCGGAGACGGGTCTCACCTTCTCCAAAGCCTGCGACATCGCCCAACGAGCGGAGAGCGCCGGTCACCAGCAGAGGGATATTCGACGGAACGTCGAGCCGGTGCATCACACTAGTCAGCAGTCAGGTCATTCCACGTCTAAGGCGAAATCAAGCAGAAAGACACAGCGCTGTTGGCGATGCGACGACATGCACGATCCCCAGGTATGTCGATACAAGACAGCGACCTGCAATTTTTGCCAAAAACTGGGACACATTGAAAGGGTATGCATCTCGAAGCGCAAACAGCTCGGACCGAAGACTTCAGTGCAAAGGAACAACAATGTCGACGCACAGGAGGGCCAGTCGCAAGATACAAGCCGAACAGCACTAACATCATCGGCATTGTATGACTTAAACGCCGTTGTGAACCTCGGAACGAGACCGAAGATTACAACTGAAATTATGGTACACCAGCGCCCTATCAGGTTTGAGGTGGATTCCGGAGCAGCATGTACGCTCATCAGCGAGGACACTCTTCGCGCTACTTGGCGTGAGAACGCGACAGCTCTCCAGCAAGACGACACGCAGCTGAGAACGTGGTCCGGACATTCCCTTCCACTGCTGGGCTGTGCCAACGTAGACGTGTACTACAACGGGCAGACCCATCAGCTCCCCTCGCCCGTCGTCCACGGTTCTGGATCACGCCTTTTAGGACGAAATTGGTTCACCCCCCTTGGAGTGGTCATTGGCGGAGTTCACCACCCACTCAGTTATTCGTCAGTGGAGCAGCTTCAAGATAAGTACAAAGCAGTTTTCTCCGAAGAAATACCAGGGAACAACGGACCTCCAGTCACACTGGAGCTGCGGGAGGATGCGACGCCAAAATTTTTGAAAGCTAGGTCGGTGCCTTTCGCCCTACGAACGTCAGTCGAGAATGAGCTTGACCGACTGCAGGAACAAGGAATCATCGAACCGACGCAACATTCGGAATGGGCGACACCACTCGTTGTCGTCCGAAAGAAGAACGGTACCCTACGCCTCTGCGGAGACTACCAGAGCACTGTCAAACTGGCGACAAAAGCATCTTTCTACCCACTGCCGACACCGGGAGAGGTTTTTAGCACGCTTCGTGGTGGAAAAATCCTCAGCACCTTGGACTTGACACAAGCCTACCAGCAGCTGAAGGTGAGCGAATCAACGTCTGAACTGCTCACAATAAACACTATTAAGGGTCTTTACAAAGTTAAAAGGCTATCATTCGGAATATCTGCAGCACCAGCAATCTTCCGGAATTTTATGGAGTCTACACTTAGCGGGATCCCAGGTGTTTGCGTCTACTTGGACGATGTTATTGTCGGTGGCGCCTCCAATGAAGAGCACACAGAACGCTTGGAGCTCATTTTGGAAAGGCTAGCAAATGCTAATTTGCGCATCAGTAAAGAAAAATGTGTTTTTGGGGTGCCTGAAGTGAAGTTTCTTGGACATCAAATTGACGCGCAGGGTATCCATCCCACTGAAGACAAAGTGCGTGCAATCACCGAAGCACGAGCGCCTACTAACAAGCCAGAACTGCAGTCGTTTTTGGGGCTATTGACGTTCTACGACCGTTTCTTAGAACATCGAGCTACAGTGGCCAACGATCTATATCAGCTCCTGCAGAAAGAAGTCCCATGGACTTGGTCGCCACGCCACCAAGAGTCATTTGTTGCCCTTAAGCAACTACTTCGCAAGTCTACTGTTCTGCGACACTACGACAAAAGGAGACCCCTACTGCTAGCCTGTGACGCATCACCATACGGAGTGGGAGCAGTCCTCTCCCAAGTTGACGACCAGGGACGAGAAGCCACGATCGCTTTTGCTTCGCGCACCCTATCGCGGGCAGAGAGGAATTATTCCCAGCTAGATAAAGAGGGACTTGCCATCGTCTACGCAGCAGATCACTTTCGGCAGTACATTACCGGCAGGAAAGTGACTTTCATAACAGATCACCGGCCCTTATTGGGTATTATGGGTCCCCAGAAGCCAATGCCACAGACATTGTCGCCGCGAATGACACGATGGTGCATCAAGACGTCGGCGTACGATTACGAACTCGTACATCGCACTGGGAAGAAACACCAGAACGCCGACGCACTAAGCCGCCTGCTGCTAGACACCACAATAGATGAACCACCCCCGCCGGGTGATATACTCATGTTCGAGGCGCTGCCGAACCCTCCGCTAGCAGCTGACACTATAGCAGCATCAACACAGGAGTGCACTGTCTTGAAGGAAGTCTACGCAGCTATACAAGAAGGCAACGTGCAGAAGCTAAAGGGTGAACACTTCAACGCTTACCGCAAGCGAGCTGCGGAGTTGAGCACTCATCGCAGTTGCGTCACCTTGGGATCAAGAGTTGTAATTCCAGCGGCACTTCGCGAACAGGCCATGTCGCTTGTCCACACAGGTCATCGAGGCATTGTTGCCATGAAAAAGTGCGCCAGAAGTTATATGTGGTGGCCTGGTATCGACCATGATATAGAATTAACAGTTCACGATTGCCAGCCTTGCCAAGGCAACCACAGAAGCCCGCCAAGAGCTCCTATTCCGGAATGGGAAAGACCAGACACGCCTTGGCACACCCTGCACATTGATTTTGCTGGACCTATCGAAGGGTGTTTGTTCTTGGTGGTTGTAGACGCATACACCAAGTGGCTGGAGGTAAAACAAATGGCTACAACGACATCGGCAGCAGTTATCGACACTCTGCGGTTGTTGTTTGCAACGTTTGGCCTACCGCGTAAGGTGGTCTCGGACAACGGCACTACGTTTGTGTCCACGGAGATTGTCAAGTTTTACCGCGACAATGGCGTCTCGTCTGTTACATCGGCTCCTTACCACCCGGCTACGAACGGACAAGCCGAGCGCTACGTGGCTGAGCTAAAGCGCGCCCTTACGAAAGACCAGACTGGGACAATGCAACGCCGCATCGCGCGCTTTCTCTTCAGACAGCACAACACTGTTTAAAGCTCTACTGATCAAACGCCAGCGAAATTGATGTTCGGACGAGAAATGAGAACCGAGCTGACAGCAATTGTCCCGGAGCCCTCAGCGAAAGCACCGTCGGAGGAAGAAAAGCTCCCGTATAGCAGGAGAATTGAAAGTGGACAGCGCATATATGCCCGCCAGTTCCACAGAAAGTCCGGCTGGGTTGAAGCGACGGCACTCAAACGCATAGGTTTGCGGTCATGGCTCGTCGACATTGGTGGAAAGGCCACACGCTGCCACCTTAATCAGCTACGCCGTTCAGGTAATTTGCCAAAGGAACCTCCCATTCAAGCAGCCACCTCGATGGAAGCTTCGTTCCACTTAGCCTGGCATCTCGCACCAGATGAATCGGCGCCGCCGCTCGCCGGCCCTGAACACAAGAGAAACGACACCCAGCGAGCGGAGGCTTCTCTTCCTAGTGCGTCCAGAGCGTCCACGCGCCCACGGCGGCCCCCAGATCGCTTCCAAGCGACGAGCTAAGGAGGGAGGAGATGTTGTGTTCCAAGCACCCGTGTCACGAGCGAGCCTCCGAACCCGCGAAGGACCGGATGCTGAAACTGCTTCCAGATGTTGACTCCTCCCCTTCCCCCGCTCGGCGCAAACGAGCCACCGTCGTTTCCCCCGGAGTTCGGCCGCCGCTTCCATCCGAATAGGAATAAACCTGTTTTTATCCGTTGGAGGCTGTCCGAGCTTTTTGGACTACCGCGACCAACGCGTACGTCTATGGGCTGACGACAACACCGGACATAACAGTTTTGAATGAGAGAATGAATGGTTCCAAACTTCGTGAGCGGATTTGAAATTGTTATACCAAAGGTTTACTATTTATGCTCGCCAAACGAAGCATACGAAGTTTCACAAAGTTTCATCGAGCCAATGCCGTAAAAATACCAAACATAGGTTTTAAAATTTTTGTTGTCACGGGAGGATACATTAAAATAAAATATAAGCTTTGATTTCATCTGCCAATAATGAGCCTTTCATAGTGAAACACAGGGAAGTGCAACTGCTGAGCATTTGCTAATTCTTTATTTCGTGACAATGGAGTTCCAAGCGATGCGAAGCCAAAAGCATACCCAGAAGAACGAAGATTAGAGAAATCTGTGTGCTACCCATCATTCCCACGATCAAAAAAACTTGTTGCAGGGCGAGCTGGTGCATATTAACAAAAAGGGTATAACTGGGCTTCATGTGTGTTTGTGTGTGTGTGTTTGTCTAGCGTATACTTAGTAGCACAGTCATCCTCTTTGTGTTATTCCCGTGCTTGCTGAAGCACTATATGCGTTGCAGCTCCCATAGATACTAGCGTCAGAGTTCCCGCTAGCGTATTTATGCAACACTTTATGAATCTAGGGGTGAATAAAACACAGCACGCCTATAAAACACAGCACACCCAGACCCAGATGGCTATTTTGTTTGGAATTGCCAGGGCTGTCCAAGGCATGTATCTGTTGCGCCAAGTTAACATGACAACTGGTACCTCTGGGACTTTAAAATATGGGACAGCGTCTATTCACGCCCCTCTCACTCAGAAGAAGTCGTCTGGGCACCACTGCGCTATCTTTGGGTGGGAAAACAATCGGTGCAAAAGGAAGATATTGCTGTGAAAATATTTAAACTGCAACCAAAAGTTTGTGAAGAAACCCGATCTTTCAAAACCGACTTGGTTGCTTCCTCAGGGGAAACTGGAACTGCGTAACAGCGGCGTCTTCAAAGCACTTGCGGGGTGGTTAATGACCCCCCTCTCTCTTGTTTTGCTGTGGAGCGCAGTCCATGTGTATACACTGGGGGAAGGGTTCTGAGAGAGCGGTTGATGCTTTGGGCCGTTCGCTGTATGTGCCACGACTCGAGTAGTAGCCTTCTCCTCCAGTTAGTCTCAATTTCAAGGATGGTCATTGCTTCGAAATTTATCCGGTGATCCAACGCCTCAGCATGCTCGACGACTGCCCTTTTTGTTGAGCTTCCGCACGTCGTTGGCATGTTGTTTGAGATATTCCGGTAACTTTTTTTCACGCTGATATACGAAGAAGGGCACTCAGTGCATGGGATCTTATAAACGAGACCGGTGGTCATGTCCATTGTTGGCCGGTCTTGTGGGGGGGGGGGGGAGACGTCAAAGCGTACACTAAGGCACGTGCGCAATGCAAACACCTTCTTTTCTGAAGATCTGCACCAACATCTCCCTGTTCTCTGGACATATGGGACCGGTACACATTTTGAAGGGCTGCCAATTAATGCCCATTGGGGTTTTCATACTCAATCAGACAGACATCTGTCGAATGTTTACGTTCAAGATATTACTGTACACAATCTTCTGCTGATTATGGAGATATGTGGGGCTTAAAGCCCCAAAACCACCATAAGAGACGCCGTAGTGGAGGACTCCGGAAATTTCGACCACTTGGGGTACTTTAACGGTACCCAAATCTGAGCACACGGGCCTCCAGCATTTTCGCGCCGATCGAAAATGCAGCCGCTGCAGCCGGGATTCAATCCCATGACCTGAAGGTCGGCAGCTGAGAACCTTGCCCACTCGACCACCGCGGCGGGGCTGTGGACTCTCTGCGAAGATGACAACACGATGCAGAATTACGCCGGTGCGGTGTTTATAGACTGTGCAGATTTCCATTCGCAACATAAAACATCAAGCTCCGCCGCCGGTAGAAAATTGTAGTCAACAGAAACTATGAGCCCAGTAAAAGTATACGAGTCAGTGAACTCGTGTATTCAAGCTTGACACCAGCTATTTCGCATAACAGCACACATTTACATGCACCAAATCATTGTTGTACTTTTGCAGCCCACAAGCCAATCATGGGACTCGCGCGTGCATGCACACACTAGGCACGCCGAATACAAATGTAATGGTGTACTATTGTGATGCAAACAAACGAGAACAGCAGAAAGCGGAGCTTTCGACTTGGTCGGACTGCAACATGGTTTGACTGTCACTAAGCGAATCTGTGATTTTAGCCGTCGTCATTGTATCACTATAAAATCGTGCTTTGACTGGCACTTTTGCACTGCGTGTGTGTTGCTAGTGCCAGACATGACTGGTGAATAATAAAAACATGCGATGCTTTATCTCAATCTGGAGCCGGGTCGCAGTGCTATGGTGACGCCGTCGGAAAATTTCTACTCGCCAAGAGTCAAGGCATGTCGCATATTGACAGAGTGGAAAGCCGCACTTTCCTCTGTTTACGTTTTTCATCGCGGTAGCATGTATTTGGTAAAGTTGCTTCAGCACACTGCAATGCATGTATTGTATGCATTCCAGACTGTGGAGGAGGGTCTTCTTAATGTTTCACTAAAGAACAACTGAAGTTTTCAGAATAAAAGCGCGAAACACCCTTACAGCCAGATCCGGGTACGGAAGTATCACGTTTGATTTGCGGAGCACCTGCTCGCGTGGCAGATGCTCCGCAAGTCACTTTTGTTACTTAAGAACACATTATAAAGCATTGTTTTCTAATGCATTGTTTTTTGCATTTGCAGGAGGGTTTAAGCATTTTTAAAAGGAAGTGACTCTGTAAGCACCTTTGAATTTGTTTATCAACAATTCGTAAGCAGAGCGTGGGAGTTTCGCACACATAGCATCCGGCGTATTGATCATTAATTAGTTCGTTACAAAACGCAGCTAGAGTGCATGAACTTACTTCCATGATAGCTTTATTACGATGTGTACTGTATATATGAACAGAACAACTGCTTGTCACAAAAAAAATCAGCAGAGGATTTTTAATTGGCACAGTAATTATGCTTCGAAATGCTACTTTTCTGCACCTGATACGGCCCCAAAAGCAACTTGAGTGGTCTGTTTCAGCGTTTGCAAATGTTTGTGCTGCAATCATTCCTGCTTGTTTGATGAATGCAAAGCAAAGCATAAAAATAGGTTTTTGAAGTGTTATGACGCAGTTGTGTACAGGTTTTTGTTGGCAAATGGCAATGGCAAGAATTATGTGGGTCATAGTAGGAGGCACGTAAATGAACGCTTAAAAGGAACACTGCTACAATGTGAAAAAAGAAAGAAGTGGGTTTCTCAATGCCCACTGCAGGCATTATAGTAGATCGAGTGACACTACAAATGACTATGTCCGTACCATGTACATGCCGATATTTAATGAGTGTTCAATTGTCAGTACGAGCAGAGGCCAGCTGACCCACGAAATGACCGAGGCTGAAATTATTGATAGGCTCGCAGATAACTGCATTTCTAAATATATTGTGAGCATTATTTATGCGGCCCATCTTCTCATCTGTACATACTCATCATCGCCACTTCAGTTTGGTTTGTGGGGCACATACTCGAGACAATAAAAAAGTCTTGAGGCTCCTGAGCAATAGGGCAGTTATCGTCCATATGAGACTATATGTTCTCTTGGCCAATCTCCCAGAGTAGGTATGAGCTATGAATTCTAGGCTACAAACAAACAGATGCCATCTTACACGTGGTGATCAGTGCTGCCCGGTCTCTGCATCCTCTCGCGCTCTTGGACGCACCCAGCTTCTTCTAGGAAACATCCCTGGAACTCCATTCAGGCCGCCGCTTGAATGACCTGGGTTTAATGATGTTGCAAGTTGACCAGCCCAGTGCGGCAGCTTCGCCACCGCTCCCATCGCCTAGAAACTCTTCTCACTTGATCAACAGCCCTCAAAAGGGTCTTCCGCTGTTTCCAGGGCTCCAGGGCAGGACATTGAAGACTGGCCCGAGAAATATGACCGCATGAGTGCTGTCAACAACTTGGATGAGACTGCAAAACTCGCCCACGATGCATTCTACTTGAGCAGCGTCGCAAAGATGGGGTTTTTCAACCATGCTACTGATTCTCCGACATGGCCTGCCTTTACACATCAGCTCCCCCAGATTTTCGCCAGCCCGTCAGTGTGCTCTGATATCGCCAAGAAGAAGCTTGGTTCACGTGTTCAACTTCCCGGCGAGTCTTACACTTCTTACATTGAAGATGTTTTCGCCCTCTGCCGCCGGATCAACAACTATATGACGGGAAAACTATCGTGTGCGGGCCACCTGCCCGAAGGCAATGCCACTGTCGCTTTTAATGAACTGTTGGTGCAGAACCCTCATACCGTAGCCGATATTGTCGCTACCTGTCAGCGCCTTGAGGAGCTTCAGACCACTCCGGTGCAACCTGATATGTCTGACCTGAGCTCAAGCCATGACACAACAAAGCTGCTTGCATTGATCCACTCTATTATCCTCGAGGAACTTCATGCACAGGCTTCACCTCGCCACGTTGATATTCGAACGACACCACCTGCAACTAGTCTACGTATGTCGTGAGGGAAGAACTGGCCTTGATAACTGGCACACCAGTTCCGAGCTCACATCCCGTGCCCATGTCAGGTTATGCTCACGTTGCTGCAATGACACCTGCGCCCCAACCAATTCCTGGCCTCGATGACTGGGACACTTGTTCTGAGCTCACATTCTGTGTCCATGCGAATTTATGCTCAGGTTGCTGCTATGACACCTGCACCCCAGCAAAGCCCAATGCAGCTACCAGTGTCTGGAGTGCATGATTCGCTCACCTCCCTCGTACCGCGAGCATCTGCCCAGTCTTACAATGCCTGGCGCACTACGCAGCCGACTTGCTTCTGTTGCGGCATCCGTGGTCATATTTCAAGGTTTTGCCAACGCCTTCCGCAAGACCAAAGACGAAGCTATGATGACTTTGAAAGGGACGACTTCCATACCACTGGACCACCCTATCGCCAACTGTATCAGAACAGCACATGTCAGTCGCCGTCTTTGCAGAACTTCGGCTCAGTTGGTAGGTCCCGTTTCTTGCGTCGTCGCTTACCTTCACCGATGTGGCATTCTTCTTCTCTGCTTTGACCTTCTACCTCAATTCCCGACCGTCAACTAGAAAACTAAATAGTGCAGCTTCAGGAGGAAAAGCTGCATCTTTCGAACTGCTTCAATGTCCTCTGGACCGCCAATCAAATGTTTTATTGGTGTATGTTGAAGGTATACAGACTCCGAGGCACTGGTAGACACAGGTGCATCACTTTCCATAATGCGTGGACACTTTTGTGCCCGCTTGAAAAAAGTTAGGACGCTATACGATGGCCCTCCCCTTCGTTGCGCCGATGGAGTCCCTATTAAGCCTTCAAGTGTTTGTAAGTCCCCATTTTCATAGAAGAAGGCATCCTTCACCACACTCGCTTTCTTGTATTCCCTTTGTGTGCTCACACACTCATTTTAGAATGGGACTTCCCTTCTTTGGCATCGGCTTCCATATCGTGTCGTCAGCTAGTAATTCATATGTCAGCTACTCTCAGTTCCTCCTATGCCGATCCATACAGCTTCCGTTTCATTACTGCCGCTGATTGTTTCACTTCAC